>NW_026542621.1:1200000-1566740 GCF_028750875.1 Macrosteles quadrilineatus | reverse complement strand
TTAGAAATCTACAGGTATCTCTTCCAGTTTATAAACGTTCGGTAAGCAGTTGGCTGTCGGAGATTGGGCTCGATCAGTCCGAGACACTTCAGTTCAGTATACAATACCTAACAATAATTTATACACAAGTACACCAAACAATATTTAGCGTACAGACATCAGTAACTGCAACTCCATTCACTCGACTACTTGTTACTTAGCTTTAACTGTTCTTTTAGCTGTCTCATAGCTTAGTTGTACATGATATTTTGATTAATTTAGTTTTGATTTTTAGATTAATTTCAAATTTGTAAAAGAGCTAGTCTCGCGCACAGGTCTTGTACGGCCTATGCGGGACTATTTTTTCGTATCTTGTATGTGACAGATTTTGATTTGATTATTATACTATTTCCAATATGAAAAAAAACAGGGAATTTCATGGGTAGTTCAAAAATTATAATTGTAAAGTAATTAGTAATGTAGTAGTCTTCTTATCTTGTCTTTACACTTGTCAAATGTGTGATAATGTATACAGCACCAATCAGCACCTCCTACATTCATATGAATGTTTTAAGTGTTTTTTTTATTTCAATTTTATAGGGAGGTTAAGATTGTTTAAATTTCTCTTTTTGGATCATTATAGTTACTCAGCAAAACATGCAGGTTTCTGAATCAATGCTTAATATAAGTCAATTAGTATTGTCATCCCAGCGTAAATTAACATCTACAAAAGGAACATCTTTCTTCACAAAGGTGAACTTAATTTTGTCCTACTAATTTTACAAGATAACTTATACAATTCATGTCTGTAAATGTATGCAGGATTGTGTAAAGATTTGATTTTGAATTTTTGATAATGCTTTTTAGTTATTAGTAGAACGAAATGCTAGCTATTTTTCTTACTTTTGTAAAACAATATGTTCAATATTGAAAGTAATATTTCGTAAAATTATAGGTCTATACAGTTCTAATATTGTCTGAAGTTGTAGGGGTATTAATCTAAATGGTGGTACTAAATAGCATTTATAGAGATTAACAAAATTTCCCCATTAAAGTCAATATATGTTCCGTTCTTTTGGCCTTATTGTTAAGATGTTTAAACATTCTGTAAATTAAACTGAGATAAGGAAAACTTCCCATACTTATTCACTGAAAATAAAAAAGACTAATGCATATAACGGCAATTGTATTTTAACAGGTTTCATACAATGTCTCACTGTTGACCGTTCATTGCATAGAAGTATTCTGTAAACACCAAGGGAGCAGAAAAAAATGATCTCGTCACCAATAAGTGTCACTCTAAACTAAACAAATTCAGTAAAATAACTAAAATTTAAATAATTTCTGATCACTGTCTTAGAAATTTAAATAGTTAGCAAACAGAGTGAATATTGTTCAGCAGCAGAACGTCACAATAAAAATTAAATCTGTGAGTCTACATTTACAAAATTTAACTAAATTCAATTATAAAGGGAACTCTTCCAGAGACACTTGGTATTATCTATAGGAATGTCTGAAGCCAATTTAAGATTTATATTTTGATCGTTCACATTTCTTTTCATTTGGTTATTTTTCTCTTTCTTCAACCTCACAGTGATTCTACTGAAGGCTTGATTGTTGACAAGGTTCAGCAGAACTATCACTGTTCTGGTCTACTGGTTCTCCTATCTCCCGCATAATGTGACAAGGTACACCACTACACCAGGTATCATAGCTAGTGGACACATGCTATTGCTACCGTCCTTAGATAACTCGCCCTGGAAAAACACTTTCTTCGTGTACGGAGATTATCTATTGTGTATTTTAAATAGAATTAAAACAGTAGAGTATATGCAAAAGTAATATATTTGAAAACTGAAATGAAGTAAATGTAAACTTCATATAAACATATGCCTATCTCGCTTCCGTCTGTCGGTGTGCATGTATTTTTACATAACTTCCCATAACTTTGGAACCACTTAAAGGTACCAGCTTCAAACTTGGTATTTGTATGATAACTAATAGGAACTATTTTTTCGTAAAGTATCAAGTTTCTACTCTGTATGGTTTCAGAATGGCGGTCATTTCAATTTTTCAAAGCTTAATAACTAAAAAAAACATATAATTTATTAAAAGGTTAAAAATGACAAATACCCCCGCCGCAGCAAACCTGCACACTAGGCGAATTTCCATTTGCCTGATTTGATTTTAAATTAAATCTATTCTAATAACATTAGGTTTAACGAGTACCTAGGTTTGCTGCCTACAGGGAGGGTAATAAAGTGTGTTTTTTCGTAAAATATTAATAGCTTGGTATATAATAAATAGATTTGCCAGGTTTGATCCAAATATATCCATAAATAAGCAGACTACAACAGTTTACTTATTCATATAGTTTAATAATCATACAGATACACTTCAATAAACTAAATTATTTGTTTTTTTAAACGTTTTTTACTTAAAAATATTACCAATGAATTCAGCCTCTAGACATAAACTGAAAAAAAATAGAGAAACCAATATGGAAAATGATACGAAAGTAAATAAATCTAAGGTGTAATAGGACAGTTATTTAAAGAATAATTATGATTACAAGAGGTGCAAAATTTAATTCATTACACTGTCAAAAAATTAAGTGTGAAATAATTATTTAATCCAATTTAGATTTTATTTTCTCCATGTGAAAAAACAGCAGTTTCTCTCTTCTCTCAGGGCAGTCGTAGTTTCGGCGTTTGCAACAAGACAGCGCTGAAAGCAATAATGTAATCATAGACGCATAGAGGGGACCTCACGAAGAGGTTTTAGACTTTTCATTTGAATTACTGGTACTGTAATAGTCTACTTATGCACCGACTGCTTTAAAACCACACACAGTGTAGAAAGTAGGGTTTGAAATTATGTTGTGAATATTTCAGTTTCCTAACATTTGTACAAACAGAACAGCGACATACTAAACACTTTACCAATTTGCTTCCTACAAAACGGCTTTCTTAAGTTATTGAAGTTAATCAGTTTCAGTTATTAACTGATTGATTTCCTGAGTTCTCACACTTATCGTTAAACAAATTAATACTTGATTTGAAGTATTGCTTGAACCATAAAAAGATTAACCCAACCTTCACCAGAGTAGTGTTAACTTAAGTTCGTGAAATTTTTTACGCCACTACACTGTCATCGTTGACCTACTTCCCACGCAAGGATTTAGTCCAGAAAACAGCTGTTTGCCGTCAGCTTAATCAAATGGGGTTTAATTATAGTATGATTGTTAAGGGAATGCAACAATCATTCCTTCTTAGAGGTTATGACTAGTGATTGTTAGTCCTTTAGTCTGTTATAATATATGAGGATTTGTACGGATTTAGTAGTATGGCGTAAAATATCGTACGTCACTCGTCCAAAATGTGTTTACCGGACTCATATGGTAATCCCGTGCGAGACGAAGTCAAGAACAACCACACTCGTCCGGTAAACACCTATTTTCAAGACTAGTAACGTAGCCGATGTGAAATGCACTTAAAGTGCCGTTGACATGTTTGAACATGAAAATTGCATTTATTTTAATGTTAAGCAATGGCGGGAATTCCCGTCATCAGCACCCAACGTGTTAAGGGATATAGTTTTTGGTAACGTTACAAAAGCAGTTGGATATTTTTTACCTACGGCAGTTTTTATAAGTAGCCGCTTCAGTTCACTTCTTAGAATTGAAAAATGTCCCATTACAGCATTGTTTACTTTCATAACAGCATAGTTTTACTCATAACAACACGGGTAACGGACCAATGAGGTTCAAGGATTGAGAGAGAAAAAGTAAAATTTAAATTATTCGATCTTCAACTACTCAGCTGTTCAGGCCAATTTAATTGTTGAGTGGTACAATCAGTGTTTGGTACAATGTTTCGTTGAATCACTGTCAGTGGCAATGAGAGGTTATAAACGAAAACAGCCTCTCTTAGAAGGGGTACAGTTTCTTAACTGGGCTATGCTAATATCGATTGAAACTATCGAATTGAAAACGTTGATTAATAATCGATATTTTTAAATATATCTATTATTAAATTAAACTATCATAACCTAATCTAACCAACCAAACTTGCTGATAGTGAAACAATCGCATGAAGTTTTACTTATCGATTCAATAGTTTCAATCAATATTAGCATAGCTCAGTTAAGAAACTGTACCCTTAAGTGAGTCTTTACGACACGAGTAGAAAATTTAAGGCACGAGCCTTGGCGAGTGCATTAAAAACTTCTACGAGTGTCTTTAAGACTATTAACGCGAGTTGCGTACACTAATTTACCTACGACCGTTTTTTAATTACTAAAAATCTGGTTTTTATTACTATTAATCACTACTCATAACTTCCTAGAGAGGTTATGTTTTCGTTTATTGTCATTGTTACTGAAAGTGATGCAACGACTTGTATAATCAGCTGATTTCATGTAATTACGTGTTTGCAAAACTTTGTTAAATAATACGTTACTTTTTCAGTCAATAAGCTCTGCTAGCAGCATTCTTACCATAAATACTGTATCAGGTACAATTAGGGAAATACTGCATATATTTTTGGACAACTGAATAATATAGTGAAACAGTTAATTTACAGTTAATCTCGGCATCGAATATGTGGTCCACAACGAGTTGGGTGAAAAATTGGTGTTTTCAAAATAAACCAGAAGAACATTTTCATTTATAAATAATTTAACCTTATTTTGTTTCGTGCATTTAATGAATTGCTGGTATGTAATTGCCTACCTTTGTTTTGATTTTGGTGGCAAAAGATTAGCACAAACAGTTTGTGCTCTCATTTCCATATCGTCAACATCACTTTCACTAACTGATATTTTAAAATCAACCTTCATTTAACTTCCACCAACTTAGGTTAAGAATACGCGAGTATCATCAGGAACAAGCCGGATCAACAATTAAAATTGTCAACTGATCAGCTGATTAGTTGACGTTCGAAGTATTACAATTGTACTTATTTTCTCTTAATCCTTGAACCTCATTGGTCCGTTACCCGTGTTGTTATGAGTAAAACTATGCTGTTATGAAAGTAAACAGCTGTTAAGTGAAACTTTTCAATTCTAAGAACTGTACTGAAATGGCTACTTTAAAAAACGGTCGTAGGTAAAGTATTGTACGCAACTCGCGTAAATAGTGTTAACGCAATCGTTGCGTAAACTACTATCACAACACTACTATAGTTTCTAATAAAATAATAATTATTTGTCCACTGAGTCATTGTTGGATTACTACTGGTCGGGTAAAGGGGTAACACACATGCAGGCTTCACTCTATCTAAGCTCACTCGTACTTGTTTGCCATTCTGTGATATTACTAAGGATTTTTCAAGAGAAATAACAGGATATGGTCCGTTCATTAATATGTTTTGCTAATCATCCATCATTAACATATGTTTACAAACATTGTATATGTTAATTAGTTTTTGATATCCTTCTTATTTTGGTGTGGGAGAATGTTAAAAGAAAACTAATTAACATATGTTCCTATACAATATTTGTAAACGTATCAGTTCTTTGTTTATGATTGCAAATAAAGGTTCATCATCTATTCCATTCAGTTAAAATCTTCATCTTTTTTCTAATATAAGAAACAGTAAAATTTGTGGAAGCAAAACTCAGTCGACACACAGGCTCGCTGCCCGTATCGGCTACTATTCCATTTGTATAAAGTTGTACGCATTTGGCTAGCATCGATTTTATGTTATACTGTAGTTATATAAAATAAGTATAATTATATTTGTTTTCATTTTTCCATTCATTTCACATTTATGTATTTTTTAAGGAGTAAGTTCTGTACTACAGTATTTTATGTTTTTATACTTTTTTAATAAAAGATTAGCCTATTTCATTCAGTTTTGTTTATGTAGTCATTGAGTGTTGTTAATTATTGTATGGATGATAGACATTTTTAAAGATGAATTGATAAAATTAATATTTATTTTGTTTTCAGAGATTACAAAATCCACTATCAACAAATTATAATTATAAATGTGTAAAATCAGGTGTTATGTTCTTTAAATATAAATACAAATTTATAAATACCCCCGCCGCAGCAAACCTGCAGAATTTCCATTTGCCTGATTGGATTTACACTAAAATGTCTCCTTAAAATATCACATTATTCCCTAGTTTAACGATTACTTAGGTTTGCTGCAAAAGGGAGGGTAAAAAGTGTTTTTGTTGTAAAATGTTAATACTGTAGTTAGGAACAAATGAATATTGTATTTTCCAAATTTGATCAAAATATGTTCATAAACAAGCAAACTTCAACAGTTGACTTATTATCCATAAAAATAACATGGGAATTTTAAATTTACATTTTTTTGAAATTTCTCCGTAACCATTAGGTGCATCAAAATCGTCAACATACAAAAATATTTGTTTTTTAAGCTCTACAAAATAGTTTGGGAAGAAATTGTGAAATTTTGTGCTTTCACAAAAGTCAATTATAAGGTGAAATACTGTGATTTATATAAATCTTTTTGTGTTACGCATCTAAACACAATAGTTTTGGTATTCAGTAAACTCGTAAAATGGCTCATGAAACCTAAATTATAAATGTAGATGTGTTTAAAAATATAAGACGTACATTCACATTGATTTGTTTCTATATAATTATTTTATATTACATATAAAATATTATAGCAAAAGGGAACAAAGGCCGGCTCTGAGGTGAAATGCTCCAGCAGGGGGGGCGTCCAGCGCCCGCACTCCCTGATAGGCTTTGTGGTGGTGGTCACCTAGAACCATCGGTCCCCCGGCTAGACCACTGGAGCCCGGCTGTATATATACCGCTGCTCGAAGACACAACTTTCCTGCGAGAACCAAACTGTTTACACGTTCATAACTATTCAGTATAGAGGAATATAGTGTTCCAAATGCGCTAGAGCATTTCGTCTTCATAAATCCTATCTCATTTATACCCACACTCAGTTAAGAATTAAATTAATAATAATTTGCATAATTTAAAATAATTTGTAATGTTACAATTAGGTTAAAAATGCAATAAAATATGTTATATTGTAAGGAATGACATAGTCTTTACAGATAACATTTTAAAATATAAAATCTCATAATTTTCATTACCATTTTTGACATGATGACCATTGGAAAATATGTTTAAAACCACATACTGCTGATATATTGTGTTCATGATTTCATTAAACTGTAATAGAGCATTAACACAAATTTTGTGGTTTTACAATGAATCATAACTAATGATTTAAAAAAAATATTTAAGATGTTTATAAAATAACGCCTACCCCAGCGCACCCTGTTAGCGGCCGTCGCAACTACAACGACTTGGGGTGGCCAGAGTACGTAATTTCCTCTAACAAATTCAAACAGTATGGATTGAGATTATGTAAATTTGTTTATGCCTACGATATTTTTGACCTAAGCGTGAAGTAAAAATAATGGCATTTGGTCAAGCTGTACTTATTTTTTAGTCTTTTTAAACAGATCCATGTTTTGAACATTACAAATTTTGTTATTTTCTAGTGTAACTAGGGATTAAATAATAATATAATTTTCATTTTTTCCAAGACACTTGAACAAAATTTTCATCTTGAAATATTTTTTGATATAAAATATTTGAAATATTGAATTAATAAAGGTTTGAATTGACCTTAAATCTGGGTTCGCAGTATGGTACGTTGTCAATGGGTTATGGGTTATGGGTTATGGGTTATGGTGTAGCATATGGTTGGAAAACTTATAAAATTCCGCAGTTTTTAACATATTCCGACACTTTCTTGTATACAGGATGTGAAAAATGCAATAGACCATTGTTTTTTAAATTTTTACCAAACATCTTAATTTTTATCTTTGAATCTATTTGCAATGGAGTTTTTACAACTAATCCTCCGACATTTTCTATTATTCTTGTTCAAAATTTAATGTAGAACACGAAAATGACATTATCTACTCAAATCCATATACAGGTAATTGAGAAATCACTGTAAGTTTAAAAACATGGTTATTTTTGAAAAACATAAAATAATTTTTTGGGAAGCTAATTTTTAGACTTGGAACATTTGATATGCATCATCACACTTCATTTACTTTGTACTTACACAAAAAATTAATTGTCACACTGAGTACCAATCACCCTGTATACTGTGTTTATGTTATTGCTTTCCACCGTATTTCTTACTTGAATCCTCAAAAGTAACTTTACACGTCAAAGAGAAAGTCAAATAAGTGCGTCATTCTTTAATGGGATTGCTCCATTATTTACTCAAACTTACCCTAAACTTACCTCAAACACCTACCTACCCACAGATGCAAGGTTGGTTTTTTAACTTGACCTGATGAGCCTATAATAAACCTTAACATTAACCTTAATCCGTGTTACGAATTGTTTTCATTTAATTAATTACAGTGTTTTTTTAGTTGTAAGAATAGTAGTTTAGTGACAAAAGTTGTTCTAAAAAACTTATCTGATCAGAGAAACGCTGGATAATAAAGACATTTTCATTTATTTATTTACTTTGAAACAAGGATATGTGTTGGCCATTCGTCAAACAGCAAGCAATGCAGCAGTCAATTTAAACCTCCGGAAGCGAAACATTGGAGACAATATGCAGCGTTCAGCACTGTTATTCGTAATACTGAGGTAATCCAAAGACGTAGATTAATAGTTTGATACAATAATTAGTTAGATTTTCAAAGAGATCGATAAAACGTATTTTTTTAGTTTTCAAAAAGACATTTGGTGAAAATAAGATAAAAACAAAAGTAGTTTGTTTTTGTTCAATCACCATCCAAAACTCCTTCCATTGCACCAAGTTGGTTCGAGAACAAATTCAAATAGACATTTCTCGTTGGATAAAGCGTCAAGTTTAAATTTATTCCTCAGTGGATGATTTTTACAAGATACCTGCATATAAATACAAAATTGGAACGTAGGGTGTATTTATTTCTGGGTGCCCTAAGACGAATAAGTATAGTGGTCCCGGACCTGAGTCTTACCACAAAGGCTACGTAAATTGCAAAGTCTGTTGAGGGAAATTAGCATAAGTCTGAAATTGTCCCTTTATTCCTCATTTGAAGGAACACACTATTGTACCACCCTATATTACATAAGTCTGATTGGACATAACTTAACTTATTTTTCCATAGTATTCGGTTTTTTGTCATCGAATTACCTAGCTATGGGAAACTCCCAAAGGCAGTTGGTGGAGGGTGTTTTCGATCCAGAAAAATATTCGCACCAACTAGGCCTTACCAAGAAGACTACGTCGTTAAATAATCTCTTTTAGGGAAACTTGCGAATAGCGTTGGATACATATTGATGTTGATTACAGCAATTGATGTTGGGATATATATTATTGATAACAGCATTGAATGCATTAAATATACTTTAGTCAATGCTAATAGTAGAAATGTATCCTTAATTTTAAGGAAACAAATGTAAAGTGAACTTGTCCCTATCTACTACACAAGTCCAACTAATTATTACATGAAATCGAAAGAGATGTTTGTCAGACTTCACCACCGTACATTGTATGAACTGAGTAGTACAATGGTCCGTGTACAACGCCAGGCTAACCTGTTTCTACCCGATGTCGGACTTGTTTTAGACTACCATCCCAGTAGATATAATAGGAGAATATGACCTCACTTTCGGCGTTTTAGAGGCACTTTTAGGGCACTTTTTATAGGGGGAAAATGAGAAAAAAATGGAAGAGCTTTTTTTGGCCACTTTTTTAAAGACCCAGCTCTCGACCTATACACCCCTATATAAATTTTCTACTTTTTTAATACTGAAAAACACGTCTGGAATATGGCTCATTTTTTTGGCCACCCGGCTCTCGGCACGCGAACTCGGGCGCGCTCCCGGCTTATGACGTGCTCCCTTGGACATCCTTAGTGGAAATCCATGAGTTCTGGCTACTTGGGAACCCAAGCCATTTGACATACAATGAATCACCCTTTCTCCTAATTATCTTCTCTACCAAATACATGTCCTTATACTTGGTCTTTAACAACTCCTCTGTATAGAAGCCTCCTCTGATTATATTGCCATTTTCATCTTTCAAGATATAAGTTACAGGCTTTGTATTCTTAACTTCTGCTATTGTAAATAGTTCCCCTGTCCAATTTGGAGTATAACCTTTACTAAAAACATGTTTATACTTGGAAATCCTTACGCTATCACCTACCTTATATCTTGGTTTTTTAACTTGTGCTACTTTAGAAGTCAACCTCTCATGCACATATTTACTATTCTTAACATTCACTTGGTTAGGCTTCATTCCTATAGATCTATGCACCTTATTATTATATTTTCGAATTAACTTTGGAAGTAAATCCAACCATTTATAACTCCCCTGAGCACTAAATTCCCTATATAGCCAATTCTTTAAAGTTCTCTGGAACCTCTCCACAATTGCAGCCTTAGTTGTAGAAAATGTGTGATAGTGATTAATATTTAAGTTTTTCATTAGTTTGCTAAAATATTGATTAAAAAATTCTTTTCCATTGTCGGATTGAATGTTTTTAACCCCCTTTGGTAGAATGGTTTTAATGGCTTCTGTAACCACTAACCCTGTCTTATTTTTTAGTGGAGCAGCATAAGCTTTTTTAGAAAATGTATCTATTAAAGTTAAAATATATTTATTGCCAGAATTTTCTCTAGCATAGTTTTGCATATCAATTAAATCTATTTGTATGGTTTCGTTTATACCCAATACTTTAAAAGACCTTCTAATGAAATTCTTTCTTGCAGGCTTATGAAGTTCATATGCAATTTCATTCATTTTTTATAACATCATCCTTTCCTGTAACTCTAAATACATCACCATTAGCCCCAATCAATAGATTATCTTCCATTCTTTTAAATACATAGTTTTCTGGTATATATGGTCTATTATCTATATACTTAAATCCACTCAAAGATGTGGGGTCAGCAACTAATAAATCAGGATTATATTCCATCAAATTAAAAATTTTTTCTCCATATACAAATTTTGATCCATCGTAATGCATAGATTGTGACATTAGACAAATATCATCCGAATGTTCCCCCTCTGGTAGATTTCTTATAAATTGTTTTTTGGCATCCCAACATTTTTCTTTTTTATCAAAAGTTATAGTCTGTTCTTTTGTAACACAGTCAGTGTCATCAATGGCAGGTTTAACACGTACTAACCTTTTATTATTAAAATTCCAATAGCCTACTTCCATTTTTGGAACTTGTGAAACATTCACAGCATCTTTACTATCTGTACCTTCCATCAAATTGCTAAGTTTCTGTTTCTTAGCATTCCAAACACCATTCTCTGATTCTAAAAATTCATAATTATTATCGTCTTGTACAAATTTACCATCTTCTTTTCGTATTAAAGTCTGTTGTAAAGTGGGCACATCATTTAAACTTTCACCCTTTTCCACATTAGTAATTTTCCGTTTCTTAGCATTCCAAATACCATTCTCTGATTCTAAAAATTCATAATTATTATTGTCTTGTACAAATGTACCACCATCTTTACGTATTAAAGTCTGTTGTAAAGTGGGCACATCATCTAAACTTTCACCCCTTTCCACATTAGTAATTTTCTGTTTTTTAGCATTCCAATTTTTATTCTTAGATTCTAAAAATTCATATTTAGTTTTACCTTGTAAAAAGACATCACCTTTTCTAGTTAATGTCTGTCCCAAGGTTGATACATCATCTACAAACTCCCCATCTTTAACATTACCAATTTTACGGTTTAAACAATTCCAACTATCGTCTTGTAAATTTAAAGTAGGTTCACTACTAGCCCTAGGTTCTGCAGGCTTATTATATGGATTATATAAACGATAAAATTTATCTATAAACATATTTTTATTTAATAAATAATTCCACTTTCTCTCAATTCCTCAATAATGGAATCTATTTCATTATCCACTCCTGAGTTACCGGCTTGGCGACTTAGCCAAAGAAGTCTTAACCTATCTACAAGCTCATTAGGATCATCCCAATAAATATAGTCTATTTTATTACCAGTCACTTGTCTCAAACCTTCACCAACAGATTTAAAAAGAGGTTTAATTATATTAAGATATTTAGTATGTCTATTACTTGAAATTGGTGCACCATCTTTGTAACTCTTTAAATGTCCATTTGTAGCTTCCAAAATCTCTTTATAATTTTGCAAATCAGCCTGAGTATAATCCTCAGGTTCTTTTAAAGTTAACAATTGCCACAAACCTTTTGTCCCCTTGTAGGTTTTATTTGCAATTGTAACATCATCATTGGCAATATCAACTTCCTTATTTCCAATAAAAAATTTATTTGCTTCTCGTCTAATACCATATGTAGTGTCTGTCATACTACTTTTACTGAGGTAATTTCCTAAATAGTCTGATGCTAAAAGACCAAAATCTAATTTCTGTGGAGTAGATTGTTGTAATGGTTGCAATCTTGGTATTATTGGTATTCTAGATGGAGTCATTGGGAGAATCTCCATTCGGGGCCTCTCTGTTTTGGCAATTTTTTTTAATTCTTGTAATGGCTCTATTAAAGGTTGGAATGTTTGAAACCTCTCTTCAGCCTCTAGAAACCTGCCACGTTTTAAAGCTCTATATTTCTCTCGTATTTGATTTGCAGAGTCAACCAATTCTTGTTGAATGTTTTTCATCTTTTATTTACATTTTATTTATCTCATTTGACAAAGGATTGTACTCAAACACTTTATCATGTATTATCAAACAATATGCAGATGTATTTGCTGGCACATTTTCTGCAGTTTCAATCTCTAATTTAATATCAACAATTCCTTCCTTCACTGTTTCGTTCTGTCTAGAACAGTCTATTACAATTAGTGGATATTTCTTCATAAACTCAGCCCTACTTATCATAGGATCTGGGATAGTATTATAGTAAGTCTCTCTAAACCTCATAAACATCTCATAAGCTTTAGAGACATCTCCATTTTCAAAGTCGAGATTTAAATCACTATAAGGATAATATTCAGAGTTTAGAAATACTTTGAGATTTTTTAACTTACAGTGATCAAATTCATCAGTTCTTTTTCGTGCACTATTATCCCTAGCTGTTTGGAAACCAAATATAATATACCTAGGCTTCTCCAAACTTGAAGATGTCTTTACTGACCATGTATGTCTTGTAGTATTGGGATATGATGGAAGTTCATGCAACTCTAAGCTTCTAAATGCAATTTGCAAATTTTTATTTTGCAGTAACATCTTTTGTAATTGTAACTTCTCCCCATCTGATGGTATTACATGTGGCATCACCCATTGAATTGAGTTAAGTGTAATTTTAGGAATCATATCAGCAGTACCACTGGCTGGAGCACTAGTGGTTGTTAATATACAATTCAAATCATTTTTGGATCTTTTTAACACCAATTCTTGTTTGACATTTACTAATACCTTATTAAAATCCTCAAATACACCCATTACCAGTTCTAATGGCAAACAAGTACTAAACTTGCCACCTTTATGGAACTCTTTTAAATTCGTGTCAGAATCAAATGCCACATTTGACAATTTAGTTGTTTTATTGTAAGAGCTCAATATTTTCATAAGACTAGAAATTCCTGGGTTTCTTACAATGTCTATTTCTTTACCTGCGACTTCATATCTAATTTCATCAAATAAGAATGCAAATGCATTATTTATAAAATGACCTTTATCATGATTTTCAATTTCTCCCTTAATATACAGATAACTCCTACATGGGAGAGTTAGCAAATCTTGATTATTAATACATATTCGAATTTCATCAGAATTATTTATTGCCAAAGTGTTGTGGGGAACATAGGAGTGATTTGTAATTTTAACCACACTATCGTCGAATTGGGATTTCCCTGTAACGTCTAGAAAATCTTCCATTTTTATTAATAGAAAATTTTAACTTTAGTCCTATTGACTTTAGGAACCTAGCATTTTGTACACTTATAGATAAATTCTTATAAATTCTCATATCTTTTTTATATGACAAGTAATTGTAGTTTCTTCTCCGTTAAAGTCAATTGCCTTGTCATGCTGATCGGCAAATGTAATACTGACAACATCTAAACTTCTCTTATTTACAGGAAAATATATAATATTTCTTGGAACTTCAATAATTTTGTAGCCAGGAGGAGCTTCTGGATAAAAGCTATGTATGGTGTGTGATTTGTTTCCATTTAAATAGGACCCGTTTGCAATATTACATTTTACTCTAATCACATTTACATTATTAATGTTTATTTTATTTGTAGATTCAAACTGAACACCAGGAGTAGAAACACCTTTAAATCCCAATAAAACAGACCCTAAACATGGTTTTGTAAAATCAAACACGTGGCTAGAAAGTAATGTCGCTTTCATAGTTTTATTATTAGCTGTAAGGAAAAAGTTTGGAATATGCTTTTGAATTTCCTTTGCAAGCTCAACCACCTCATATGTTCCTTCAGAAATTTCTATTGTAACTGGAGCATTGTGGTTATAATAGAAAACATCATCACCTTCTCCAATGGTTAATTTGTTGCCTTTAAGTTGATTTAATTTTGGAATAAGCCCTTTAAATAAAAGTTTGGATTTAGTATTAATTAATGCTTCTCCATTTTTATCTATTATAACTTTAAGTTTACCATTTAATAATTGGTTTAAATCATCAACTAAGATCTCTCCCTTTGGTAATGTTATTTTCTCTACTTTGTAATATGTTAAAGTATTTAGTGGTTTTTTAACATTAAATATAGAATTATAACTTTGAAAATCTACTAATCCAATTACATAATCATCATTTAATTCAATGGGAGGAAAGAACACTGACTTAAGCTCTGGCTCTGTACCCGAAAATGTTATAGTAAATGAATCCATTTTTATAAACAAAAATTTTTTATGAACGATAAACATAAAATTCCACAAATGGAACTATTTAAATCTTGTATTTGATCAGTAGTATAGAAGATTTTATGTCCCTCAAAATATTTAATTACTTCTTTTGGAGGTTGGATTCCAAATGGGTCAAAATAAATTACAATATCTTTATTTTTACGATATGCTGTCCAATGTGTGCCAGATGAACTGTCTAAATTAACTATTCCGCACTCTTTTACTCTTGGTGTTAGATTTTTTAGCTCGTTTTTTAGGTACACCCCCCGGAAGTGAGGCACGTCTTTTGCGGCCTCTAACAGCTGGTAGTTGTCCATATTTTTTATTAAATTTTAATCCCATTCCCATCTTTGCTTTTGCCTTCATCAAATTTGTCACGGCATAAGCAGCTGCTCTTTCAGCAAGATTTGCATCCTTGGCCGTTACTCTAGTCCAAGCTAAGTCTGCTAATCTCATGTCTGCTTTATTCCGAGCAGCGGTATCGGGATTATTCATGTAGAATATGTCATGCTCTTTACAATAAGAGTCTAGTTTATTTTTTGGAGGTACATTTTTAGCTAAATTCTCACGTATATTCGTTCCAGGTCCACAGTACCGATATGATGGTATGTGAAGTGGAAATGGAAGGTTATTTATAAGAGTATTCAATAACCCTCGACCCCTGTAAGGCTTGAGGAATAAACCTTTGCCCTTTTTACATGTTTTCTTATTATCATTTTTTACCATTTTTATTATATAAAAAATGTCTTTTATTCAACAAAAACATAAATTTAAAATATCACATATTAAGGAAAATATACCAAAGAAGTTGGGTCTATTTCCTACCAATATTCGATGTGTTATTTGTGGTCCAAGTGGAAGTGGGAAGACGGTTGTAATTTACAATTTAATTGTAAGAAAGGAAGGATTAAAATTTACAAACTTATATTTAATATCTAAATCTTTAGAACAGGAAAAATATAAAAAAATAATTGAAATATTTAGTTTGTGTGATGAAGTGAAATTACACACGTTTACTGACTGTGAAATCACACCAAATGATGTAAAATCACAGTCAGTTGTTGTATTTGATGATATAAATAGTCCAAATATTACACAATTTTTCTCAATGGGTCGACATAAAAATATTAACAGTTTTTACTTGTGTCAATCTTACAGCAAAGTACACAAACATTTACGTGATAATGTAAATTTCCTAATATTATTTAAACAAGATGATTTGAATTTAAAACATGTATATAACAATCATGTTGGTAATGATTTTTCATTTAACCAATTTAGAAATCTCTGTCATCAATGTTGGGATAAAACTAAATATGGCTTTTTTGTAATAGACAAAGAAAGGTTAAAGAATAATGGCAAATATAGATTTATGTTTGATCAATTTTATAATGACCAAGTGCAAGAGTATTGATACCATCTTCCAGAATAAACCTCTTGTCATCGTCAAACGATAGTACTTTCTTATTCATAGTTAAGGTTTGAAGATGATGATTTGTAGATTTAATTCTTGTCACATTCTCATAGTAATCTTGCCCAGTGGCAAGACAGTTCAAATAATGTTGATGTCTAAGGAGATGTTTAACTGTAGCACCATCAGCTCCTTTAGCTTTCTTCACCTCTAAAGCTTGTTTGTCTTCTTCATATAACCATTTTAGAGGAATATAAGAATATAACTTTGGTCTTAAACCACAATATTCATACATAATATGACCATCTAATTCGTCTTTAAACTTGCCAGTGACTTTTTTATTTTTATCAGAGTATAAGAAATGGTCTTTACTATATCCAGAGGTATCAAAATAGTGCAAGTCACATTCTATTTCCTTGTAAAAGTCCTCTGTAACTATAGAATACATTAAAGAATCTGTATCTGTCATAAGAAATCTTTTGTTCTTAAATTTTGACATATAATTATAGTGGAAATCATACATTATTACTTTACTAATATCTAAAATGGTCATTCCCAAATATATCGGCTTATTAAACTTTACAACTAATTTATTTAAATGTATAGCATGTAAATTGTTATCGAACTTTTTGCTACAGTCGAACCTTGGATTAGTGACATATTTAGTTAATAGTGACTCATCCTTGAGATATATATCACGAAACTTGCGTTGGTTCATAATTGTTCGACCAAAGAGACTATTATTTAACAATTTGTAAAAGTCTTTTTCAAAATCATTTTTAGCACATTTGCGTTTTTCAATATTAAAATTAATATAGGGTGCAAGCCATTTGGACTGTCTAAATTTTAAAATTCTATGGTATTTTGTAGCAACCAAACCCAATTCCTCATATTTTTGTAATGCTTTATAATGTAAAATATATTTAGTTTTGTCATTTAAATTAGGTATTAATTTGCCATTCATTTTCTCAGGTGCTAATGGATAGTCATTATGTAAATCATGTAAGCTTTTATCATATTTTAAATCAACTTCTAAAATGTATCCAAACTCATCATTTTGATTATATTTGTAGTCTACCTCATTAGTCCAACGAAATCCATCCACGGGCAGTGTCTCACACATTGCTGTGGAGTATAGCGAGTTACAATCTAAATATATTAAATACACACTCTCTTGATTGGGATCATAATGTTCGCCCATATATCTATTATTGGCTTTAGCGTAACGTGTGGAAATCATACTGACTCCTCCTCTGATTGCACTTTCTATGAACAAATGCATGTCAATATCTTGAAATAATTGTAATTTTATACCAGTCATTCTAAGACAGGCTTCCCATGTTAGTCCTGGAAGTGAATACATATGTACGGGGTCAAGTTTGTAATCCTTTAAACACAGGTCTCTAAATGTCTCAAACACATCAGCCAGTAGCAATACATCTGTTTTAAGATATAAATCATGATATTCTTGTAAATTGTTTATATTAAAATGGGTCCAGACATTTTTAGCATGTTCATATTCATTGGGAGAGATATGTTCTTTAGTTAAAGTACTGTAAAATTTTTCAATTGGAGGTAGAGACTCTGCAAACTTATCTGGTCCTGTCATATATTCATAGGGAAATACGCCTTTGCGTTGTAGTAGTGGATTGTCTATGAATCTAAATGTATTTAAATTGGAAGCTAATTTGTATAATGGAAGGGACAGAAAGTTATAGGAATCTAAAAATACTAAATCATCAACAGAGAATGAAATGTACTTTTCCATATCTTTGGCTATGCAATTTAATTTACGATTAAACTTTCCCAAGTGTTGCATTATTAAATGTCCATCGTAATTTTTCAAGTTATGGAAGAATACTGGGATTTTCTTTGTTACTTTATAGTTTAAATTACAATCATTGTGGGCAGCTCCACGGTATTGGCCATTTGAATGACAATGTTCCCGTACCCTATCAAAATATAGGGGCTTTTCACAAATATGACAATGTATTGAGTTTTGGAAAGACGCCTCTTGCTCAGGAGTCATTACAAGGGGAATATATATCGCCATTTGACTTTTAATGAAGTCATAAGTCTCAAAAAACCTTTTGAAAAACACGTCCATAACATTTTCACCACTATATAACTCTTCAGAAATAATCTTAGAATCTTTTACTACAACAAATGCAAAACCCGATGGAATATGCTTGTTTGAGTTTATAAAGCACTCAAAATCAGCATAAATTACAAATGGGGCTTTAAGTTGATATTTATAATTTTTAAATTGTAATGTATCTTGTTTAGACATTTCCACTCGTTGGGCATCAAAGTTTTTACAATATGTTATATGATGTTCTAATTTATCTTTGGTGTAAAAATGTTGTAAACAAAACTTGCAAAAATACTTCTTATTGTTATGTTTTGTAGACCGCAGCATTAACCTATTAAAATCACGAATTAAACAGTAATGTGATTTACGACCTTCTTGTAATAATAATAAATCTATATGAGTATTACTATTCAGTTTGGTTCTTCTTAATGGATATATAAATTTTTGGTCTTCAACTCCAAATACATTAACACTTATATTATTTTGTCTTTCAAATTTATCTATATCAGATATTTTAACAGGATACTTTATGTTTGTCATATTTAACTGATTTTCATAGGGTGCATATTTCGATACCCTTTCAGCATTTTTAGCATTCCTTTGATGTAAAGCTGCTAAAATTGACCAAAGGAAGCATTTATTATCAGCATTCTTTATATTTAAAACTGCTTTTGTCAATTGAATACTTTTTGGTGTGGGGATATATGACTTTGGAGTTAGGGGCTTATACTTGTAAACGTGCAACTGCCAATATTTAGTATAGTCATATATCCATCCACTACCTTCGGCTTGGTATTTGTGCATGGAAGCGTCAATCTTTAAAAGAGCATTTTCAATTTGATGCTTTAAATCTCTCTTCTCAATGGTTAGGATAGTAAGGCTTCTAAAATCTGCAATACATTCTTTCTCATTAACTAATTTTCCGTTTTGATCCATTGAATATTTTATAAATTTGATTCTCCTTACTAAAGTCCATTTTATCGGTAGAGGACAAGACTGAAGAGTACTTTTAAGTTCAGTTTTAATCGATTCACCGACAAATTTAATCATTGTATATGGACATTTGTTACAAGAATTGATGTGTCTTTTAAAATGACCAACAACATTTCTTTTACAGAAATTACAAGTCTTATGAGTTTGTAATATATGAGATTTTAGAGCTATGTTACTATCACAGATTAAATCACAAACTTTGCACAGTTTCACCTTCATTTTATGTATTACCTTGTAGTGGCGAATAAGGTTGCTTCTTTTGGAGAGCGATGCAAAACAATGTTGGCATGTGGTCTTCATTTTTATATATGAAATTAAAAAATAGGTTGGCATCTTCTATATAGCAGAACAATTTACAATTTAAATTAATGAGAAGTAATAATTCAAATCATAATTCTAAATTTTAATATTCAAAACAATTTTATACAATAATATTTGGCAATTAAAATTTTCTAAATCAAAACTAAATTCTAAATCTTAAATAAAAACTCTTTTTAGCAGAATGCTGAGTCTACATTTATACAGAGTTAGTGTTAGTTATATAGAGAAGACTACCTATGAAAAAATTATATAGAGATTGAGATTCGGCTAAGTTTTAAAAAAATAACTTGTACACTTTTGACTCAAAGTCCCCAGGTGAGTCAAATTCGGCTAAGTTTTAAACAAATAACTTGTACACTTTTGACTCAAAGTCCCCAGTGATTGAGATTCGGCTAAGTTTAAAAAAAATAACTTGTACACTTTTGACGCAAAGTCCCCAGGTGAGTCAAATTCGGCTAAGTTTTAAAAAAATAACTTGTACACTTTTGACTCAAAGTCCCCAGTGATTGAGATTCGGCTAAGTTTTAAAAAAATAACTTGTACACTTTTGACTCAAAGTCCCCAGGTGAGTCAAATTCGGCTAAGTTTAAAAAAAATAACTTGTACACTTTTGACTCAAAGTCCCCAGTGATTGAGATTCGGCTAAGTTTTAAAAAAATAACTTGTACACTTTTGACTCAAAGTCCCCAGGTGAGTCAAATTCGGCTAAGTTTTAAAAAAATAACTTGTACACTTTTGACTCAAAGTCCCCAGTGATTGAGATTCGGCTAAGTTTTAAAAAAATAACTTGTACACTTTTGACTCAAAGTCCCCAGTGATTGAGATTCGGCTAAGTTTTAAAAAAATAACTTGTACACTTTTGACTCAAAGTCCCCAGTGATTGAGATTCGGCTAAGTTTTAAAAAAATAACTTGTACACTTTTGACTCACTTAAAAATAGTAATAACAAAATAAGGTTACATTTTAGATAGGGAAGCAGCATACAATTGACATGTAACTAAAAAACTAGGTTGACATCTTCTATATATAGTAGAAATTACATTTTTAAAATTTCAATTCATAAAAATAATAATTTTGAATATTAATTTTATATTTTAATATTCAAAATTATTTCACACAATTAGATTTGACAATTATAATTTTCTAAATCAAAACTAAATTCAACTAAAAGAACTAAAAGAAACAAAACTTCAAACTAAAAGAAATACAGAATATGAGTACAAGCATCAATTGGTCACAACCAATTGATCCCATGACCCGACACGCGACAATATATTAGGCCTACACTAGTCTAGCTTACATGTTAAAACAAGAAGATTCAGGTGATGAGCAAGGTGGTCCAGGCGGGTGAGGTGGTCCAGGCGGGTGAGGTGGTCCAGGCGGGTGAGGTGGTCCAGGCGGGTGAGGTGGTCCAGGCGGGTGAGGTGGTCCAGGCGGGTGAGGTGGTCCAGGCGGGTGAGGTGGTCCAGGCGTGCGAGGTGGTCCAGGCGGGTGAGGTGGTCCAGGCGGGTGAGGTGGTCCAGGCGGGCGAGGTGGTCCAGGCGGGCGAGGTGGTCCAGGCGAGTGAGGTAGTCCAGGCGGGCGAGGTGGTCCAGGCGGGCGAGGTGGTCCAGGTGGGCGAGGTAGTCCAGGCGGGCGAGGTGGTCCAGGCGGGCGAGGTAGTCCAGGCGAGCGAGGTGGTCCAGGCGGGCGAGGTAGTCCAGGCGGGTGAGGTGGTCCAGGCGGGCGAGGTGGTCCAGGCGGGTGAGGTGGTCCAAGTGAGTGAGGATACGATAGAATCTCCCCCTTTTATACCCAAAAATTGTCAAAAAACCTGGCCCAGACAGACTGGCGCCAGACAGGCAGAGAAAATTAACAATTAGTTTTGATTGGGGTCATTGGGTTACACTCAGTCATTCATTAGAGTCAGGAGCGGGAGCATTGGGCAGGAGCCCGACCATAGCATGGAGCACGCCATGGGTCAAGAGCATGCCAAGAGCACACCCGCGACCGGGAGGACGACATGGGTCGAGAGCATGCCTAGAGCACACCCGCAACCAGGAGCGCACCCGAGTTCGCGTGCCGAGAGCCGGGTGGCCAAAAAAATGAGCCATATTCCAGACGTGTTTTTCAGTATTAAAAAAGTAGAAAATTTATATAGGGGTGTATAGGTCGAGAGCTGGGTCTTTAAAAAAGTGGCCAAAAAAAGCTCTTCCATTTTTTTCTCATTTTCCCCCTATAAAAAGTGCCCTAAAAGTGCCTCTAAAACGCCGAAAGTGAGGTCATATTCTCCTATTATATCTACTCATCCCTATTATTAATATCCAAGCAATACAAGTCAACACGTTTTCTAAGCCAGTCTAACTGTATTTACTAGACGCCTCAGACGCATTTTTGATGTTTGTTAGTATTTATTATTTTGTAGGTAGTACTACTACAATGTATACCCTGTAAAAATGGATTTTCCGTCAATAAATAAATAAACATGTTATTTCACACTATCGCATTTATAACTATTTATTTGCGTAGCGACTGAAAACGTCCCAGCAGTTGATTAAACTCTCTTATTACCCATATTAAATCTCACCCCCTAGCGCCGAACTTATGAACATCGTTTACCAAGATCCGTTAAACTTTGTATAGTTACGTTAACCGAGAGATGATAGCGGGTAGAAGATTGTAGGAGGGGTAGGTTGGAGTTGGGGGATCGTTTAAGACAGTGTCGAGCTTGGTCGGGGATTCTTACATTACTTCACCCTCATCACTTGGTCTCCATGGTAACGCAATAAACAGCGTTGCCATGCCAACAAGGATATCATTCCTGGGCCAAGATGGTCGATCGGTTCTCCTCCCTTCGTCTCCGGTCCTCAATCTCTAATGATTGTACAGCATCGGCTCGATCATTCCACATGTATTTAAAACCCCGGATAAGTTTATAAACTGGATCTTTCTAGACGTCTTATCGAACTGGATGTTTTGAATTACAATTGTGCAATCTTGGTGGTTTACTACTTTAAAGTCGTATAAGTATGAGCTTTAAGTTTGAAGAACTAAACATTTTATGGACAATTTTTATAGCGTAGTGTAATGTAATTTAGGGTTCCGAGATGTAGCTGACATAGTTTGTGTAATATTTGCTGCTGATGCAGAAGCATAAAATAATAGTTTTAAAATATATTATGGACGTAATAATGGTAGACTATTGAAAATAAATAGTAGAGTCGTATCAAGAATATCATCAGAATGCCATTTGTCATTGGGCTATGAATTAATGATGCTATCTAACAAAAAGGTCGACGTTAGACAGTTACAAGACCAGGGTTTGGAGATTGGAACGTTCCCTTTCGAAACGTAAAAAAATCTACTGGTGTAGAAACATACAAATAAAAATAAATATTATAAAATAAAATATCGTAATGGACCAGTGTTGGATGTTGCCTAGATGCAGACAAAATGATGTACGTTACATAACAACCTTTAAACTATTAAATATGTTCAATGTAAAAGTAAACAAGAATATTTTGTGTACAACAAACCAACTTGACGAGTAAACATCAAATGCCTGATTCAGACCCAGGAATAATGGTTTAAATAAATAAATAAATAGATAAATGGATAAATCATCAAACTAGTAAAGATACAAAATTGTATATATACAATATGTTTATAGCAAGCCTGGACGATTGCTAGAAAGAAATGTGAATATATGACGATATCTCTTAGACACATGATAATAGTTTCAGAACTCCATGTAAATTGGTAAATAACCCCGCCGCAGCAAACCTGCAGACTAAGCAAATTTCCATTTACCTGGCTGGATTTCTGCTAAAATATTCCCTGAAAATTTACAGATTTATTTCCTATTTAAATAACATTAATTTTATGAGTACCTAGGTTTGCTGCTACAGGGAAGGTATTGAGGTGTGTTTTTATTGAAATGTTGATGGCTTAGTATGAAATAAACAAAATTGCCAAATTTGATTAAAATTTATCCATAAACAAGCAAACTACAACAGTTGCCGCAGCAAACCTGCAGTCAAAGCCAATTTCAATTTACCTGGCTTGATTTCTACTAAAATATTCGCTGAAAATTGTCAGATTCATTTCTTATTTAAATAACATTAATTTTCATGATTACCTAGGTTTGCTGCTACAGGGAAGGTATTAAGGTGTGTTTTTATTGAAATGTTGATAGCTTAGTATGAAATAAACAAAATGCCAAATTTGTTTAAAATATATCCATAAACAAGCAAACTACAACAATTTATTTATTCTCCATAAAGAATAACATGGTAATTTTAATATTAAAGTTTTTTTCAATTTTCTCCGTAACCGACAAAAATGCTTCAATATACAAAAGTATTTCTTTTTTAAGCTCCACAAAATGGTCTGGAGAGAAATTGCTAAATTTTATGTAAAAAAAAATAGGAAAATCCAATTTTTACCCCAAAACCCCCCTATAAACCCCCGTTCCCATAGTCTGATCATGCTGGTTCGCGAACTCGTTCGAATAAACGTAGGTTTACACGTTTCTACCAAATTTCATGAAAATCAGATCATTTTTGCTCGAGTTATCGCGCTAACGGACACACACAATAATATATATGAATTTGAACGGAGGGTGTTTTTGGCCTCTATGTTGACCTCAAAACAAAAAAGTAAATGTTTCCCGGGTCCAGGTCTTGCCATGAGTACTACGGTAATAGCTTATTCCCTATATGGGAAATTCACTAAAAGCTCCAACGATTCAACAATAAAAACGTTGAAGGTTAGAAGAGATTCTTTTGTAGAGGAAACTTAACAGAATAATGGTAATCGATAGTAAAGGGACGATTCAGGGTTTCATGTATTAGAATTTATAATATCCTATGATAATATTCTTATATTGGATCTTTTCGGGAACATAGTTGGGGAAGTACAATAATAACATTACATGGATTACTCGCCTGAAAATACGTATTTAAGGAAATAATACACACCTGAGATCCATTTGACAACAAATGTATTTGTATCATAATTTAATACACATTGTGGACATTGTGTTTAACGATGCAACGATTTTAGGACATCGAAAAGCACTTTTCACGATACACATTCAAACTAAACAAATGCTGATTTCACGATTTTGCGAAGATCAGATTTAATAATCGATAAATCACTCTCCAAACCCATCTATGATTATAAATACTGGATTGACGACGAAAAACTTGGCTAAACCATTTTACGTGTGTTATGAGGATTATAAAGATACAAATCTGTAACCACCCTTAAATAGCACATCATACTTCTATTGTATTGACAATAACAAAGTAACAAATGTGAAATCCCCGTTATATCGGGCAGGTTATTTCTCCGAGCGCAAGCTAACACCACAGAGTAGCGTGTGTAAAGTTTCCCCAACTGATAATTAGCAATAAAACTTCCTATATTAAAATGATATGGAGTGATACCTTTTTGCCGAGCTCACTCACCCCCTCTCCGTAATTATCGCTGCTCCGAGACCTTCCCCGTCCCTCGAGTCTCCACTGTTTTATGTGGGAATCATTAAATAAGGGAGAGACGATTGAAAAACAGATGAATAATGTTCTCCACCCCTTCAAGGGGCTGGAACTCAATAAATATTTATCAGAAAAATAAATCCGATGGAAAAGTGATAAACACTTTTTGAGGAGGGGGATCGTGCGGGGATAAGGATATGAAATTTTGGAAATGCATCTCAACTAAACTGCTTTAACTTCTTTGCGAAAAAATGTAACTAAATGCATGTTAGTTCAAATACTCAAATCAGTCATTTTTCCAAGCTATATGGGAACGAACAGTGTGACACAAAACATTGCAGTGGAGTGGTGTTGTTCCCGTCTAAGCTGTTTTATGTATTTTCTTCAGGGATACCAATGAAGAAAATAGAAACCCATGAAATAACTTTGACCAGAAGACTTTCTGAACTCTTTACGTAGAAATGCATTACCAACCTTGTAGAAAATTAGACAAATGAGGAATAGAAAAGGACAGAGAGATAATATTTAAAAGAGGAAGGAATAGTATCGTATGTACCACAGTATATTAGCTGTAATTACAATTGAACCATTAAGTGAACGAAAAATATCAAAACTAAGAACAAAGACGTACAGAAACTTGTTTGATATGATTATTGTAGTTTTAAGTTCCGATGTAGTACAGTATTTTACTTAAAAAGGCTATCTTGTCTTTGTGATGTTAATTTCTAAAATATCGTCATATAATTGTTTGTAAAATGAAAAGTTCATACGTTTTACTGTACAGCAATTTGATTATTAATGTTTCGTCCTATATTCATGTAATGTTTGTGTTAGGCCGTTGGATAGCGAAGACTTTTAAAGAAGCTTAAGATTGGTTGGAGGGAATTACCGCACTGGTGTGAAAGAAGACAAACTTCATCTCTGTACTAAACCCTGATTGGAACGAACTTATATCGTATGGTGTGAGTTTTTCATACATCCAGTTTTCCTTGTATTTCACGCGGGCATATTTTTACGAACTTCCTGAGCTGTAGGCTAGCCCCCGGAACAAGCGGCACTATATTGCTACCGTGCCGCCTACGAGAAGTCAAAAGACTTCTTTGTTTGTTTTCCTGGAGGCAACGAGACCCTTCTAACACCATAAGCAGAATATAATGGTCAAATTAAATGGAATTAGACGTGTCGAAAGCGACACAAAAGCGAGTTAGGTAGTCCGGCTGCCGGACGACCGGACCTTACCAGACGGAAGACGACAGATATATGGCCCTTGGCCCCGGGGGGCTTGGCGGCGACTTTGACGGGGAATCCCGACGACAACAAACAATCTTACACGTCCTTGATTCCTGTCTGTCCTAGATTCCATCTCAGGAACTGTCATTGTCTTGCCAGGAAGCCGTTGTTATGGAAAACTTCAAGGCTTACAAACTACGATATGTGACCGCACGGGCAGTAGGGAATTAGACAAGAATGTTAGTGTTGATTACCCATTGGTTGTTGATCACCGGTCACTTAGCTTTTGAAGTAAGGCGTTTTGCGCTGGACACTCTGTAATAACGACCCCTAGTGGACGTCATACTCTTCTGATATCACTTGATAGTGAATTTATCGTCTACAAATTTAGACCGATGTTTATGTATTTAAATATACCGATATTTTTCTGGAAAATATTGTTTGAACTGTCAATTACAGAAACTGACACTATTCTCCTCACCTGTATTACTGGACACGCTGATTATTTGACTCGTGGACCTGTAGATGGACTCGAAGCATAATCACTGGACACATGTATCCATGAATCAATTACTAAAATATCCCCATCCCAGGAATGAGCAAACCTGCAGACTAAGCAGATTACCTGGTTGGATTTACACAAAAAATATCCCTTAAAATTGTCAGCTTTGATTACAATTCAATTTTAATGAGCAGTTAGGTTTGCTGCTACAAGGAAGTTGATGGAGTGTTTTTAATTGAAATGTTGCTAACACAGTATGAAATAAATAAATTAGCCAAATTGTATAAAAATATATCCCTTAATAAGCAAACTACAGTAGTTTATTTACTCTACACAGAAATAAAAAGTGAATTTTAAACTTAAACATTTTTTAAATTATTAGCATTATACATTACCATTAGGCGTACAAAAACGCTTCATTCTACTAAACTGTTAGTTTTTTATGCAATACAAAATAGTTTGGAAATCAATTGCGGAATTTTATGTCTTGGGGACCAAAAATGGGAAAACCTATCTTTACCCCATGAAACCTCGTTAAAGTATAAAGTTTAAAGTGTAAGTTTAGAGAACGCATCATCGATGCGAACTATGAGCTGTGTCCAAACATTAGGTCCTGGAATGATTAGGTATTTTGTGGGGGAGGTTTATGAACCCTTCCCAGGTTACCGACCTTGAACACGTAGTTCGCATATCTATAACACTTTGGATTTCCACTTATTGTAGTCAACCACGTCTTGTCTTGTTCAAGTACTGTTGTTTTATCTGAATAGGTTTGCGATTTTTACTTTCCTGTGAACGATCACTGGTGTGTTTTCGATCTATCCCTTGTTGTAGCAAATGTTGAATCCACGATCATTATATTGTCATGTTCTTCAGATGAACATTTGAGCTGATGTTTCGACATTGCTTTAGAAGTAGTGTTCTACTATTGTTATACTATTGTATACTGTACTACAAGTAAAGCACACCAACTAACCACTACGGTACTTCTGCATCAAGCCCTAAGCTTCAGCTAAAGTTATCAGTAATATAACACGGGTTTAACCCGAAGACCAAAACAATGTAGGTAAGTGAAGCCTTTATCTGATCTGCTAACGTAGTAAACATTTCATTTTGATGGTGGGCTTCCTGGCTTTCACGGTCAAAGTTCATTCTGTCAAATCCTGGCATTCGATGTACTGCATAACCGCGTCGCCTAAACGGTGGTCTATCCACGTTAATCAACAATTATCTCCGGTATACCAGGATTTGACAGAACTTTTTCATTGACCTTAGGGATCCTAATGTTGGCAATGTTTGATGTATACATGCTTTAAACGTATGGAGTAAGTTACCAAACAGACATAACTCTACTCTAAGTTAGTGCTGCGTTAGCTGAGTTAGAGTCAAGCTAGCCCACCTGTTAATGCCTGTATAGAGCACTCGTTCATTGTATGACTTATTCAGCAATTCAACCCAAAGTGACATCACTGTTGCAAGTGAGTCAAATGCTATCTGGACTGTATACTAGCAATGAATACTATTCATTGTAGTCTACTTTGCTCACTTAGTCACATCAACCAAATACAACGGTCTTATTCAAGGTCGACTTCAGAATCAATGGCACGGTTTTTAACACTAATTAACCTATCTACAGGAAGGTCTACAAAATGTTGTCGATGTAGACCACTAGTCAGAAGGTAGCAAGAGTAGGCTTAAATAATTTAATTTTGATTCTTTTACTTTCCCTTTCCCAACAAATTACAGTGTATATATGTTACAAGTTAGAAGTTAAATACTTGGTTTACGTTCTTACCATCTACTTCAAAACAAAACTCTAATTTGTTATACATATATACCCTGTTATTATTAGGGTTGAAGAGTTAAACCCGTGAATGAAATGGTATACTTTGGAGAATGGTATACTTTGGAGACACACTGTATGTGTTGGATAATTACAGCAGACGTTAAATATTTTTACACTAAAGTATTCTTGGAAATACAGCTCTAATAGGAAAACTGTAAGCAGTGGATGTACACCACCCAGCGTACTAGGGCCGAGCTCTGCTCAAAGAAAACGTGTTGTTATTGTAACTGAAGGAGTTTACACTGTTCATCAATGTTAAGTTTGACTGATATGTACGTACAATGTGCAGTGTGACACATATATCCACCTGGGTGATTTTTTTCCTTATATTTAGGTGTGTGTGTGTGTGGCTTTGGCATAGCTAAATTAATTCACCATAGTACTTTCTATAGACTTCCGATTTATACCAGTCAATATTTTTTACTAAAAATCAAGCAGCATATCAGCAGATACAAAGCCTTTGGTCAAAAATAATCTTTGTTTATTCAAGAATATTATGAAATTTTACATAGCTATGTGAATATCTATGTAGAAATACTAAATATATTTGAGATATTACACATATTACCAAAAACATACATAATGACATATTTGAACTATCAATAAATTACTATTTTCCCGTCTATTATTCTAATCTATCGACATTTTAAACTTATCAAACGTCAAATTAAGGCCACACTACAACGTAACACTAACCCAAAAGGTCCCAATAATTTGTTTTTGGCAAATATAGGCATATTTTCTTATAAGTTCCAAAATAAGTACATCACAACTCGCAACAATAAGACGATCAACCCTTGTAACAGAGGATTATGTTAAAAAGTTATTAACATAACCCAGAAAAACAGGAGATTATGAAACTAATTAAATGGCCTCTTATAAATATCATGATGTGAATCGGGTACAAAGTTAACATGCAGTGGACGAAGGGTGGGGGAACAGTTTACAGTTAATTAGAGCGAGCTGGTTAGAAATGCAAGGAGCTATAAAGGGCTCGCCAACATTGTCGGCCCGTTGTTATAAAGGGAGGTATAAACCCGTGTGATGAGACGTCGTAATGTGAGAGGAGGAAAGTATAAACCCGGCATCAGGGCCCGGGGGAACGTGATATTAATTATTCCGTATATTATCCGATCGGGGCGCGGGACCGAGGCGGACCAATGACACAGTCCGATGAGAGCGGTACTGAACGAGGGGGTGAAAAAGACGTTTAAAACTCCCTCGGCGCCTCCTTAGCTCCGCCCAGAAAAAAATCGATGAGTCGCGGCCGGGCCAATAGGCGACGAGCGGGCCCTGTGCACCAATAGGGCCGCCCTCAGAGCATCACGACCATCATCGGGAGGGGGACCGTCTTTATCAACAAATTATTTTCCGGTGTCAGTAGATTATAGTGACATTTTGTGGACGGACGTCTCCGGGTGAGATGCAGGGATTCCGTGTGTTGACAGAGGCCGGTCCTCAAGCTTCCGACAGAGTCTATCTGCCCAAGAGCCCTCCAGGGGAACAATCTAAGGGTAAGTGAACTTAGGCCTATAATAATGTATGAAATGATAAGATACGATCCCAAATAGGACGAGTACTTGGCTCTCGTCGGCACGACGGACTTTGGCTTGCACAAGTCCCTGAATGGTTTATCTAAATAATATGTAAACACAGTATGATAAATGTTTGAAACAGCAATTTCAAACTTAACTTTAATATAAACATGTCCCTTGTCTTGAGTATAAAAACAACAGGTAGGGCCTATACCTAATTGGAATAATTAATCATACATGTAGTCTGAGAGAGATAGATTTAAGAAGAAATTACTTTCACATTACTGTTTTTTTCTTATCAATTTAGCAGGGGATATTACAGTTTTAACTTTGAAATAAACACCTACTCGGAAATACAAGAGTCTATGTCCGTTTAAATCACAGATAAAATGTTTATGGACCAATTAGGAAAAGGATGTCACCCACTAAAATTTGAGGTAGTTGATGTAGGCTATCCTTAAACACCTTACATTAACAAAACGAAGAATTAAACTAAGAAGTTTAAAATAGGCCCCAATATACTGATTTCCAAGTGTCTCTAATATTAAGTAACCGACAAGGTGAACGTTTGTATATAAAATTCAATTTAGTATCTGAATTCTCTTACTATTATTTAATTTACGTAAAATCCTGACGGTCATAAGACGTATTGCCGATATGAACATCAGTAACATGCGGGCAAGTCCTAACATGTACATGTAATGGATATTATAAACAACTGACAAATAAGCTTACAATGAATCACTGAATTATTGACTAATTTTATTTGATCATAAAATCTTTAAGTAATTACGAATCAGTTACTTGATTTCCCTAACAATTTGTTTCTTGATCGCCTGCTAAGCAGGAATCAACGTATGGTTAGTATATCATCATGGACAGGGTTCTGATAGGTAGAATTTAATGACTCACAAGACACTCAAAAAGACATAAATGTAATTTATTTTCTATAACTTAAAGGTATTTTTAATTTCTTATCAAAAACGAATAACCAACATTTGTTGGATAATTTTTATATCGTTAAAAATAAAAATTCCCATGTCAAGGTTGAAAAACAAACAAAATTTGTTCATTTATAAAAGATATGAGATAACTAGTTTTCTCTTAAATTAAAAAGACAAATCTATAAAATTTCTATTTTCAACGATGAAACCCAATTTGTTTAGAACAACTCAAAATGAAACAAATCTTCCCCGCCTAGGACGAGTGCGTTTTCTATTTACTCCCTAGACCCATCAGTTAGGCACCCTCAACAAAAACATTGGTCCCACTGACGAATATTGTTTGGATTCACTGGAACGGCTAGCAATTAGTTGTGGTTGCACACTATATCAATATCGTTCAGTCTGCACTTAGTAGCAGCCGCGCGACAGTCACCACTTTGGATATCACCCATGTCAAATCATCTTGTTGTACCATCTACCATCTACCATCCATCACAATATCGTTGCTTTCATTTGTTTGTGGAACTGTTATAAGGTACTTCACGTCAATAGTTCAACAAATTATTGTTCAAAATCCCAACATGTTTCGCCAAGTCATCTCCTTTCCAAGAATGTGTCATCCAATAATTGATTCGTCAATTACATTAAAATAAATACATACATAGGAGATAAAACGTATGAAAAAACAACATATACATGGTGGTTTTTTTACCCGCAACCCTAATTAAAAGTACTTTGAGACACATTTTAGTAACAAAACAACTCGATATTTTGGTATCCCTGTTTTCAGCGTATATGCGTTGCTCAATAGTTATCTATGAGGTTATTGGGAGTTTATTGAAAATAAGACACAACACGGGAATGCGTTGAAAGTTCACGGTTGGTTTTGTAACGGAAGGAGGAAGTGTTTGGCAATGTTGTGTGAGTATATATGCAGGTACTGTTGTTGAACAATAACTGGTTTGTTATGCAAAAAGGTTTGAAATTAGGTTTCCTTAATTTGTACGTGTCAATAATAGTACAAATTTAAGGAAACCGAATCCGTAGTAAACAAAAAAATACCCCCGTTACAGCAAACCTGCAGACTAAGTGTATTTCCATTTGCCTGATTTGACTTTTACTTAAATCTAGAGATTTATTTTGCCTTAATTTCGGATTAGGTTTCCTTACATTTGTATATGTCAATAGTTTGTTTATTAGGTAATTGCTATAAACGCATGGACAATTAGTTTAAAACCTTTCTTGGCATAAAACCAATGATTTACTTTAGACGTATTATTCTGAATCTTCAAGATTGGGGAAACGCCGTGTTGTGTATTATTTACAATAAATTCCCAATAAAACCAAACCTCACAGATAACAATGCAACAATGCATATCAGCTGATTGACAATGAAGTAAAGAAAACAGGGATACCAAAATGTAAGGCTGTTTTGTCATTTAAGTGTGAATCACAATAATCTGGGTTGCGCGTCAAAAACACCCTGTATTTAAAGTAGGCCTACTATTAACCGGTTGCTGCCTCCAGTCCATTTTTTGTGTTATGTCCTATATGTGTATTTATTTGAATGTAATTGACGAGTAAATTACTGGATAAAACCACAGACTATATAACTAATGGTCTATTGTCTGTGATAAAACATTCTTGGACGAAATTACTTGACAATGCCTAAATAGGCGAAACCTGTTGGGGTACCTTATATTAGTTTGTCTAATCAGTTCATGGACTAGATAATATATTTTTTAAATCACCGTGCTGAATGCCATACTGTTTTAGATTTGCTGTATGCCTACTTTTTACAAGACTTGTTTCGGCACAATATTTATGGTTTCGTTTTCATGTGGCTGTAATTTACACGGTATAATTTGTTGTGACATCACCACAATATTATTCTATTTTCCTTCACTGTACTTCATAGCTTATGACACAAAACTTTTAAAAATATCGCCACAATTTCGTATAGATTTCCATTGGATGACAAACCACATCATTGTCAGGATAGTACCACGATATCGTTTTGTAGTAATTCTGCTGCTTTACCACAATATCACACTGTGTCCCCTTTGCTGTATCACTTTACTGGGATGTAGGCCTAACCACAATATTTTTTATCTTTGTTGTACCACACGACATATCAATATATAAACGTTTCACAAGTCCCAAATTATATAAAATTAGCACCAAACCATTGAAGTGTGGGGATTCCGACAGTTTCCCAATATAAGTGTGAATAGTTCCTAATTGGGTCATTAGCATCATAATAAAGAGAGCAATTGGACTGTTCATAAATTAAACTAATCTCACAACTAATTAATCTGTGATTGATTGAAGACAGTGCAAACAGGATGAGCGGAGCTGGTGAAAAGCCAGGAGAGCATCTTCAGACCAGGCTTAGTAACTTTGATAGCTCCATTAAAGTTAACCATTGCACACATCAATTGATTAATATCACAATTGTAATGCACGGGAAAATTGATAAGACCTCTAAAGAGTAGGCCTATGTGGTATAAATTCATCATTATAAGGCAATTGTGATTTATGCATTTACTACAACCAAGACTGTTATGACCAGAAAATATATAAAACCATTTAAGAGTAAGCTGTGTAAAGTGCGAATTTACACCAGGATAATGATTAAACGCAAGAGCAAGGTTTAAAATTAGAAATCATTGGAAGGCTGTAATGTTTTTATTATGTCACCGTGATGTACAGGGTGTTTCCAAATTTACTGGACATATTTTATGGACTTGCTCCTTTAAGACAAACATAAAACGCCATATAAGTATGGTTATAAAATGCCTAGATTTCTGTTTGTCAGTCTGTTTATGATTTTTAAGAATTATTTGATATCTTGTGCATTTCTGAAGATAGAAATTTCAAAATTAATATAATTGCGTATTTTAGAAGGTAAAAAGAGCTTACAAAGTTTCGTTCCAATATCTCAAGCAGTTTCAATATTGCGATCATTTAAAATCTTTAATGGCAAATTTAATGAAACCTGTAAATAAAGAAAATTGTTTTTGAGATCAAAAGATAGGAATTTTAAATCCAAATCAAATGAGTCCTTGTTTGTTAAAATTGGTATAAGTGTTTTCTACATACGGTTACGCAATTTAATAGGACTACCATACTGTTTATTATTTGTTATTTTACAGAGCAGTATGTAATTTTTTTGTAACTAAGTAATTTTTTACTTAGTAGTGTAACTGTTTATTTCTCTCCAGATTATTCTCTTAACTCCATCACGCTTGTATTGTTTTACTATAGCATGATTAATACTTAGATAAAAAGGTTAGGCCATTAATAATTTAGAGTCTTAAGTAGAGTCTAGTGGTTATATTGATACAGCAGGGGTGGCATCAGAGTAGACGAATGTTTGTTTTCGTCGGTTTGTAGCTTTGACAGTCTAATGTAGAGGCCTTGTTTATTTTGTTTGACTACAGAATTGCTCGCAGTGAGCCCCCGACTACAGTAGTTAATGGTAAATTGCCCTTTTTCTTATCATAAGCTGTTTTAAAGTGTTATTATTAATCTAACATAATGATTACATTTTCCTTCCCCTTTTCAATTTCGATTCTTTTCATTTAATTTTCTTGCTCATTTAATTACGTTTTAATGTTCAAATTACGAATTGATGATACCAAGTAACGATTCGAAGTAGAATAAAACCTAATTATTGCATGTACAATATGCCTGATTGCATATATAAAAAATAGGTTCCATTTAGGTAACCTGTGTTGCATATTTTGAGAAATTATTGATTTAAAAAGTTAGTTTTGGTATATATTTTCTTGCAAGATTTTCAAATTGATTTTTATCTCGGATAAAGGTACGCAGAAAAATCGTAAACTTTGTGTATTTATTGTACACATAGGTATACACCTACGATGGGGAAAGGGTACATGGGACAGGCCATAGGTTAGTTAATAGTTTTCAAATTACGATGGCGGTAATACCAGGGTAGGGAGGCCACTGGTATTTTTTAGTTTGGATTCAACAGCCAATAAAACCAATAGTTAAAAATACTATTTGGGTATTACAATTTTTAACTCTTGGTCTTTCCAACGATATGAAATTCTGTATCGTAGCAAAATATACTGACTTCCTATAATTGCAAACTCCAAACTATTGACCCTTAAATGATTGTAGATAAATCATAACATGTAAACTGTAATTCCAATCGCAAAACTCTCATCAGACTATATATTGAGCGGGGGTTTTCTTTTTAATGTAATAAAAATAATATCTAGAGAAATCATCAAAGTTATCTATTTTGAAAAAATCATTCAGTTTTCTCTGCACTTTTTAAGCACTGCAAAAACGTATGCAAAAAATCCTTGCAGCGTAAAAATTTCTCGACAATGTTTTATGTATATAAAATAAAGCTCAGAATATCTAGTTTCTGAAGGATTATTTGATTTGTTCCATCGTAACAGATCGAAACCCCTGTTTGAGTTTGACTGGGTCAAATTCTGCTCAAAGTGCCTCATTCCACATCTGAGTTTTAATGTAAACCAACGCGTTTAAATCATTTTTTCAAAGCAGGATGTTCCAGAAACTTAGAATTGTTAGTTGAATATCTGAATTATCACTTTGACAGTCAAACGTATGTGTAAAGTAAGGTATCTGTCTTAACAACCAATAAAATAGCAGTTTTTTATTTAATAGTTAGTTATTGTATTTATTTGATCGGGTATTGGGTGCAAACTAAAAAGCGCCAGTGGCCTCCCGACGTGGTATTCCCGTTTTAAGATGTAAACTGTAGAAACTACCCGTGGCCTGCCCTTGCACCCTTTCCCCATCGTAGATGTATATGTGCGCAATGTTCCGGCCTTGAAATAATTGTAGAGGCCAGTAAAATACTTGTCAGGTGGCAGTTAATACCTCGTGTCCGCAACTTTCCAGACACCGTTTTGGTACATGTTAGCCCAAAAACCATGACTTTGTAGGTGGATGGTTAAACATTCACAATCTAGAAGGTTTTTTGAAACATAAACAGTTTTTAAACACCCTGTATCCTAGACGTAGCGCAGTTCACTACCCTCAGTCCGGATGTGCTGAGGGGTTTCGCACGGGCGCGGGGCGCGGCGACTACAGGCTCCTAACCTCTCAGACGGAGACGTTAGTAGGCGCCCGGAAACACCCTCTTGCAGCTCTACTCTTGTCTCTGTAATAGTGTGTTTTTTACATGTCCTCGCCATTCATAAGTACTCCATTCACAGACTGTCGACTGACTCCTTATCTGTGACTAGTCTAAACTTCCTCTGTAACTGCTAATGGATTGAGCTATTGATTTTTTCACAAGGGTCAATTTTGTGTTGGGTTCCGAATATCTTTTTAGATTTTTTTCGTTTGGGTTAATCTTTAGTTGGTCTAATTTCAAAAAGCGTGATTTAGAATAGCTCGGCAGATATAATATCAATAGATGTCGCGAATGCACTTTTACGTGATTTATTTGTCGTTGAAATTGAATTGAAGAAATAGTTTGGCATATTGGGGTTTTAATGGTGCTCATAATCGGTGCTCATACCTATACAGTAGTTGATAATTTAGTTAGTTGCCTCTAAATTTTGAGTTCTTCTCCCATTAGGTCATTTTTATGAAATACCGGATGTCCATAAAGTATTCATCAGGTTTTGATTACATATAAATCACTTAATATTTGTTCCACGAAACTGTGACTTACAGTTGGTTAAAGATAGTTTAAGTTTTATAATCACATGTTAGTTGTTCATTGTATGCCTTTTGGTTTACTTTCAGTAGTTGATTTTAAAATAATTGAAGAACAAACCTTCAGTGTCTTAAGATATGGTAATAGTTTGTCATTGATAATTGTCCAGCCTTTAGTTTTTAAGACAGTTCCTCAGACCTTACGGTATATGCGATTTATTTCTCTGGGGCTATGTGAGAGACATTAATTGATTAAAATGTACAATATATATCGAGTTTATATTATTAGTGTCCACATAGTTTAATGGTAGACAGTTTCAAAATTACTGTCCTTTCAGTTTTATGTAGACCCGCAGTTTTGTACTAATTTTCTTCAAGTATAATTTTACTACATACTTACATACTAGTAGTTTTACTTACAAACTTTAATATCATACATTACAAATCGAGTTTATCATTTTAAAAGGTTAAAATGATTACTGATTTCAAAATTAAATTACTGTAGAAACGGCAAAACTGCAATGGTCGATCGGTGGCCTAAAAGCGATCCCGAACATTTAGCGATCGTCTTATAAAAGCTTGGCGTTCAATAACTTTTTAATAAATTACAATAATAATGGTCACATCCAAAAATTACATTTTAGTATGCAAAACTAATACTGGTGATACATTCGTCAAACTTCACAATTAAAATTAATCAGGAAGTAAACGTCATATATGCCACGTCATTTTGTATATAAAGGTACTATACAAACTAAATTTATCCGTTGTATAAGAGAGTGAGGAATTTCGAAGAGTTTTGTTTTATGATATATTTATTTTCTTTGATCCAATTATGAGGTCTGCACGCATCTTTGCATACAGCTCTAAAACAGCCAAAATATTTTTTTCTTACAGTTATTTACAGATTATAGGGACAGGAACAGCAGTAACGCAGTAACCAGAGCCAAAATGTAGATTTTATATTTTACGTAAAGATTAAAATAATGTTTTATGCATATTTGCAAGGCTTTCTATGTAGCACTTGGAGCAAAGTGGTAATTAAAAACCACGTTTGAATACACGTTAAAATTAGGGGGTTTCGTTTTACCTCATGGAATTAGGTTGTGCTTTATATTTCTCAAACCTATATTGCCTATAAACTTGGGGGTTGAAACAACTTGAAAGTACAGAAAAGGGGCGTTGAAGGAAAATCCGGTTAGAATATACATAAGAAAAACATAGCTTAAGTCTACATATGACTAAACAATTTGGCATGCCCGGTTTTTACTTCCTAGAAATTCCGGGAGGGGTTGAAGTACTCTAAGCCTCCTACTTGGTGGTTTGTTGAAAGTATTTTAAAGTACATTGTTGTCTCAGTGTTTGTTTAACACGATCTTGTTTCCCGAGTTCACCGCTCTTCACTGCTTACATCCTCGTTATGTTGGCAGAGCCGCTGACAGGTACGGGCGAACAGAACATCAGGAGGTACAGGACGGCGTTCACCAGAGAACAGCTCGCCAGGCTAGAAGTGGAATTCACCAAAGAGAACTACGTCAGTAGGCCTAGGAGGTGTGAGCTGGCGGTCCAACTCAGTCTTCCAGAGTCTACAATCAAGGTAACTAAAGTCAATCTGTCTTGGGCTTTAGGTAGTTCTAAACTGAATCCAGAAGAAACAGCTGTTCGTAGGCAGAAACTAAATAAGCTTCGCAAAGCATTCCACAACTTTCTACATTCTCCACGCATATTTAGTTTAAAGTACTCGGCATCGTGTTTCTATTAACGTAGGTATTACCTTTTTTGCTGGCTCTTTCTTTTAGTAGTATTGTGCACATCATCCTTTGCACATTTCACCAGCAAGTGTGGCCAGTTGTTGCCAGTGTTTCTTGATCGTCTTGTATGTTGGCACACCAAGAGTTTATATACGAGTATTTACATATGTCATCATTACATGTTTATCACGGCCGGGTTACTCTTGGTAATACACAGATTACTACACGAGAACAAAGGCAAACATTTTAATAACTACTAAAATATAATCCGTTTCTTGAACCTGAGATGGCTAAAAAAATTGAATTTCCGTCTCAAATTAATGGTAGTGATGTTAATGACTCTTATTTATATAAAATACACTTAAAGCAGCGACAATATTAATTTTATTAAAGTAATGGCGCATGGATGTTGATGACTGAGAGGTAAATGGTGATTAATAATACCTACAGTCCACGGATATTAGAGTAGAAACGGCATGGATCATAAAAATACAAAAATCATCAAATCATGTCACCCGAATGTCTTACTAATAGCATTAACAGCTCGTTTATACTTTTTGACAGTTCCATTAAAATACTAACAAAAGCATGCTTACTTTTGAGTCAGCGACGCCATTGGTTTACGTTTATGATCCATACAGTTTCTGCACTAATATTCCTTGTACAGTCTAACAAGTAGTCTAGTTTATTGCCTAAGAATTGTAACAAGTGTGGTCAAATTTACAAAAACGTTTTCTAAGCCCGCCGAATCATCAAATACCTAGCTACTGCAATAGATAGATACATAATAAATAAACTGATTTTTACGACGCTGTAAATAGTTTAACATTGCTAGAGTTTCGTTTCTAGAGCTATAATAGGAACTTAGGCGTCAAAGTTATGGTATGCTTAATGTTTAATGCGTAACAGTATGGTTTGATTTAGCAATCCCCCATACTTGTGACTTTGGCTTTTAAAGTTCAATTCATCTTTAGATCGGCGTTTCTGTACATTTAAGAGGTTTTGGTTTGTTGAACGTTGGTCAGTTTCCGTTTCTAATAGAACTACAACAGGAACTGAACTGAACACCTTGTTATGTTGTGAATGTTGCAAGAATGGTAGTAGAGTTTGTGTCGATGACAATCTATTTGTATACGAGTATATCTTCAAGCTGGGTTGACGGCGCGGCGGCCGGCGGCTCAGCGCATGCGTGCGGTTTATAGCAGGTAAGCTGACGATTTTACTGTTTACTACGCCGGTCTGTGGCGGCGAATCACACGAGCTATTATCACCCGCTACCGGACGATGATGCAGCTCTATTAGCATGTGCCTCAGTGACCTCAAGTCAGACAGGCAGACATCTCTGTTCAACGCCAATCCCTCCTGCACTTCTCTCGGCATAGCATATGATCGTTGTTTATCAATTGGTTTATGTTTGGGAAACCTTTCGAAAATACTCCTTGCGGATTAAATGTCCCTACGTTTTGGGTCTTGAGAATAAACTACATTGGTGAGTGGTCGGTGGTGCAGTTGGTAGCGCGACGCGGTGGTAAATGTCATCAGTACTCTTGTCTTTTCTTGTTTTTCTACGCAGAGGCATTTTACAGTAGGTCGACGTGAGAATGCAGTTTTTGTGGGTGTGCCGGGGATTGAACCCATCATCCGAGTACTCATCACTCTTGTACTGTACCAGCTTACCTCTTTCTTTGCTGGATACGATCCACTCACACACCCAAGGCATATGTGGATGGGCGAATGCCAGGTCAAAGGGACCATCTTTGTTGGATTTTATACAGCTCAATTTGTAAAAAAAACCACATCCAATATATATAAATATATACATCCATTAATGCATTGATAAAAGTAAAAAAAATACTGTTTAATAAATGAACGGGAACCTCAATAAATAATAATGTTCTGTTAGACTTAGCCTGATAAAATGTGTGAAAACCCTTGCGTCCTGTGCCTTAAGTACGCAAAAAATAAAACCTGGGAGTACGCAGTACCTGGAACAAGAAAAATAATAACTTTTAGACAGACATGTTTGCATTTACAACAGATGACAATTGTAACATTTTTGTTTTTAAAGAACTTCGATAATGCCCAAAATATGGTTCAAGGAGTTTTGTCATTGTTTGCCCACTGAAAATATTACTACATGCACCCTCCATAAACGCATGACGTTCATCCTAATGTGGACTGTCGGTTTTAGATACATTTTTACAAGTTATTTTTAGTTACTTAATAAAATAGGGTAAAATATACTTCTTGATCCTTGATCTAAGTCTTCACTTGACTCTAGAGTTTGTTCACATTTTCTAATAGCAGTTATAGTCTACTATTATTCGGGAAGTCGGTTAGTCGGTAACAGTTTTACTTTAACTATGTATAAATAATAGTATTTTAAAATAGTCTACTATTATTCGGGAAGTTTGTAACAGTTTTACTTTAATTTTAAATAATAGCATTTTAAAAGGTAATCTTACGTTTAGATTTTAGTGTTTATATTTTTTCCTATCTTCATTTTTTAGCTTAAGTTTTTTTTATTGACCCAAAAATGCTATATGTTTACAATAGAAACCACAATAAAATGAATCACCGAAGATAGAAAATTTCAAATTAATGATGATTTACAAACTTTTAGTGTTATCTGATCATATGCAATTAGTTGGTAAAATGACCAATTTTAATTTTCACTGATTCGTAACGTACGTTTGTTAAACCATGACTTACTGTACACAGAATAACCTTCCCATGAGATATAAAAATTGGAAGCCAAGAAAATAGATGAAGTTCAGGACCATCTCACCAGAGTTTACAAGTGTATTGGGTTGAATATTAATTAAAACCAATGCAGTATCACAGCAAACAGCTGATTGATTTATCACTTAACATAGAATATTGTCATTAGTTGGTGACCATCTCAACAGATTGCACCAGGTTTTTGTCATCAAATTTTTACATTACATGTGAAGTCTATTCTGTGTATATTCAATGGTTAAACTGTAATTTCGGTACGAAAACATCACACTTTTCCTGACCTCTTTTGGCACTTTGAGGGACCTGGATACAGAGATATTTCTGTGAATATGATGAAAATAATCTATATTATTTAAATATTTTTATTTGGATCATAAAGTCGGGTTGTGAGTGGCGATAGTGTTGACTGCTCTGTAGGAAGTGAGTGCTGCTCTAATAGCCAATTAGCGTATATCAAAGACACATTACACTCAGCCGCAGTGTCTGGATCTTGTCATTGGAAATGAACATCCATCCGACTGCATTACCATCTTCTCCCACTCTCCCTCCCCCCTCTCTCTGTCTCTCCCTAGCTTATTTGCTGGTTTCTACTTCATCCCTATTAATTAGAAGGACGTCCTGAAAAAATCAACAATGTAGTGAGCATATTCAGAAAAATTGCATAAGTATCGCTTAACACATTTGAGATACTATACTGTATATTAAAATACCCCATTGCAGCAAACCAGTAGATAAAGAGAATTTCTATTTACCTGGTTGGATTTTCATTAAAATATTCACTTATAATTATCAGATTTTTTTTACTATTTCAATAGCATAATGTGTTAGGTTTGTGCTACAGAAAATAACAGAAAGTGTATTATTTTTAAATGTTAACAACTGAAGATGTACGGGCCAGATTTTAACCCCCGGAATTTTACCCCCTGGCCGATTTTAGAAATTGAGTGATTGATTTTCCTATTTCTGTTTTTAATTAATTGTAAACATTTCATTATTTTACTAGCCTATCTTTATTTATTTATTTTGTAATCTCAACTAAGTAAACAGAATTAGCGGTTTTATTTTGATCATATTAACCAACAGTTGGCTTCAAAATCAAATCCTGATACTCGAATCTCAAAATTAAAATTAAAAACCTGTTTGATTAGTTAATGTTACGAATAAATTAAGATAGGCTACTTAATAATAAAATGTTTACTATTAAATTCAAACTGAATGAAGATAATTATTCATTCTCACTAATTTATATATCTGGCCAGGGGATAAAATTCCGGGGGTAAAAATCCGGACCGTACATTCTTGGTTTTTATAATTTTATGTGTTCTGATTAAATTCACAACCGTTAAAATATTTGTTTAATTCCGCGTTTAATCCATCGAGCTGATGTCGCGAAACTCAAAAGTTCGCGGCCGGAATTTTACCCCCTGGTTCACAACATCACGTTTGCCCAGGGGGGTAAAAATCCGCTACCCCGTTACAACGTGGAGCATTTGCGATGTAGCCTCGAAACACCGGTTATAAGTGTTTTCTTACCCTTGGGTCTCTAAGAATAAGTTTAACACCAGAAATATTTTATTAAAGGCCTGAAACTTTCTACTTACTCCTATGGCTACGTATATCTTTGTAGATATTTGTCCAAACCTTAAACACCCCTCCGCCTATCTATTTTCTCAATATCAGCATTAACTTGGCTCTACCTTTTTCACTGTGGCCTTCCTCTGGTTTCGTCATTGAGAAGTTATTGTCTTTTTTTACTATCCCAGCCCATCTCAAACATTTTAGATATAATTTTAAAATCCTGTGACATTTGACTGATGTCTGGTCTCTCTTCCTTCTAGGTGTGGTTCCAGAACCGTCGTATGAAGGACAAACGACAACGGATGGCGATGGCATGGCCCTATGCGGTCTATACAGACCCAGCGTTCGCCGCTAGTATCCTGCAGGCCGCAGCGGCTAGTGCCAGCGGTCTGGCCGCAGTCGCAGCCAACTACCCTTACCCGCCAGCTTACTACCCTCCTAGGTACGCGCCCTACCCGCGACCCGCCTTCCCTATGCCGGACATGGAGGCACCGCTGCTGCCGCCCCCGCAGTTCTGTCATCTCAGCCCTTCTCACTCCGACACCAGCGTCAGTCCGACCCCCGACAACTGCGACGGCTCCTCTAGTTGCCGCTGTGGTATTATCAACTGTGTGACTGGGAGATATCCCACAGCCCCAGTCCCTGTACCGACGTCGCTACCCCCACCCTCCGTCCCATCAGACACGCTCAAACTATCGGAACAACCCAGGAAACTGTTCCAACCATACAAAAACGATCTCAGTGAAAAGGCTTGAACTCGTTTGTTACAATTGTAGTGTTAATCTCTTTAAAACGTCGATTCCCATTTCTAGTGTTTATTGCAAGTTGCTGGTACGAAATTTTACACTATTAAAAATATATATGTTTATTCTATTAATGCTTTTAAAATTATTTTATTCGTACTCAACCTTGTCAGTAAAAATTCTTGAATTCGGTTCTCTTGATATCTTTAAGATATTTTATAAACGATCAATAACTGTTTAAATGAATTGCAGTAGCCGGTATAAAATGTTATAATATCTGAGTTAAGAATTTGTTATTGGGTATGAACACATTGTATAAACCTATTTCATTCATACTCAAACTATGTGATATTCACTGAGATCGTAAATTGCTAAAGCAATTATTATAATGTAATGGACTTGTCAATCGAGTAATCATATGTTTCAATTGCTAATTCAATCCATTCATTTATTCTTTGCACAGTCCATGAGTGACTGGCTGGAATTAGAGTTTTTGTTGCCTTTTTAGTAGCCTTTATTCTAGCAGCTTTTTAGGTGGTTCATCTAAAAAAACACACCTAAAAACCCACAAGAACTTAGGCTACCTACTAAAAAAGGTGACAAAAACTCCATTTTCTAGTTCTTGCCACTGAGAAAATAAATAAAATCACAAATTGGCTGGAATTGTAATTCACCGTTGTAAGGCACATTACTTAACTTAACATGATCTCCCGTTTTAATTTAATGAGTTAATGGTATTTAAAATGTTCATATTTGAATAGCATGATGTTTTATTTTTTTATTGCTGAATAGTTGATTTCCCTTCGACTTATAAGTGTGTAAAAAGTACTGAAGTTTTATAAACCATGGTGATTTGTACTTATTACATTCTTTGTTTTCTTTTGGTTAGCTTATTTAAGAGTAGTTTAACATTAGGTATATAGGCTATATATATTTCCAGAATAAATTGCATATTTATTTATTTCCTCAAAACATAAAACTGTTAACAACCTTGATTTTAAAAATCAGGCAATTGCTCACATTTATATGTGTGGAAAACTATATAATGTTAATACAGAAGTTTCACTATTATGACGAACAGCTAATGACTCTTGGAGAGTTATTTCCCATTGTTGTTCATTGTATATAGTTAATGTGGATGCTCTGGCTTCAAAATATTTGTACAATTTCCTTCCAAAACAGAATCACTAAATACTTTTACCCAATGATTGTCTTTACAAAAACAACTTATTGCCCGGCCTGTTTTTACTGCACAATTTTTGTTAAACATACTTGATTCACTTGAGAATTTTATTTTTGTTATCTTTGTTTTGATATGGCTTACAATTGATATATTGATAAATCTAGGACATGCCTGACTTGAATGTTTAAATCAAAAGCTGCTTTGTAAGTGTGATATTTCGTTGACCCCCTGAATTACCAAGACGTGTGTAGATAGTGTACAATTCTATGTGTGATTTTGATATGACTTGTAGTGTTGCTGATAATAAATACCCTTACAAGTTATGTAAAATATGTATAATCAAAGATAAGTGCAATACAGTATTGGGTTCTAAAAACTCTTTAGTCACCTAATGGATTTGTCAGACTAGCTTTAGTATTGTTACGTGTAAATATCATGTGTTTCCTTGTATTTTTTAAGCAAATATAGAATTTAAACATTTTAGATAATGTGTGTCATTAAATTCTCCCATTGTGTTGATTCAAACTGATTAATTTAAGTTAGTTGGTTCTGGATTGTACACAAAACATATAATTTTAGTGGTTAAAACTATTGAATTTTATAGCTTGACAAAACTTATAATTAATCAGTTTTAAATCATAAGGCACAGTTTTTTTTGCAAGCTGAAAACTTACTTCCTTTTTCTTTATTTATATTTGGTTTTTGGTATCTTTGTAAAAAGTTAAAAATTATAAATATTTGTGGATTAAATCACATAGTGACTATTTTAAAACCAATTAGTGTTGCTTGGTGTGTTTTTATAATTTCATACCATTAACAAAACCGGCTTTAATATGCATCTTAAAAATATGTTTAATAATTTTTAATGCCCCTGAGTTGTAGTTTTCTTTTACTGGCAATGGAGAAACTCATAGAAATATAGGAATGGAATGTATAAGTCAGTAAGCTGAAGATGGCAAAATGTCAAAAGTTATATCATTGGAGGCTGAGTTATACTCAGATAATTTCAAGAGTTTCCGAAAGCATTTACATTTTCAGAGAAATAAGTGTTATATATTATTCTTTCAATAGGAACAGATAATTGTAAACAGTATGGCACTTTAAGTGATTAATAATTTAGAAATTACTTGAAAGTTGTCAATATTATTTTGGCAATGTTATAATAGATGCATATTTAACAAATAAAATATAACGAATTAAAGTGCTGGTATTAAAATATTCATAAAAACCGTTTATGTGCGAAGTTGAAGACATTCCTAATTTTGACTTATACAACTTTGGCCTAAAATTGGAATTATGTCTCAATTGTTTGACGCGTAATGATTTTAAGGTAAAGGTAATATTATGTATATTGGTAATTCCATTGTTGAGAATTATACTACTCGTACTTGTACAAAACAGTAGTACCTGAGCGGAGGTGTTTAATTTGTTTGGAAGGTCGTAGGAGCAAATGAATTCGAAACAACAATGATTCGAAACAAATGAATTCTGATTATAAATATTTTCTTGTAAATATACATATTTAGCAGGCTACCTATAAACATAAAATTCTAAATAGTTACAGTACCTATTAAATACTGCTCTTAAACATGGTTACTCTAAGATATGGGTCTCGGCTAGGAAATATAGTTTCAAAGCCTAAATTTGAGGGTCTGCGAGGCAACAAATAAAGAGGCTATGTGTTATGGTTACAATAGTGTCGAAGGATAAGATTTTATACTGACCCACATTAAGAATAAATCTAAATATAAAAAAAAACATAAAATTACTAGATTGGAACGCTTTAACTTATTTAAAAAATATAATTTATTGGGTTTTCCAGTAAATTATCTTCATGTTCAGTTTTACTTAATAAAGTTAGAGAGTAAATTTATATTTGTCTTCATTTTTTATTTGACTAACAAACATTTTCATACTGACGAGCTATCTACATATATTTAATACCCCCGCCGCAGCAAACCTGCAGACATAGCGAATTTCCATTTTCCTGATTGGATTTACACTAAAATGTCTCTTAAAAAATATCAGATTTATTCCCCATTTAAATAGAATTAGCTTGACGAGAACCTAGGTTTGCTGAAACAGGGAGGGTAAAAAAGTGTTTTTTGTTGTAAAATTTTAATACTGTAGTTTAGTAAGAAATGAATGTATTTTCCAAATTGGATCAAAATATGTTCGATAAGCAATCTACAACAGTTGACGTATTCTCCATAAGAATAATATGAACACATTGACGGTAAGTTCATATTATAGTATTGGCAGTTATTTGTAATTAATCTATTAATCTTGTATTATAACAACGCCTGCTTGTATATTTTACGTGGGTCGTCCAAAAAGCAAAGAACTTTTTAGCATGGTTAAATAAAAACAAAACATATCCAAAGACAAACTTCATTTACAAAGCCACTATACTTTATCCTTATTTAGCCTACATATCATTAATTTTGATGAGTACTTAGGTTTACTTAGGTGTTAGGGTACTTAGGGAAGAAGATATGGGGTTTTTATTGAAATATTCATAGCTTAGTATGAAGTAAACAAAATTTCATAAAAATATGTCCATAGACAAGCAAGCTACAACAGTTAATTTATTCTCCATAAGAATAACATGGGAATTTTAAATTGTCAATTTTTTTGGAATTTTCTCCGTAACCATTAGGCACATAATAACGCTTCAATATACTAAATTATTTGTTTTTTAAGCTCTACAAAATGGTTTGGAAAGAAATTATGAATTTTTGTTTTTTAGGTCCATAAATGGGAAAACCTTATTTTTACCCCATAAAACCTACCATAAACGCCCATAAAACCTACCATCATAAACGCCCATAAAACCTACCATAAACGGGGGTTCCCATAGTCCGATCATGCTGGTTCGCGGACTCGTTCGAATAAATGTAGGTTTACTCATTTATACTAAATTTAATCGAAATTGGATCATTTTTGCTTGAGTTGTCGTGCTAACGGACACACACACATTTGAACGGATTGTGTAAAATTTGTTGGATTGTGAGTAAATCGGTCCCGGGTCCAGGTATTACCATGAGTACTACGTTAATAGCTTATTCCCTATATGGGAAATTCGGTAAGATGTCAAGAATAAAACTTTACAACAAATTTAGTTAAATTTAACTTTTATTTTAGTTATATTTATCGTCTGTTGGCACCGCGTTAGTCACTGAGATCGCGGAATGTCGCAACACTGGAATCGCTGTCGAAAATTGTATCGTCGTTTCCTCACAGCTCTTAAGTTCAGTATTAGTGTATAATGTTTTGCTGTAAATACTCTAAGTATTGAGCAATTATATTAATTCCATTTCACATAAATACACATTATATTATATTAGTGTATTATAAGTTCAATGCTATTCATCGAAATGGCTATTTCATTTGTACAGAATTCAATAATTTTCTTCTGCACTGTAGATGTTTGGTATATGCATAATGTTACAATTCCTTTGTTTGCATTTTCGTAAAACTATCATGGCCACTTGGCAATCCATGGGACTAATGGTTACAAATATTAAAATTTCATATAAATGTTTAACAAACACGAATTTTCCCAGAACACAGCCTAGCATAAATATTGTTTTTAGCCTAAAACTAAGATATTTCTAACAATTTAGAGGAAATAGTTGGAGCCGTTTTTGAAACCTTTTGGTGCACAAATGTTTCTCATATTTTAAAAAAGGTTAAGAATTTATACACAAATCAGTCTCCGGTTGTACTCCAAGCACTACACAAAACTTCATCGTCTTTCATTCCAAACCCAAATAACTTAACTCCAACCAAACATTTCACAGTGTTTAGCTGTGTCTAATGGACAGTAGCTATGCAGAGGGATTGAATCTGTGTTATTTACAAACAATAGTTTTACAAGGCTTGGGGAGGTTGTCATGTTGGAAATATGATGCCCTAAACTCGAGGCCCAGCCTGTTCTTCCTAGAACCGCCTACCTGCCGCACAAAGGCTGGCCTTCCCAACTTTCTACTGCACTAGGGGATGAAGGTCAGTCACACCCCTAATTTGCCAAAAATAAGCGCAATAAAACGTGATTTCCTCTGAGGGAGTTTTTAGAGTACTAATTTACTTTATTGTCGAGAAATGCGAAACTTGTCAAAATCCAGGATGATTTCGGCTGACTTTGGCTTTTATCTGCACTTTTTTGCCATTGTCGTGTAGTTCCAACCGACTGAAACCCTACTGTATCTGTCCTCTTCACCCCATGCACTTTGCTTATGTCACATCCACAGGGTTTAGCTAATGTCACATGTCACGATATAGCTGTTGTAATTCTTAGCACCAGGGTTGTAGAGAAATGTGGTTCAACAAGTTAGTGTAAAATAGCAATACGAAACACCCCCGTCACAGCATACCTACAAACACAGTGAATTTAGGCTGATTTATAAAATTGTATTAAGCTAGGTCCATAATGAAAGGATGTTAATACATAGATACGCGCCAATAAAAATAAAATTGTCTGAGTAGCGAGATTCGAACTAATATAAATAAAAGCGACGGTAAAATATTTCTTTTTGATTTAATTTAGTGTGTTTTGGATCGAGCTGGTTCGCGAACTGGATCAAAGGTCTTAAAATCCGTAAACACTACACATTTAATCAAAACCGACCATTTTTAATGGGAATAAAATAGCATATGCATTGGTTACACGTATTATGTATGGTATATATCAAGTTCAAGAATGATATCTTTAATGGTATCATCATCGTGGTATCTTTGTTACCATCTATAGATCTTTATATTTAAAATTCACTTCGGCGATCGGATACAAGTAGAGATAAGGCACTAGGATTTTGTTTTATTTTTGCCAATCAATAAGATAAATTACAAGTAAAATCTATCTATTCATTGAAAACCTGTATAGGAATGGAATTTCTATAGAAAATCTGAAAATATCTAATTGAAGAGACCGCCAACTTGTTGAAACGTTAGAGTTAAATCACTGGGAAGATTAACAAGCTCAAATCCCATGAGGTCTTGGACATGACTGTACAAGCGATAAGTTACGAGTAACCTTGATCATGCTTACCTTTGTAGCTGTATGATAAAATACCCCCGCCGCAGCAAACATGTAGCCTTAGCGTTTCCATATGCTTGGATGAATTTTACGTTCAAATTCACGTAGATTAACATCTTTTTACAAATTTTCATCGAAATCGGGCCATTTTTGCTCCAGTTGTCGTGCTAACGGACACACATATAAATAGGTATACATATGAATTTAAATGAATGGTGTTTTTGGCCTCTGGGGACCTAAAAAAAACATCGATCCCGGGCCCAGGTCTTACCATGAGACCTCCGGTAATAGCTTATTCCCTTTTTGTGAAATTCACTAATAAAATATCTTTACAGTATAGCCATAATATTTAGGTTTTGTAAATTGCGAAACCAACTACACGCGGTCTTTCCTTCGATAAAATGTATCTTATTTCTAAAACGCGACTGATAGATTTGTACAATTAATTAAACGCATTTGAAAATTGGTTTCTAGCTGTGATGTATTAAAAATCTATGTATTTGTAGCTGACATTAAAAATGTGTTTAGCCAGGTCCAAATTTCTCCTGAGAGAGGTTTGAAAACGTTTAATATATTCAAAAGATAGGAAATTTAATTTTGCTTATCTACCAGCAAAGATTGTCTTAAAGGGCGTTTATATGTTGAATCCCTAAACTGTTGGACATAATACAAGATATTTTACGCAAATTCCATCAGATAGCTAAATAGCTATGTTTGTGATATGATCATGAATTAAACAGTACAGTATCAACAATAATCAGGGGATGTTATAATTTTCTTATTTCTTTGCAATGATAATTGAAAATGTGAATTTAATAATTGATTTTGTACCTGCAAATGAAAGAAAACTATTTATTTGAGACGTGATAGGCAAAATCCTTTTAATTAATCGTTTGAATGATTGCTAAAAGCGATTAAACTCTCCAATCGCAGTACAGTATCAACAATAATCAGGGGATGTTATAATTTTCTAATTTCTTTGCAATGATAATTGAAAATGTGAATTTAATAATTGATTTTGTACCTGTAAATGAAAGAAAACTATTTATTTGAGACGTGATAGGCAAAATCCTTTTAATTAATCGTTTGAATGATTGCTAAAAGCGATTAAACTCTCCAATCGTTGAGGTAGATAGTCTATTGCATTCTTTATTTTAACTTCCTTTTGGTGAAATTGGAAATTTACATAAGGTTTTTCCTTATAAGGTCAGGAACCAATTCAATATTGTCTTTGGCTTGATGAGAACAAAATTCACTCCAGCAATTCATCTGAGTTTAAAGTTACAAATATGAACGTTTGAAACAATTTTAAATTCAAAAATTCAGTAATGAAGATAATATTATCTTAGATTATAATGTGTCCATACAATTCATAAAACCCCTGTGCTAATTTTCTCACTAGTAAAATAATTCCGCAAATTAAAACCCCTGTGCTAATTTTGTCACTAGTAAAATAATTCCGCAAATCTCACATACATTCTTCCACTGTTGTTTAAATATATAAACACAACATTTTTGTAATATTTAATATCACCCCTTGCTTGCTTCAACTACTATGATTTGTATAATAAATATTGAACTATAATACAATATGTCCTAAATAATTATATTCCTACTAGCGTATATTCTATTTAGCTTGTTTTCATAGACGAAAACGACATTTAAATATTGAATACTACTTCTTGCATGCACAACTACTACATTAATTTCTTGCACATAATTTTGCATATAATATTTAAAGATAGTGTTAAAAATCGACGAACACAATTATCAGTAGCATTTATTACTTCTCGCGTGTACAACTAACACAATAATTTTTATCTGCAGTCTGTATGTATGTATATTGTTTGGGTCTCATGGATATACAAAAAATGTATGTATCGTATATTAGGCTACTTCTTGTATGTACATATAATACAATAGTTTATATATTTGCGTCTACAGTTGTACACGATGAAACATTAGATCATATGTATTGGTTACGGATGAACATTAGATTAAAATATTATATTGTATTACTCATTGTAGAATAGGATTATCTAAAAACATTTGACATCACATTTCGTATACTTCATGTGTTCATTGTTCGATTTCCAAAATTAAATTAACAAAAATTAGAAACCTCAAACCACCACCGTTCGATACCCGTCAACTCGACAGAACATTGTCAATCAGGACAATAAAGGGTGTGATAATTGAGGCTCCACCCCCACAGGGGCGCAGATGTCACTAATTAAAATGTTTTATGGGGTAGGTAATAGATAGAGGTAACAGGTAACATATGCGGTTCGCCAGCTGGGCCTGTGGTAATGGGCCATTCAATTGTGATCGGCATCGCGTAAATGGGCAATGGGCAATGGGCAATGGGCAATGGCCCTCCCCCGCTTAACCGCACACTTCCATAGCATTGACCGATTACTGGACACAGGATTAGGCCTCTGATTCATCACCCAGATAGCTTGATCAATTGACTGTGGTTGATTGGCACCATCCGGATTTCTACGGGGTGCATCTGCGTATGTTTTATATCTACTACTATTTGTCGGATAGAATACATGCCACAGGGAATACATTGCTGTAGCAATCATACAACGTATTATTAGGTAAAGTAAGACCAGCGTTATGTTGAATACTCTAATTAAATGTACGGTAAGCGCAGTTGCCACTTTTACCTAATTTTCAGCCCACTTACTTCAAGAAAAATTTAGCCGTAGTATGTGTATGATGAATGTTATTTTCTGGTTGATTGATTATTACCTGTAGGACTGGTTTGAATGAATTGTGATCTTAAAGGTTCATTTTGTTTTATATTTGACTGCTCCTAACACAAGCCCGACGGAACTAACATGTTGCTCGTGGAGTAGACCTGCTGTAAAGCAAACCTTGACCAATGTTTGTTGAATATCATTTTATAAATCATGGATTATTACGGGTTGGATTGGTTTAACTGTGTTATTTTATCCAGTACAACTTTCTTTTATACAACCAAACCCTCAAAATAATAGTTTTTGTGACATTCAGGTTGGTGTAGTGACCCTGTCGAATCACAGAATTAAGTAACATATAATTAAGTAACATATAATTTCGAGTAACATAAAATTGTTGTTTGGAAAACTTTAGAAAATACAATATGAAAAATTACTGTATACCCTATTGAAAGTATTGTTTTATTACAACTCTCTTACCTAACATAAACTCACCACAATAAGCAGAACTTCAAAAAAAGTGGTTGGTAATAATTATGTAGACGTGCGTGGTAAATATGTATGTGTGGTTTTACTGCTCTATGATCCCCTACTTAAAACCCTTACACTTAAAACGTATCACGCTGTAAATAAAAATGCGAATATCTTAACAATCTGTTTGGAATTATTTTTACTTGCAGATTTGTTAACTATAAATGTATAAACGTTCTGCATAAGTTATACAACCTAAGTACCATTAGCATTGTGGCACGGCAACTATATTTTGCAAACAATCATCGATAGAAACATCGATGAGTATCCTAAACAAATAAGTAGCCTAAATTGGCAATTCACTGGTTAAATTGCGATTTGAGCTGAAGGCACTGCATTAACCGAGCCATTCCCGCTGCGGTCCAATAATAGGAAAATAACTCACAATTACAGCAGTTTCAGGCTCATTATTTACATTCATTGACAAAGGGGGGTTATGGGTAGGGCCAAATGTTTTATGGTCTTTTAATGGGGCAGTTATCGCGATTATGCCGTATCATGCAGTCTAACACAACCCAATAGTAATATAGATTGAAATTGAGCTTGTGAATAAATTGCTGCTATTGGGTATGTTGTTTTACATGTAACAGGGTAACTCCACGAATGATATAATAAAACTTTCAGGACTGTATCGAAACATTGGAAAGTACGTATCCTACTGGTTGCTAACTTTGCGTAATTTAGAACATCTACAAGGGGCCTGTGCCAATTCTGTAAAATAAATAATGGCTTAAATACTTATACTGTCAAAGTGATCCGGAGGCTAACAACATTCTACAAAATGCAAAAAAAAATCAACGATAGTTTTCAGAAACATCATTCATGTTATTAAAAAGCCAAATGTCATGTTTTCTAATCCAAGTTTTTTCTTTACTTCGGTTACCGTTTTGTTCGTTTTTTAATCTTGTTAAATGTGCCGTTTTAGCGAATTTCCCATATAGGGAATAAGCTATAACCGTAGTACTTATGGCAAGAGACCTAGACCCGGAACCGATTTATTTTTCGTTAACTGTTTTTGTTTGCTTGTTTATGAGCATATCTTGATCACATTTGGAAAATGCATTGATTTCATACTTAACTATTAACATTTTACCAAAAGGCTTTTTTACCCTCCCCTGTGATATTTTTAAGGAGACATTTTAGTGTAAATCCAATTAGGCATACGAAAATGCGCTTAGTCTGCAGGTATCCTGCGGCGGGGGTATTTACCATTTTAATGTTCGTGTTCGTGTGTTTATGTACATTGTGTGTAATGACGACCGTCATGTAGTGACCACGCTTTTGACATCCTTGACGCCTGAAGATAACTTTGTAGAAAATCGAAACTATCGTGACACTAGCAACAATCAAGATTACTACGAAGCAGGTATATACACCAATTTCATACTTTATTTATCGTGAAAAAGTCTTGCACAGTATCACATTGTGCACATAAATATCGCTAAAATTTTAACCAGTTTTAGAGTGGTTATGTTTTGGTGCTAACTAGATGTCGAACTAAGTTTTAATATCTGTATGACGAAACTGAATTTGTAGCATACCTTATTTCATCAAAAACCTACTGTATTAGAAAAATGAATTGAATAGCATATATGAAATGAAATCATAACAGTTAGTCCAACAAAGATAACAGTGATTGCAATACAGCTGTCTGTGTCGTGCCGCCCGGCAGCCCAGCCGTATTATTGGCTTCTTCTACCATTAGCAGGGGACTCTTTACAATTCGGAATCTGTCAAAACCCTCCACTAAGTTGACTTGTCATGTTGGTAATATAGGGGCCAATAAACACGGGTAGGTTGTAAAACCGAGCGTCCCATACCGTTACCCTACTGTCCGCTCCCTCGCATCCGTGGCAAGACTACTCTACAGTCCGTTCCCTGTTCTGGCAGTAAAGCTGATACAACTAATACTCTACAATCCGTTCCTTGCCCTGGCAGTAAAGCTGATACAACTAACTCTACAGTCAGTTCCCTGTCCTGGCAGTGAAGCTTATACATCTAATACTCTACAATCCGTTCCTTGCCCTGGCAGTAAAGCTGATCCAACTAATACTCTACAGTCTGTTCCCTGTCCTGGCAGTGAAGCTTATCCAACTAATACTCTACAGTCTGTTCCTTGCCCTGGCAGTAAAGCTGATCCAAGTAATACTCATTCCTTGCCCTGGCAGTAAAGCTGATACAACTAAGAAGAATCTTAAGAAAGAAACGTTTTACAAAATCAATTTCACTACATATAAATGTGAAGGTCTAATAATACAAAAGACGAAAGTTAAAAAAAAACTATTTTCTACAGTTTTTGTAATTATATACCGAAATCCTAAGCAAGGAACACTATTAAAAACCTATTTCACCACATATAAATGTAACTTTCTAACGAAAAAGTGAAAAACTTAACTAAGTCCGAGCACTGTCAGAAATCGACCTAATTTTCACGAGCCATTGAATGTTTGGCACACAATGCGGCACCTAGCAGTTCTCTGTGTTGATTTCGATTAGTTACAATAATAATCTACAAGCATTTAATTAAATATAGGCCTTGTGTTGTTGGCAGTAATTCAATTACAACTAATGATCTCTTTACAACCACTCTGAATATTTATTAATGTTGAAACTTATTTATAGAAGATTATTTCAGCTACATATGTCTCTTGTATCATTCAAACCAAGGGGAGAACAGTTCTTGTGGTTAAACATGTGCAGTATTTAAATCATAACTCATATTTACGACTAGAAAATAAACGGTATCAGCAATCTGACACATACTTTCTCCCATAAGTTTGTCAACGACCTGTATCATGGGTAAGCGGTGGGAGTAACTATGATAATTTTGTAGGAAAAATCATAAAAGCTTCAATAAATTTTGAACCGTAATTGTTACAGTAATGGGCATTATTATTATTTTATATAGCATTATTTTTTTATAATTATAAGGACCACAACACATTAGTTTTAATCAAAACCGGGGTTTTCCCAAAATCAGATTTTTTGTAATTTTATGGGATTTTTATGGGAAAATAACATAACTTACAATGACTTTTGAACCGTATTTTACGGAAATAACCAATTACCAATTTGTTACCAATTTGTACAGAATTTAAAGGACTATTGCATACTTAGGTTTATCAAAATCGTTCGGGCCATTTTCGAGAAAATCTTATTTTCCCATTATTTTATGGTTTTTAATGGGAAAATCCCCATTAAAAATAAAAATTAAAAAAATGCCTGGAGATACCAAGGATTAGTACCTAAATACCAAATTTCATCAAAATCTGACTACAGGTGTGGTCTGTAGCTCTGTACACATCCACACACACAGACATCACTTCGAAAACCACTTTTTTGGGTCTCAAACCAACTCAAACATTTTGACGAAAACAATACTTTCTCCATATACTATGTGTAGGAGGAGAAAGTAAAAATTGGCTGAAATATACTTGTAAAGAATTGTAGAATGTTACAGCAGCGAATCTAAATGCAACAAAAAAATATAACGAGAAACTATTTTGAGTCAAATCTTGCAATGCGCCTGCATTCTGTAAACGGCAATCTAGCCACAGCTTCAATATTGCGTCTAGCGCCTTCGTACTTAACAAACGTCAATGCTAGTTATAGGACTGGGCGGAAACACTGTATTTTAAATTCAACTAAGCAGTATTGATGTCTTTTATAAATCGAATATTTGTATACCATACATGTATAGGAGCCAGAATAATACAATAGACCTTGCTCCATCGTACATTGTAGATTGTCAATATACGGTAACTGAAATCAACATAATTATTGTAGAATGAACTGCAGTAATATAAAGCTTTCGATAGTTAAATCTTGAGGAATTGTATGTGTTTATTACCAGCAGAGAGGTTTCAAAGAGAAAAGTTTATATTGTTATGAAATTATATACATTAAAATGTAAAAACTATGTGTAAGTAAATTGATACTTTCCTACGACATTCGTGATGGAATATATATGGTATTAAAATATACTCAATTAAAACTGGCGTGACAAAGTTTTTGAGCACTACATTTATAATCAGAAGAATGAAATCGGATATATTTTTAGATTGAAGTGTATTTCTAAGTTGTGTTTTTAACCAACCAACATTTAATGTTTTTTACATCTAATCGTAACAAAGCAAAATCCCAGTTACAGAAAATAGTTTGCGAATCTGGTATTTAAAAAAAGGTCAGTTAAGGAATCTTTTTGATTTAAGTGATATACTCAGTTGTATGACTATATGTCACCCACCTTCTTGTAAATAGTGAGAAAATAAAAAAAATATGTTTTGGCAGATATTATTGACTAATTAGACATGATCGTGCAGATGCATGGTTTGTAATAGTACCTATTTATAGCATATCCTTGTGAAAACGAAAATACATTTTATTTCACAGTTAAAAATTAAATCTCTAGCCAATTTGAGGTTTGAAAAAACTAAATTACAACAGTTCTGAAAAAATTAGTATAGCTTTGAAATTTAATTGCAGTATGTAACATATCAACCTAGTATATACTCATGGCATAAATGAATAGTATTTTCAATAAACAAAGTATTTTAAGAATATTTTTATATAGTTAACTATTACTTATAACTTATCACGTATGTTAATTTGTTTTACATATGTAATTAGTTTGTAGTTTTTACCCACTGTACACTTTGTAGCTTTGCCTGTCATATTTAATGATTATTACGATATTTATAAGCCATTGTTTTTTCTAGAAACAATACTAAATAAAAAACAACAGTTAGGAAACCATTACACAAACTTGATAAAAACTGTGTATTACATCATTACCAACCCTTCGACAAATCACTACAGTATCATTTGCAGATGGCAAGAAATCTTTTAATAGGAATAAAAAACAAAAAAAAGCAATCAACTATAATTTATGAATTATTGAAAAACCATATACTGTAACATTATACATAAAGGTGTGGGGTGCGGACGGTCTAGCGTACCCGATAGATCGTTCAGGATCGGGTTAGGTCCTGAACGTCCTTCTTAAGTTCTAACACCGTTAATCACCAATGCATTTAACTACGATTTTTTTTATAAACCGTGATCCGAAGGTTTGGAGCTCACATTTACCTGAACGATCAATCGAGAAAGGGAAATGGATCGGTCTTAGACGAGGAAATAATTTCTGGATTTTAAAACTGCCTTGATATGTTCCACCACACAAGCTCTATAATCAAATTTCAGCCACCATCAGTTAAACTATTTTAAAAACATTTCCGACATTACTTTATGATAAAAACTTTAAACACTCACCTATTTCTTAAAGTAGAGTTTGACTTTTTAAGACTAGTCTTAAAGTGCTGATTGAAAGAGGCATTTTAAAAAGTTGTTAATAACGAAACCTCTCACAATGCCGTGGTTACTGCAACCGGACTTACAAATGTGTGTGATTGCTACATTATATACAGGGGGTTTTTTAACGCAACCCAGATAATTTCAACTGCAATAAAACACTTCCTAACAACAAACTCAGCTCACATGATGGTATACCTGTTTCCATTACTTTATTGCCAATCAGCTCATATGCATCGTCCAAGTATATATATATGTATATGAGGTTTAGTGTTATTGGTATTTTTTTGGAATTAAGACGTAATATGGGGTTTTCGTATGCTCAGATAGAGCTTGTGAATACGCCCAATCGAGACTTATTTACAATTAATTCCAAATTACACTTAAACTCATAAATAACTGCAACAATGCATATCAGCTGATTGGTAATGAAATAAAGAATACAGGGAACAGTGTCTTATGGTACTTGTAATGGATGTGTGAGTTTTGTAAAAAAATATCCCTGTCGCAGTAAACCTACAGACCAAGCGAATCTCTATTTGCCTGAATTGATTTGAAATTAAATCTATTTCAATAACAATTGGTTTAACGAGTACATAGGGTTTTCGCTACAGGGAGGGTAATTTAAGTTAGTGTGTTTTTTAGTAAAATAGCTTAGTGTAAAATGAATAAATTTGTCATGTTTGATCAAAATATCCTTAAACAATATGTGTTGTATGCATATGTTGTTTTAAACAACAAAACATCCTGTATATCCATAAACAAGCAAACTACAACAGTTTACTTATTCTCCATATAAATAACATAACCATTTTAAATTTACAATTATTTTTAGTTTTCTCCTTAATTAATAAGCGTAAAACACTTCAATATACTAAATTATTTGTTTTTAAGCTCTTCAAAATGGTTTATAGAGAAATTGGAAAATTCTATGTTTTGAGGGTCAACAATGAGAAAACCCCATTTTACCCAATAAATCCCCCCATAAACCCCTGTTCCCATAGTCTGACAACGTTGGTTTGCGAACTCGTTCGAATAAACGTAGGTTTACGCGTTTGTACCAAATTTCATGGAAATCGGATCATTTTGTCAAAACGAAAAAGTAAATCGGTCCCAGGTCCAGGTCTTACCATGAGACCTACGGTAAAAAGCTTATTACCTATATGGGAAATTCTATAAAACATCCTGTTTTACAAACGAAAATAGTTTAGAATAAACGCCCCGAAACTGGCCGTAACACATGACAGTAATTATGACGGAAAATATAGTAAATTATTATTTGAACATTGACCTGTTTGTATTGTTTGTTATGTATGATGTACGAAAACTGTTAATTTGCCATAGAAGTCGCAATTAATCGTTGGCGATATATTTTCTACATTTGTCCTATCAAATATTTTGGTCTGGGAAAATTTAGAAACTGATTTTAAAGCTTGTGAACATTCGGCACATTTCCTGAAAATAAAAAGAACCTACTCTAAAGAGGACATTGGTAGGCTTCAAATAATCCCAAATTCAGCCGCAACGTTATACTTTAACAATAAGCCATTTGATGCGTATATCTACTCGAAATAATCGAATAGAGGAGGACTGTCGTCTGATCCACATACCCAAGCTTTTTGAGTCTCAAAACCTTCCCGAGAGACAGGGCGAAGGACTCTTCCCAACGGAGGCCGGACTTCTATAAGGCATAACTGTGGTCGAGCATTCAGGAAAAACCTTTTTCCCATTATAGCTCGGGGTTGTATAGACGCGTCCCTCTAAATATCATCAGAAATCTAAGGTTAATTAGCTTTCACAATCTCATATTAATAATTGAAAAAAATGTTCTCTTAAAACATCAATACTTTTTCTTTTGTATTTATTTTGTCTGCATTTCCCCTTTATAATATTGTCTTTTGTATACTGTATACTTAAAGTCGTTTTGACCAGAGTTAGTTTTTAAAACAATATTGTGTATATTAGAACAATAGACACTCTAAAAAGGAATTTGTATGCACTTATAATATCGTAATTTAAAATATATTATACTGTAATATAGTTCCAGCGTCATATAGTGCCTCTACTAGTACAACATAATTTCATTTTATACTTGTAGTTTTAAAATCATAACGTCCGAATAACAATTGTTCCAAAAAGGTTTATTAAACTGAGATCGAATTCTACCTAGATAAACTGTACAACGTTTTGATTTGTTTAACACCTGTGGTGAGGTGCGGAGGGATATTATTCCTAATAAACCGTGTTGGGCAAGCGATTAGACTTGTTTTGTGTTTGGCTCGCCGCGCCGCAGACCAAGATTCTGGTGACAAGCCCCAACATCGATTGCCCCCTCCCCTCGCCATTGCGTGTCCTCGGCCCCTATTGGTCGACCGCAATATCTTGGTAACCTGCCCGGGTCACCGTTGACGTGGAAGGAGGGGGGGGGGGTAAATCCCTGCACCTTTTATAAGCCTGCACTCACTTACATCGTAATCCCATTACATTTGCTTTCCGCCCGCTATAAAAACTAACCCTAATTTTACACCTCGGTACATCTTAGTTTGTTACTTTCCTCGTAAATTATTACTCCGCCTCGCCATTGCCCAGTCTCCCTTTACCGCTAAATTACTTTACTAAGCGTAGCTTTGCGTGGTGAGCGCCAAAATTGCTCTAGGTAATGAATTACATAGTTCCCGTGACTTTAAGACTAGAAAGTGTTTCTCATTCGTGGTACACATGATAAATATACACGATCTTATAGTTTTAAGACATTTACTTATATGTAACTGATTAGTATTTGTACAATTACCGGGCGTACTGAAAATACCACGATTGTTACGATCATAACCCTAACCCATACTGAAATCGCCACAGTAGATTTCTCTAGATCTCTCACCCGTCTAATTTCCACGAAAAACCTAGCACTGGCCCGTCCAAATGCAACCCCTAGAATAACCTGTGGTAATTTGGAAATGCTAATGTCGTACAGTACATATTTTGAAGTCCGAATATCCCAACCCCGAATACCTGCTGGAGGGGGGCGAAGGGGTCGGTGCACCTACAGTCATTTGGTATTACCAGCTTCAAGCTACAAGGTTCAAAGAATATCTGGTAATCGCCACCACTGACAATCGCTGCCAACTCAAATTTTGTGACAATCGCTACCAGTCTCTACCTGCGGCCGTGAGTCACCACCCTCACCACTACGTGACGGCATACTTTACTCTTCTCCCTTCACTAACCCCTCTATTGGGAATAACACACTTACTATTATTATTGCAGAATATAATGCCACAAGACAATTTTAATGTTGATCTATCCATTCCGTAGATGCATTGCAATGAGTTAATCTCAAGCTTTTGATCTTTCTGAGAACATAGGCAGGCTAGTGTATAAGTTAGCAGAGCATTTCATCATAGCGCATTCCGGGGGAACGAACCTTGCGAATGTTTTAGGACCAATTATGCAGTAGGGCCACGGTATTTCCTAAACCAAATCTATCTATAGGCATATATATAATATAGGCTAAGCCGTTTTTTTGTTAATCGAACTCCTCTGTTATTATTCGACCGATTTTCATGTTTGAAGTCTCAAAATAAAGGTTAAAATGTGTAGTTGTGCCCAACGGTATTAGAATTTTGATAAAGTCGTTGGTAAGGGCGTCAGAGGCCCTTAAAATCAGTTTTTTCCATAAGGATAACATGGGAGAAATGGTAATGAAATGTGAATACTATCTATTTGCAACAGATTAGGAAAATAGCTTGTACCAGATGAAAACTGCTGGAATTTTTGTGAATGGACTTTGAACTGGACTCTTATTTATAGCTGCGGAAAAGCCTACTGAGGCTGTTGTAGCTTTGTATGAAATGTATTCAGTTTAGGCCTATAATGTTTTGTTGTATGAATAAATAATAATAAAATAATAACTAATAATCAACAACAAAGTCTTGGATAAATAAGTTAAGCAGGTGAGCCAAAGGTGTACAATTGATCGTTTGCTTTCAGATGACTTAAACACCCATCTAGAATTCCCAACAGAGTTTTAAAAGAATATAGAGGTCAGGCAAGGACACATATTGATTTAAAAAAAGGGGCAGTGGTTTTATTGATGAGGAATATCGATACATCAAAGCCTCATTAATGAAACAAGGCTCCAAGTGACCAAAATAGTTAAACATTAATAGAATGTTAAGTCCAAACTGGAACAAGTGAGTTGAGAGGGGAAATATTTTGATTCCTAGGACAAAAATGTGTCCATCGGAAACAAACTTACCATTTAAAACAGAAAGATGCTAATTTCTGTTAGCTTTGTCATTTGCAATGACAATCAAAAAGTACAAGGGCAATCATTTAAAAGAGCAGCACTGTTCTTACCCAGACCAGCCTTCAGTCATGGGAAACTATATATTTAAGTAGATCTACATATTTTTTGTTGGTGTACGCTTATTCATGACGGCAAATTCTGACCAGGGTAATCTTCCTGAAGGTCACGACTAAAAACGTAGTATTTATTCAAGGAAGTACTTTTGTGTATAAAATATATTTTTTTGTGTTTTCAGTATTTTTAAAAGGGGTTTATTCATGCAGAATTTTTATGTTCTTTAAATATGCTATATATTGGTTTCATGAAATGTTTCATTACATTTGTTTTAAACTAAAATAATTGATAACTCATTAATTTACTAAATATAAGACATATACAGCTAGAAAATGGTTTGTCTGATTTCCTTCTAAAGCTTCATCATTGTATTTTATTTTCACTGGTTATTTTTTAATTCTTCAGGGCACATTCCATTATTAGGAGAAAGAACCTAGAGCAAGTTTTAGAACTAAATATGCCATACGGTATTTCCCAAACTAAATAATTTTGCGTACCTTCCTTCAAAGTACATGTAAGGTGAATCATCATACGCACCTAGATCATCTTTAGAAGGTCCAAAGGTACAGCAACTACCAGAAGTAAATATTTCAATGCCAACGGCAGATAAAAGAAGTATTTAACAAAACCACATATACTGACTAAAAACAAATAGGGTAATTTTGAATCAATATAAAAAATACATTAAAATACATTGTGACGTTAACTATTGCAATCGACTGTCCTTTGAACTTATCGCTAACTCTCCTTTGGATCGGAACTAGCTAATTGTGGTACTAACTATGAAGTAGCCGTGATCATACTATGACGACACCGTCTCGCAACCCCCCCCCCCCCTCCACGCAACACCTACGAACCCTCTTTCCAAGAACGGACCGGACTGGTAGCGATTGTCACTGGTGGCGAGTGTCACTGGTGGCGATTTACAGGACACCGGTTCAAAGTCCAAGTTAGGAAGTGCCAGGACACATATCCGTTGTTAAGTTGTGTTGAAGTCTCACCCAGTGTCACCAGTGCTGGAAAAATATTGTGTGTTGATTTTGTATGGTCAAGACCAAACAGAATCCCATCAGCCGTTACGGTAGCAAAGTTGTACAATACTAAGTATTATTATTCTACTGATTAAAATAAAAATAAAATATTTTTAGCAGTTAGGTCTATAACAGAAAACAGCAATTGTTTTGTAATTTAAAATAATATATTAAAAGTAGTGTAAATCTAAAAAAAAAAAATAAAAATTATGCTATTATCGATTAATATTAATATAAGTATATTAATATAAATACTTGTATTCAGCGCTGTGTTTATAGGGGTTTTATGGGGTAAAAATTGGGGTTTCCCATTTTTTACCTTGAAAAAACAAAATTTCACAATTTCTTTCCAAACAATTTTTAGTGCTTAAAAAATGAAATAATTTAGTACATTGAAGCGTTGTTGTATGCATAATGGTTAAGCATAAAATTCAGAAAAAGTGTGTAAATTTAAAATCACCATGTTATTATTATTCTTATGGATAAACTGTTGTAGTTTGCTTGTTTATGGTTATATTTTAATCTAATTTGGAATTTTTTTTTTTCATTTCATACTAAGCTATTTTACGTTTCAGTAAAAAACACACCTCAATACTTTCCCTGTAGCAACAAACCTGTACTCATTAAAATTAATGTTGTAGAAATACGAAATACATCTCACAATTTTAGGGGGTATTTTAGTGGAAATCTAGGTAGGTAAATGGAAATTCGCTTAGTCTGCAAGTTTGCTGCGTTGGGGGTATTACATTTAATATCACAGGGAATTAATTTGTTTGACAAAAATGTCTATTAAGATGTAATGTATTAGCAATACTAAGGAATGAACAAAAAAACTGTATAAATTGGCGCATAATGAAATCCCGAAATTGTTGCAATACGCTACATACGGGATTTGAACTAGGAATTATGTTAAATTTGAAACTAGGTGAAGTCAATAGTTTAAGTTCTAAATGCGAATTGAAATTCTTTAAGTAAATATATGGTTGATTTGTATGTGCATTTAATCTGGCCAGAATTGAAAAATACGTTTTATTTTTGGCCTCAATGTAATTTTCTACACCTCAAGACCATAAAGAGAGTGTACACCTAACAAATGAAATATTCAAGCTGGGCCCGATGCGGGGTGGTCACAGCGCTCACCGACAAGGCTTATGTTGGGCTCAAGAATTCTTTCATTGAACAATTTAATTTGGTTTCGCTATAATGACAACAAATCCTTAAACACATATCAAGACATTAACAGTAAAAAATGTAAGGATTTGACTATAAATTAGTAAGATTACAATCAGAACGAAATATCTATCACTCAATTCTGTACTCATCCTTCACTCAAATTTGGTCTAAGGGGGTCTAGAGAGAATTTAAATTTGTAAGAATAGATTTAAAAAAATGTCTCTGTATGTTTAAAAATATACAAGAGAACTATAATGCTTACCTAATGAAAATCGCAATTGTGTTTCTTTGTTAAACACTACTTTACTGTTTCCTTATATTTTTAAAATCTAAAAGTTTTCAGAGTTTCGACAAAAATATTTTACCTCTTTGACATTTTATAATACTCCTGATTTTACATTGTTAATGCAAGTTGCAGTTTAATTAATTTGTTAGTACATTGTTAATAAATGTTATTAATTTAAGTTAATCAATTATTTGTTCTATTTAATTTTTTCTTAGTGGTCCTTAGAAATACCGTCCAAAATGAGTTGATTTATAGTTGAAAATTTTACCGATAAAGATGAGGTAAAAAATACACATCAGATTTTAAAATAGTATGTTTGTAAAACAACAAATGTACCATTTTCAATACGTAATGGATCGTGAGTGTTGTCTGAATACCCTCTTCATTCTAATAATAAGAAAGGTTTCAATTTTAAGACAGGCTTTGTTTTAAACGTTTTAACATTATCCATTTAAAGACAATTGTAATTTCACGTTAAATGCAAATTTTAAAACGTGTATTCTAGCAAAAACAAATTGTTGATTTTCAGTTATACAGTATCTGAGTAAAATGTTGGTGTACGTTCCTAGTCTATTGGTGGTATGACTTGGACGCGAGTGTGAGAGTTACGGGATTGGTATGACTTGGACGCGAGTGTGAGAGTTACAGGATTGGTATGACTTGGACGCGAGTGTGAGAGTTACAGGATTGGTATGACTTGGACGCGAGTGTGAGAGTTACAGGATTGGTATGACTTGGACGCGAGTGTGAGAGTTACAGGATTGGTATGACTTGGACGCGAGTGTGAGAGTTACGGGATTGGTATGACTTGGACGCGAGTGTGAGAGTTACGGGATTGGTATGACTTGGACGCGAGTGTGAGAGTTACAGGATTGGTATGACTTGGACGCGAGTGTGAGAGTTACAGGATTGGTATGTCTTGGACGCGAGTGTGAGAGTTACAGGATTGGTATGACTTGGACGCGAGTGTGAGAGTTACAGGATTGGTATGACTTGGACGCGAGTGTGAGAGTTACAGGATTGGTATGACTTGGACGCGAGTGTGAGAGTTACAGGATTGGTATGACTTGGACGCGAGTGTGAGAGTTACAGGATTGGTATGACTTGGACGCGAGTGTGAGAGTTACAGGATTGGTATGACTTGGACGCGAGTGTGAGAGTTACAGGATTGGTATGACTTGGACGCGAGTGTGAGAGTTACAGGATTGGTATGACTTGGACGCGAGTGTGAGAGTTACAGGATTGGTATGACTTGGACGCGAGTGTGAGAGTTACAGGATTGGTATGACTTGGACGCGAGTGTGAGAGTTACAGGATTGGTATGACTTGGACGCGAGTGTGAGAGTTACGGGATTGGTATGACTTGGACGCGAGTGTGAGAGTTACGGGATTGGTATGACTTGGACGCGAGTGTGAGAGTTACAGGATTGGTATGACTTGGACGCGAGTGTGAGAGTTACAGGATTGGTATGTCTTGGACGCGAGTGTGAGAGTTACGGGATTGGTATGACTTGGACGCGAGTGTGAGAGTTACGGGATTGGTATGACTTGGACGCGAGTGTGAGAGTTACGGGATTGGTATGACTTGGACGCGAGTGTGAGAGTTACAGGATTGAGTTAGATGACAAACAATGGGGGATATATTTACATAACAATTTTAATGACTGCTGCCCAGCTGTCAACAAAAAAGTCTTAAAAGAAACTGTCACGGCGAAGACACTAAAACAAGAAATAATACTTATCTTGCCATTATTTGACAAATTCAAACATTTTTACTAGTAATGTGTACACAATATGTTACCAATCCACGCAATATCCCAATATAAAATACATATTATGTCTACACTAAACTAACACCGATACATTATTGATCAGTGCAAAGCTGTTTCAGAGAGCAAAACTAAACCTCACAATAAGAAACACAATAGAAACAACATTTAGGGAGGATCTGGGAGATAATGCTGTGATATGGGATCAATTATACACGGTATCGTTCCATCAGATGAATTGTAATGAAAGTGGGGAGCCTATCGGTCCCTACCGCCGCAGCCGATACCAATAACTTACCTAGTTACCAGTCAATTCAACTGGAACATGAATCAGGATGTCGGTCCAATGTCATCCTCTCTCTCTCTCTTCCCACCCTCTCCCTCTCTTTCTAATTCTCTTTCCACCCTTCTTTCTCTTCTCTCCAAGTCACATCTCTTCCTGACCCCTTAATTCCCTTATGTGTTCTTTCTTATGAAAACCACCAGTGATTAAGTAAGCAGCTCATCTAACAGTGACGGTCTTAGAGTTTCTGACCTGGGTGGATTTTTCAGAAGTTGAAGTAATCCCTGAAGAAGGAAGCCTAAAGATAATATTCTAGGTCATAATTGATACATAAATATACTAGTTGCATATAAAGTTTCATGAGAGTAGTATCAAACTCGTCTTTGTTGGTGTCCGGGTTTGTACAGTATAGTTCTAAGTGACACCGAAGAAGTATTCTTAAAGGAATTGAACAATATCGTGTACACTAGTTAGATACCCATTCATTTGAATATGAGAATAATACAAATTAATGTTAACATATCAACCCTCATTAAAATATCTTATTTACCGAGGTTGTCATTTGAAGCCTCAAAATCACAGTTCTTTTCATCACTATGCGCACTAGTCTTTCCAGGGTGAAAATATATTTCTGGCACCTAACACGTCATTCGAAATGGTCGTAATGGACAAAAAGCTCAAAACTTTTCATACACAGGTGCGTAAAACTGGAGGAAGCTGAAATGAGTATGACATAGATCCATAATGTTGATGATTGCCCTTTGATGCCACTTCCTGGTAGACTGCCCAGTTTCCACAAAACAAACTATGGATACTTTTAAAAACTACTTGACAAACTGGACTTAACTGGCTTATGACGTTGGTCGATACCAACATGAAAAGAAAGTAAGTACAAAATAAAAAGATGTTAAATAAGACCTTATTCTATGATTATAAGACAAAGTAACTTAAGTACAATGGACTGAAAGGGGGTTTTCTGTTATAAAACGGTAACCATCTGTATTGTATCTCTGCACTGACTGAAGAAGCTATACAATATTACAGTACCTCAACCCCATTGTATTGTTGTAAAGTGACTCATTTTTTGATCAATTTAAAAAGAAGTTAAATTGTCTTTTGCGCATGAGATCTTTGTGTATGACAACAGTCAGGTTTAGGCATAGATTCAATTCTTATTACACTTGAATGCTTCTTGACTCGTGTCTTTAACTTGCTAACACGTCTTCCTGCTGTATATCCTACTGCCTACTCACCCCTTTCATCGAGGTATTGAGTCGTCCATGAGTAAGAGGTTCTTGATTAGAAATAATACGTTGTTTCGCCCCAAAAATTTCATGACGGAATTGAGATTTTACACAACTTGAAAGCCAAGGAGACGTTCAGTGTATCTTCCCTCTTGGGAAGAAGTGAGGCATTCAAATATCACCTATTTCACAGTTTTCCTATATACAAAATGTAAAAACAAAATTGTTTACTGTCGACTTCGCAGTACAAGTTAAATAAAATATTTAGAAATTCATTGGTAACCGACTTTTACAATAAGTTTGACGGATTAATCACCTAACAGAACATTATACAACATAAAACATTAAACTACGAAACGTAAATTTCCATTGTTTTTAGCATATCTATATATATATATATAATACGCTAAGCAGATTTCTGTCAACTCTTCTATAATTTTTAGACCGATTTTGATGATTAAAGTGTCAAAAATGGCCCTGATCTGTAGTTTTACAAAGTGGTTTTCATTTTTTGAAATCTTAATTGGTTTGGAAAGGATCTTAAATCAAAGTTGGGGTTTCTCCCATAAGGTTAACATGGAGGAATACATTTGTGTTTAAATTGCTTCTGTTTTGTTTATAAATGGCAGTTTTAATAAAACAGCTGATCAGATGATTTGTTTACATTTTAGCACATATCAAAGCTGGCCCATTGTTTTATTATGTGAAATACGAGGGTTCCTAATGAAAACGAATGAAAACATGTTTTATTTTATAGTGAATAGAGTAAATGGTTTCTTATGTGTGTATTTTGTAATTTGTTTATGATTTAATTTAATAATTTGTTGTGGATTTAAGATTTTGTTTGTGATATATTAATTTAGATTAAGAGAAGATTATTAAGTTTTCAAGTCCTTTTTATAAAATGACGTGACAATAACCTTTTAACCTTAACCTTCAAGCTATGGTTCTTAAATCATGTTTATTTCATTTTGCTTTAAACTGATTAAGACTAACCTAAATGGATATTGCAAGGATGTGGAAATGTTAAAATTCAACATAGAAGAAGAGGGACTCAGTGAGTGATTTGGTGATATTGAGCCCGGCTAATAATTCACCAGGTGATGATAAAATAAAAGTGTAAAATAGTGTAAACGTGTAAATGTTAAAGTGTAAATAAAAGTAATAATAAAAGTGATAATAATGTACAGTAATAGGTAAAACTAATATAAACACGAAATAACTAGGGACTAGGCCAATTATTGTACAATGTATGTCGTTTTGTTACTCACTCTTCTTCAATTGGGAAAAAATGCAAATAGATTGTTTACTTCTTGCTGTCATAACGTGCCAGCTCCACAAACGAACTTATACCTTTAATTATATAAAGTTAATTTACTGTAAGTCACCAACAATCAAAGCATTTCAAGTCAAAAATAAGAAGATTCAACAACTCATTTGCTATGGTAAGTCTTAATGGCAATATTAGACCAAACACTGAGAAGGGCCTTTTGTGTATGTATTCTATGGTCAAGTTCATCACAGAACTGGAATTATACCTGTTTATTTTTATGACTCAGAAGTGGCAAATAAGAGAATATGAAAATCGTTATCCGAATCTTACACAAGAGTTATATAACCTATTTCAACAAATAAATCCATACTTTAAAGCTTTCAAAACATTATGACAGGTATTAAGAGAAACTCCACTGAACTTCGTGAGAATGTTGCTGATGCTGGGCATGTACTCTGACTGACAGACAACACATTAAAACACGCTAAATCGACCAACTTCCAATGGTGTTGCTGCTATATTCAAAGAAGATGATGGTTGTCCAGTTGGAAATCCAGAGTTTTTAGTATAATTAATAAATGGAACACCTGAAATGGTTGATATCACCCCACTTTTCAGGATTCCCCTATGTAGAAAATCCGTTGGTTTAGAGGGATGCCTCAAATCGAAGAAGAGTTACTGCTCAAAGAAATAAAATGACCCAACGTTAATTTGCTTCACACTTAAGCAGTAAGCTATAATATAATAAGCTATAATATCATATATGTACAGGGTGTTTTTTTAAAAACTTGCATCTTTATTTATGTAAAAACCGCAATAGATAGAAATATGCAGTTTGCGGGAATCATCTATTGACGTAGGGGGACCAATTGTTTTGAATTCAACGTTACATTCACATTCCCCCCCTTTCCCCCCCTGCCCCCAACTTAATTTTTTTAAATAGCAAGGTACCCCTTGTGACATATCAAATAAAAGAGCATGAAAAAAGAAAATTTTTGATGAAAAAAAAATGAAAATCGGTTCATAAATTTGTGAGATATTTCCCCCCTCACCCCCCCGGAACTTAATTTTTTTTTAATAGCAAAGTACCCCTTGTGACATATCAAATGAAAGAGCATGAAAAAAGAAAAATTTTTGCGAAATTTATTCTTCATTTGATATGTCACAAGGGCGGGTACCTTGCTATTAAAAAACAAGTTATGGGTAGGGGAAAAGGGGGGTGATTATCTCACAAATTCATGAGCCGATTTAAAAATTTTTTTCACCAAAAATTTTCTTTTTTCATGCTCTTTTATTTGATATGTCACAAGGGGTACTTTGCTATTAAAAAAAAATTAAGTTCCGGGGGGTGAGGGGGGGAATATCTCACAAATTTATGAACCGATTTTCAATTTTTTTTCATCAAACATTTTCTTTTTTTATGCTCTTTTATTTGATATGTCACAAGGGGTACCTTGCTATTTAAAAAAATTAAGTTGGGAGCAGGGGGGAAAGGGGGGGAATGTGAATGTAACGTTGAATTCAAAACAATTGGTCCCCCTACGTCAATAGATGATTCCCGCAAACTGCATATTTCTATCTATTGCGGTTTTTACATAAATAAAGATGCAAGTTTTTAAAAAAACACCCTGTATATATAATATAACAAGACCGAGAGCAGGAATGTACGCGAACCTTCATGACGCAATTAGATATATTATAGATAAATTACAAATCCTAAAAAAATAATTATTTAGATACAATTACTCCAATCCAAGCACCAAGTTTGGAAAAAAATACACCATATTACTACACATAACAGTGATAGGAAAACATTTTTCTAAAAACTGATAACAAGCTAACTAACTAGGCTTACTTCTTCGTCGTGAGGATACCATCAAACATAATGAGCTGTAATGCACATTTATTGTCATCGTTGAAGTGTTCCTTATTCTTTTTTCTTTTTAAATATTACTTGCCAGGCCTAAACCTAACCAAACGCAATTTATTGATCTGGTCTGTTCTAATAGTCACGTTTGCACATCAATTTATTCAACCACTGCGTTAAGTTGACGTTTTACTATTGTTGTGATTCTTATCGCTTTTGAAGTAAATAGATTTTTGCTTTCACAGCTTTTATTGGCCAAAACCCAAATAATACACACAATGGTGGCTTAGAGACTAATACGGCAATATATAATGTTAAACTTATAGCATAGTTTTATAAATTGAGGTCTTCCATTCAAAAACTCACTCATTGCTGTTAAGCAATCTCTTGATTGTAATTATAATGTTTTTTCCGTTGTTAGGGGGTGGTAAATTATCTCCGGAACCTCTTGAAACATTTATTTTCTATTTCCTATCACCTATTTGCCTGAAATTGAGCTTCAAAATCTGTAAGTAGTGAGTTTTGACATGACATTCCCTGACAGTAGTAGAGTCACGTGACAATTTGGAGCAACGTTATTGGTCAGGTGGAAAGAGAAGAGAGTTTTGGAAAGGCTACAAATTCAGGCAAACGTCATGAATATAACGCATTTTGATTGGCTGGTTGTAATGAGTGAATGGAACAACAAGGGTCTTAAAATAAGTTTAGTTTTGGAAAGATACATGTCTTTCTACATTTAATTAGAAATGGAAAAAGTGAGTTTTGAAAAGGTAAAAAGGTTAAAAGTCGATGTAGAGTTTTCCAACAAATCCAGTGATACCAATATCTTAAAATCGAAAAAAAAATAAAATGGCGATAAGGGAGTTTTGGAATTGAATGCCTCAATTAAGGTTTTGACTATTGGTATACCAAATATGTTATATTTTGTGGTAGAAAACTAAAAACTTAAGAGTTTATAGTCAGTCATTTTAAAGCACAATTTATTTTGAGTTTAACGGACGGATACAAGAATCCACTGCATTTATAACTACCACAACCCTCAATAAAAGAACTTTCTGAAGTCAAGTTTTTAGGTGTTGTTATGGAATCTCAGCTGACATGGCAATCACATATTTCATATCTTTGTGGTCGTTTGAGCAAGGTGAGTTTTGCCTTTAAGAACTTTAGTTTCCTTGCTTGATCAGAGGGACCTGATCAATGTTTACCACGGATGCTTTCAGTCTGTTACATCATATGGAATAGAGGTTTGGGGAGGTTCCACACATGCAAACAAAGCATTTATGGAACAAAAACGAGCTGTTCGTATTTTATCTGGTCTCCCACTCTCGCGCTATTTTAGGGAAGTTTTTAGAAATATTTATATTCTCACTCTTTCTTCTCTATGTTTTTAAGGGGTCCTTTTCATCAAGCATATAATTGAATGAATGAATGAAAATACTATTTTTCATTCATTCATTCATTCATAAAATTGGGCGTCTTCCTGCTGTTGGAGATAGACATAGATCCCACCAGACATGGCTCAGATCTTCTTCTTCCACAAACCCGCCTGTTCCTGTCTGAAAGAGAAACTTTCACATCGGGTATAAAGATGTTTAACTGTCTTCTAACCAGTGTAAAGGAATGTTATGATAAAAAAGTTTTAAAATGTTTAAAAACCCACCATGTAGAAAAAGAACCGTACAGTAGAATTTATGTCTGTCTAACTATATCTTCATGATTTAAATATTGTGTTTCTTATTTATTAAATGTTATTAGATCTTATATTTGACGACTGAGATGTATAATAATTGTAATATTATATCTCATCACAAGAGTAGAAAGTGAGTCATTACATGTTTGAGACAATGTTTGAAGTGCGAAATTTTTTGAGCACTTTAAATGGTCGAGAATGTATAGACCCGCTTTCATTCGTGTTTCGAGCGTTACTTTTCGCTACACTACAAAGAGTAATTATTTTCTTCATTACAAAACTCATAGAACTTTTTAGGTTATGCCTTCAATTTAAAGTCAATATTTACTTTAATTGTTGAAAACTGAAACAGTTGATAAAACAATAACAAATATTTGAAGTTGTTGACTGTGGAAAAGCGGTTGCAAACAATGTTACTTTCGGTAGTAAACAGTAGACAGCAGTTGAAAATATGATGTTTCACAGGTTGTAAACACATAACGAAAACAGCTCAACTCATAGTAGTGTAGTGAAAATATTTTTACCTATTTGGAGAAAAATTACTTATAACTTATGACTTACGGCTTTGGGATACACTTATTTAAATATAAAAAATAGTTATTTTTAATTTGATGGTAAAATACCAAGTTATGCGACGTTTCGGGATCCTAAAACATAACAATATTACACAAACCCAGCCATACAGAGAACTGTATAAGCTTCGAGTAGACATTCATTTGTCACGTTTTAAGTGGTGGCCTGTTTTAGACTTATAATAAAAATGGTTAAATCAAGCCACCGACAGAGTCCAGAGTGCGCTGATGATAATGTCTGATTTCTACCGATTACCCCAATGTCGAAACCATCCAAACCTCCAAACTGAGATTATTGTAAACTATAGCATATTTTAAGCCATTTCAATTTACAAGTTCGGTATGAATAATCAAGAGGCGAAACAGAACTTAGGCTATGAATACCTCATTAAACAATGCAATAAAAAAACTGGCTACAGCTGGTTCTTATAGATAGGATGTCTATTTCAGTATTCAAAAGTCAATGATACTACATAGTAAAAAAAACAAAAAACTATAATCAGCACAAACTGTGGTTCGTGGCACTTTAAAACCTAAACAAGATTATTCTCGCGAAACAAAACCAATTCGTTTATCTAACAAAACTACCTTTCAAGCAGTCAAACAAAACCAGTTAAAAATTCAACATGGCAAATTTGTTTGTTGCCAAAGGTCGGTCGGTTTCTCGGTTACAGTTGTTTCCCCACCGCGCTGTAGTCTCGGCGTCCCCGGCCTCATCAACATTTCATTCTGATCGGTAATCATTCAGAAAACAATCTTCCACCCTTGCCTTGTTGTGATTGTTTGGAGCACTTTAAATGAACAGCAGTAAAAAGTCGATTGAAGCGGGTAAAATAGAGTGTGTAACACCCATCGACGGAGGGGCGGTGGGGGTTGAAATACTCCCTATCACAACATCGTCGCGTTGTTCGACAATTATGGGGCGCATCTGATCGTCTAGCTAATAGCTACAACGCTCTATCTTCCTTTGTTAGATAAGCCGGCAGTTTAGACCCCAGCCCCTACGCCGATCCACCACCTCATGCTGGCTCAATTATACAATCTCTTCCACCCTTACCAGCGCATAATTGTTTATAATTGTTTTGATTCTTTGTCCCCAGAGTTTCTAGTAAATATTTACTCACCACCACGATAGGGTTGTTTAAAATTTGTACTTACTTATTCGTGTCTATTAAATTGGAATGTGAGATTCAAAAGGCATTCTTTAATACTAACCAAACACTGCAGCTCAGTGGTGCACTGGCTCTAGTAGACCATAGTCAATGCATGATCTTCTAAGCTTGGGGTCTGCTATAGCTGCAGTCACCACTTGTACCGTAACGGACTTTAGCTGTCTTTAGACTACCAACACATCAGCAATTTATTGTGACGACTGACGACAGTTGAGGTTTTGTAAAAAATTAAAAACAAAATAAATAAAAAGTTAAAAAATGTGGACAGTTTTGGAAAACGTAGAAAAACATCACTTACTTCATTCGATGGTGTAAGATCAAACATGGTGCAGCAAAAGGCACGTATGTCAAGTTTTGCAACAAATAAGTACAGAGTAAAATTCTTTTTAGGATACTTAGTTTTCAGTTATGCCTAGTTTTTGTTGTGTTACTGATGAAATGTAGTTTATGAATTATTGTATCATGACGTTATACTCGTCTACAACTGTATCATGATTACAACATGGCATAACTAGCTACAATCACTGAGAGAGAGAGAGAGAGAGAGAGAGAGAGAGAAAAAATTCTTTATTTATTACAAACTGTTTTGCAGCAATAAATACAAAGAAATAAAAATATCACATGGGTCACAATGACCGGTGCGTGATAGAGTCCTTAACTGTCTGCTTAATCAAAATAAAAGCTCTTCACACTTCACTTAATACACATAAAAAAAGAACTAACAATAACTTGGTAAAATAATACTATACAATTATAGTTATAATAACCTAAAAAACCATATGCAACGTGCAATCAATAACAAGGGGTGCTCATTGTTTGCAATACATCCGATGAAAGCATAACTTTTTTCTTTCAAACCAAATATTTTTTTACTGAGGCGTGGATTCCGTCAAGTAAGAGTGCTGTAGAAGGTACAATAGATAGTCCAGTTATCAGTTGGTTAGGTCATTGACTATACTATATACCTAATTTGGTAGATAAACTGTCAATGGCTGAGGTTCTGTTTGAGAATGCATTCTACGTTGTCAGTTGCAGGTTTTGTGAAACTCAGTTTCAGATTTTGTATATGTTACTGTCTAACTCCGAATTCGGACAATGTCCGAAATTTGTACCCACTTCGCGATGTGGACAGTGTGAAATACCCACGTCGCGGAGTGAGCATATCTTTTCGGACATTGGGCGAAGCGACATGCCCAGACCGCGTTGTGGGTAAACTAGTTTACTCAAATGCCGAAGTCAAAACGTTCATCGGCGATTGAGCAAAGCCAAAATACCCACAACGCGATGTGAGCAAATTTAATTGTCCTCGTCGGGAAGTAGGTACTTCTAGTTTGCACAATAGCCTGTATAAACTACCGTATACACAAAATCTACATGCAATCTACAATCATTAGGTAGAATAAAATTTACGTTTAAAATTATATTTATTTAATGTAGGCTTTAAAAAAAAAATGTAGGCTACGAGTAAAATAAAAAACATTTTAGAAAAATACAGGTAAACAGCAAATTACGTCTTCTATGTTCACCTATGCCCAGTACTCTTCGTTTGAAATTCATTGATACAGCAGTGGGGCTGAGTTTATGTTGAATAATCAATTGATTATTTTAGAATAATTCTTCACTAGTTATTGATGATTAGCGACTTTTTATGACCTGGATCCAACCATCCAGGTGGAGAGAAACTTAAAACATACGGAAATGTTACACAGCTTGGGTACACATCTGAAACTGCAGCCGGAATAACTTCTTGTTTTAAATATCGTTATATTATCAGGGATTGGAAACTCCCTAATATCCACTATGATTTTTAAAATTGAAATAACGATGCAGAAACGTGTACACATATACTGCATCATGTGTAACACAAATGCTGAAGACTTCAATCAAGAGAGTGTTTTGTCAACTGTATATGTTCAGTATAGATTGGTCAGATTTTTTAATCTGAGCTAAGCAATGAACAAGTGTGGCACAGTATTTACAACTTTTAAACTCAATTCAGCAATCACAGGTGCATGCCTCCCCCTTACAAGGGTTAGCGGACTATTACAACAGAATCATCGCCTCCCCCGGTATACAAGAGCACAATGGGCTATATGATAAATAATAATTTGCCAAGCCCTCTCTGCTAGTTGTTTATTAAGCCGAGGAAGTCACCATGATGCATTGCCTCCATCTGTCGTGCTCCAACCCTTTGTCGGCAACAACTGCGAACCAGTCGCTGTTTTTGTAACTTAATAAAATAGCCATTCAAGGTAGGATTACAAATCCGCTTTCCCATTGTGTTTATTGGTCAAATAACGTCACCAAATTTTATTATAACTGTATTAAGATAGTTTCCTTTACCTTTCCAAGTACTGAATGTTTATGGGTTTGCTTGGATTAAACAATAGGTGGAATAGCTTGTACCAGTTGTCTACGACTACATTTTACAACAGGCATTTCTTTAATCTTTTTTAGTAAATAGCTAGTCACGGGTTGTTCCTGAGTTAACAATAAGGCATATTGTGTTATTGTTCTAATACAAACATGAGAAATTCTCCTTTATTCACGGTCATTTAAATTAATCGGATGCTATAACATCCACACGAAGTTGAAGCTATTGTTTTGGAAATATTCAAGTGCATTTTATTAATTAAATAAATATATTTTTGAATAATCATTTACAATTAAATAATTTGAGTTTACTCAGTGACTAATAAAATAACCCTACAAAAACATTTCAATACTCTTAATCTGTTGTCCCTACGCTCTACAAAAGTACATTTAAACAAGGTGGCAGATTGAAGGGGAGATACAACTAGATGTAAATACAACAAGTCGTAGGTACAACTTGCAATAAGAGAACGAGTCGATTTTAAGAGTCGTTCTCAGAGCTTAGCCAGCCTCCGTTTGCCTCCCTTTCGGCTCACAACCCTATTTGTCCCCAACTTTCCGTGTCCCTAAGCTTGTCCCCATCTTTCCGGACACCAATTCAGGGACTGGGACACCACCCGACCGTCCTAATCCCTCAGCCGCAACGAATCTTTGCGGAAGGTATAAAGTTATAGTGGACCCGTGCCCGAATCGCACATTTTAAAAGGGTTAAATACCCAGTTTCCGAGACAAAAATAATAATGCAATACCCTTTACTTTTCAAAGATTGTGTTAGTTTTCAAAAATTGTTCTAAACAAATACAACCTTTGAAAAGTTAGAGAGTTTGAAAAGAAAAATCTTTGAAAAGTGTTGATAACATCAATTAGGTTACAATACAATCAATACTAGTAGCCAATTTAAATTCATTTTCATAACCTGTTGATCTCGTATTTACAATTCGAATTTAGAGTTGCGTTGAACGTATGACTAAAGTGTCCATTTAAATTACCATTCACATTTAAAATAATTATAAAGAAAGTTGCTTAGCATCACTGGATCTGTATAAATCAAACGCTTGAAGCAGGCAAAGTCCTAAAGGAAAGTACCTTCTTATATAGTTACCACTCGTCCCTTGACTAAATTATGAGTTTAAAGTATAACGTGTGAAAAGGCACGTTATAGAGTAAACCCTTCTTGTATTAAGTCTATAGAAGATACTTCAATATGGAAAGAAGCTGTTACCGGTGGTATATAGCATGCGGAGTGGATTGAACATGTGTATGAGTATTGTTGATGGAAACCCCGCTCCCTAAGAATAGTATTTTACGCCAGGTTTTTCCACACTCCCAATAAATATTTGGGATTGATTTAATTGATTAATTGAAATGAGTTGAATGAACTAATCAGTGTTTTGGCGTGATCGACTTTGGTAGTTGCATCTGAATCTACATCCACCCAAGTCAATAGCAAAATCATCTCCTTTGTCTGGATCAGACAACATTATAATGGAGGCTAGAGTAAGACTAGCGGAATTTTATACCAATATAATTTCATTCTTATTCAACAATCTTTTTGTAAGTTTTAGTGTTTTACTTTATAACATTAAACCATTGACTATTGGATTACATTTACCTTCCTTTCAGCTGGAGCAAGGCTTCTTGAGAGTTTACTATTGATTGGCAAGAGTGATTGAAGGTGCTATTGAGGTACTTTTAAGAAATTCTCAAGGGTCAAAAAGTTTCCTTCCATGTAGCAGCAAACGTAAGTACTCGTTAAACCTTGAGCTATTTAAAAAGTGAAAAAATAGACATAATTAAGGAAATGTTTTAGTATAAATCCAATCAGGAAAATGGAAATTCGCCCAGTCTGCAGACTTACTGTGGCGGGGGTAGTTATTGTTATTGAAAGAGTCATTTTATTCCAACAACAACCTACGAGCAGTATGTGTGTTTGCAGGCAACAGCGAACAAACTCAATTGCAACTTAGGTATCGGTCTTGGGGAATACAACTACTGTACAACTTTGGAGTTGGCAAACAGGGAATACTCAATAGAGGAATATTTTTAATTCGATCAAAGGGACGATATAGAGCTTAGAGTTAATAAGAGGAATAAATAAACGTCCGCTTAAATAGGTAGTGTGGGAGGTAGGAGGGGAGGAGACCACCTGAGCCATGCTATCCATCTCAGTAACAGCTCCGCACCCAATTAGCATTAGAAAGCAACTCAGCGCAGAGGGAGGGTCTCGTCCACTATGGAATATGTATATATAGAACATAAAATGGTGCATCATAATTTTAAATATTAATATTAATACTGTTCTAGATTAAACAACTATACATACATTGTTTTGTATATCACAACTTTGATCATTTTAGTGAATGTTATTGTGCAATAAAAAGGTCTCAAGTTAATAATTAAGGTAATTATTATTTGACGTGTTTTAAATTTATTATTGTGACACGTGGAATTTTTATTTATTTTTGTCATTGTCCATGCCTGTGGCATTTTCAAAGGACTTACTTTTTACTTATTTTACTTTTGTAAAGCAAATTATTTTAGAGCAAGTGGCCGACTCCTATATGTTTTATAGATGTGCCGGGAATCGAACCCGTTCCTCTCGCACTAAAATCCTGAACGACAACCTCAATCGGCTAACAACACGTCCTAAAATGCCTTCAAATTTGAAAATAAATACTATTGCAATTGTCAAATTTGTATGATGAAAAAGTGATTGGTTCCGCAGAAGGTTTATATCGTATTTCTAATCCCTAATGAACACTTCAGGGTATAGTGCTTTTAAGCCGCCTGCTGAGGTTAGTTCAAACCCAATTGTGTTGAAGAATACGTTGGACATCTGGCAAACTAAATTTAACAGTATAATATCACATTACTGTATTGTAAGAAGCAGTATTAACGCTATAAGAAAATACAACCTTCGATTATTTGGTTGGTAATAATCTTTCCCCTGCCTTAGCCAAAATCTCACGAAAGGGCGTGATGCCTTCGAGACTGGAGAGTCCAGTTGCATAGTTGCATTCAGTTTGGACTTGTTTCCTGCAAAGTCCTGACCTGATTGGATACGTGTCACACTGCACGACACTAAGTTAAAAAATATCGATCAGAGAATATTAGGCAGATTGAGTCTCGGGAGTTCTATTTTGCTATGGAATACTTGCTATTTTGCAGAAACTATTACTGTAACTGTATATCACGTTTACTTGCATGCAAGTTAAGGTTTACACTACACCTACCTTTGCAGGTTGAACTTGCCTCAATTCCAGTCAGTGCAGTTCTACATGATACAAGATACAAGATACAAGAATACTTTATTTGCAATCTTTAAGATTGAAAGGGTGTCAATACAAGTTGTGCAGTTGTTATACAAGAGTCAATACAAATTGTTATTTTTTTTAAGAATAAAAAATAGCTGATCAGAGTTCTTGCAGTGAAGACATGATTTATTCAAGTTCTTGCCAAGACAAATACTCATCCAGACTATAAAATGGTCTATGTAACAGCCAGCACTTTAGTTCTTTCTTCAGTTTTCTGGGCTGAAGAGACTTCAAGTGGACGGGGAAGGGCGTTAAAAAACTTGGCACGCATGTATGAGGATTTCTCTTCATAGAGCCTTGTGTTGTGAACAGGAATGTTGTATGTACATGTGATGCGAACTGTAGGATTTTATAGAGGACGTTCGGGCTGTAGCGAGAGATGCAGCAAGTGTGTTACGTGATGAGCTTTTTGAAGAAGCAAACAAATAACTTTTTAAAATAAAGAGAAGAAAACAAAGGTTATTTTGGGAAAGAAAATGGGTATCAAGAAGGGTATCAACCATGACAACTCAATAACCACTACAACTATGACAAACACACAAATTAACCTTGAACTCAAATGTACAGACACACCGGCACACGACTAAACACTCTCTTCACTTGCTTACAAGTAGTAGTGGTCTGCAAGTCACGTGTTTACACAGGCAAGTGGAGCCGGCGTGCAAGTGGAACTTACGCGAAAGTTGTTACTTGCGCAAGTAATATTTGTCAGAACAAATATTACAAATATTACTTGCGCAAGTAAAAAATGCATGCAAGTCAGCCTTGCAAGTTTAACTTTCGTGCATGTTAGTGTTTACATTTGCAAGTTATGCAAGTAGGATGCAAGTAAAACTTGCGCAAGCACTAGATGCTAGTGTAAACCTCGCTTAGTGACCATGACCTAATCAAAATTTATGAGAGAATTTCTGGCGAGGCAAAACTATTGCTATAAATCTACTACAAATTCAGGGTTGTCCGTCCAAAATGCTCAAATGGTCAAAATGATCTTCTGGCCTACCTGTGCCAAGTTAAAAACAATCTTACTAATATAATGAATAAATGTGAAATTAAAATTAATACCTGCAATTGTTTGTTAATTAAATCTTAGCATTCACAAATAATCTCATTTATATATTTTTGTCATCTTATGGATTAGCAGCTGTGCCCTTAAGTTAAAAATAATCTTACTAATATAATGAATAAATGTGAAATTAAAATTAATACCTGCAATTGTTTGTTAATCTTAGCATTCACAAATAATCTCATTTATAAATTTTTGTCATCTTATGGATTAGCAGCTGAGTCACGACCACCTTTAACTGAATACAACTATAATTTATGATTGTGTGTATATCGAGAGTGCATTTTGATGTTGTTTTCTATTTATTATGTTATTTCATCAAAGTAAAAACTTTTTTATTCAATGTATCTTATGTTTACTGCGTCTGTACGTCACCTGCAGAGTATAGCGTGAGGTAAAATATTTGTATTTTACTAATTTCATTGACTTTTGGTTACTGAAGCAAAAAATCTCATTCAAGGGCCAGCTGTTGCCAATTTTTATTAAAAAAAGAGTGCTATTGAATGAGCCATTCTCAGAGTGCAAGTTAGTTTTGAAATACAATATATAAAGTTTAGTTTAAATTTTTTTTTATTAAAACCATAACCTGAAATGGAAGTAGAAAGGAATTTAGCTTAATGTAAAAAAGGGGGAAATCTGAGTGAATTGACGCTAAATCTCATATTTTAAGGCTAAGTTACAAAATATTTAGTATGGATGGAGCTTCTTGTGACCCTAAAAGTGGAGATGGAGGGAGAGCTTATCTAGCTTTCAAATAGAGCTCTTCCAACTCTTCAAATATAGTTATTTTTACTTGAAAATTCATTGTATACATTTCACCGAACCATCTCAAGAACTGTAGGCTATCAATACATTAACCCATGTCAAGTCGAAATAATAACAACGAACTATCAATATAATACATTTTAAATAAACAACCAATTTTGGCGATTTGACACTTTGACATTTGCAAAGGCAGCTGATAACTTAGTCTATGACACTGTCACAGACAGTGCAGATGATCTGAAGTAATCTTGGAAAGCTGGAATAAAGGAAACGTGCCATCACTATGACGTCATGGATCGTCCCGCGAGCCTTACGGGAACTCGATCCACTGTAATAGTTGTCCTACCTACAGTGCGTTTGTACAGTTTGTATGGATTGTAGGTTGTAGCTTAGACTAACCAACACAAGACTCCTTATCCCATTGTAAATTTTGAAGCTCTTTTCTCATGTGTAGTTCATGTCCGGTGACACTGATAGCTGGTGTCTTCGAAATTTTGTTTCCGTTACTTTAGGACTTTAGGGTTAATTTAATGATTTGTGCTTTAGTGTTTGGTTATATAACTAGGGGACTAGTTAATTTTTTTATGATTATATCGTTTTATTTGATCAAACAAAGTTTTAAATTAGGTACCGAAATAACAAGAAACAAATTGTAAATAAAACAGGACTGGCAGTGGCACCAGGCAGAACTAACAATAAAATTGGCTTCAGCTGTTCCATAAGGATGACAACTCTACTAAGGGAGAATGTTTTATCTATGATTGTAGTTTACGTTTGTTTGTCAAATGCGTTATGGCAAAATCTATTACCTCCACTAAAGAGCCAAGATGAAGGAATAAGCGAATCATGCTTAAAAGCAATTCTATTTATAAAGGGATTTATTGGAATACTGAAAGTCTATTTCTTTAAAATTAGAGACTCGTTATACATCATGAGGCACATAAAACAAGCTGAACAACTGTTCACTTGTACCTCTTTGTGTTTAAGAACGGATAATTTATTATTGTTGTAGATTCGTTGGGCGTTGATTGAATAACAGCTGTCTGCATTTTGTCATTTGTTGTTTACGTCAAACTGACCTTTTATAACCTTCAACTTCAAACCTTTGAAGGTGACAACTTATCGCATATCGGACTTGTTCTTTGTAATCTATCTTTCGTTCAGGACAGTTGACTAAAATGGCTTTAAACAAGTTGAGCATTGATAAATTAAACCTTGCTGGAAAAAGGGTTCTAATGAGGTTAGTAAAGTATTTTACTTTGTACCACGTAAGATTACCTCGCCCACATAAATTGTCAAGCAAGTTTAGAGAGCCGGTACTTTGTTATTTCAGATTTTTGATTCAAGTGGGCTGATCATGAATGAAATTAAAATGCAATAATGAACAAGACATTTCCACGCCAATACTAGGTTTATAAATCTTAAGTGTTTATGAACGATCCCAGGAAAGTAGGTTATGTTCTGAGTTCTGGTAACCCCAAAAATATTTTGACAGTTTCACATTTAACACTGGGATTAGCATTTGTCTATAGTTTGTATAAAATTCTATAATTATCAGCCAATAGAACACAGAGCTTAACTTCTTTACTAATAATTATCTAAGCTAAAGCATGCTGGAGGCTTGTAATGAAAAATAAATCATACTTAAATAAATTGGTGCATTTTTAGTGTACTGTAGCCTATATGCGCTCCTTTGTCACACCCCATCTTACTGTGTCATCTAGGAGTGCTGAGGTATCAGTACCGTTAACATTTTAAGCATGCTGTCTTCAGTTGTCTATGGAAGAAACACCGGTAGTTGTCTCTACAGATTGACACCATCTAGACTACCATATTTTGACCATCTACTATTGGCCCAAATTTATGAACAAACAGACAAACATATACTACTCTTTTTTTCTTTTACTTTCCTAAAAAAATTTGTACTAAAGTATTCATGAATATCAAATAGTATGCATAATTATCACCCTAATTTGATCACTACCCTAAGATTCTAAAACGTAACCGAGTCTCAAGTAGATTAGGTTATAGTCTAGAATCATTACCATTACTGTTAGGCTATGATTCTATTCTCAGACCTCTATTCAGGATATTTTGATATGCACAGCACATCGGTGTCCAAACGACTTTTGTACTGGCCTTTCAAATATTGATGATATTTTAAATTAAAGAGCAACGCAAATCAGTTTTGTTAGAAAGCTTATACATGTTTTAAAGTGAGCGTCATTCATCATCAGACAAACATAAAAATGGAATAGCCACATCAGTCATGTTTCTTGATTCCGTGTAATTTAGGCTAATTTTTATTTCAATTAAGTACGGTGTTTAAAACTTAACTCTGTTGATCTCGATTGCACCAAGCAACCTGAGTAGCCTATATATTTTTGAATTTCATAGTCATAGTTTGTTGAAATTCACTTGAAAATGCTTGCAGATATATATTTTAAAACGGCCTCTTTAATAATATAAAAAACTTGCATTGCAGGAAACCCTTAATGGACTTGCATTGTATAGAAATTTACAGATGGTTACAAGTTATGTTAATGTTCACTGTAACTTAGTACATTCACTATGAGTACGGTATTTGACGTTTAATTCGTTGAACCATATTATGGATGGTACTATGGATGGATGGATTGGTATTGAAACATAACTATGGATGGAACTAAACAAACCATGTCGTTTGTGTGTAGCCTATTTCGGAATGAAAATATGTAGTTTCAATTGAGCCATTGAGAGAGTTTGCCCTCATCAAATACACTGACTTTTTAGACAAGCCAAATTAAAAATAAAACTTACTGTTAACTATAGCAATTCTTTTAATTATCACATCAATTATGAACGTATCAATAACCAAGGTGGAAAATATAAATTTGCCTCTGGACTATATTATTATGACAATAATAGGTTTTACATACCTCCTTCAAATAGTCAAAACTACTTGACATCAAAACTGACTATTTGACAGAGGTATATGTAAAACCTGTTATTGTCTTTTCATTATTAATTCAGGCTTAAACTATATTCAAGTTGGATTCAATTTTGTTACTTATTTTATTAAGTATTGCGGAATCATGCTTATCAATATATTTTGGCTCCTGCATAGTCTATCTATTTTTTAGATGGTAAAACTTCAAAATTAACTGGTCTATTTGATAATAAATTAAACCTCTTCAAATCTTTGAGCATTTGATTATCATTATCAACCCTCTAGAAAGAACATAGCATAATCTTCTCTTTGGTAATCCTGTTCTATCTGGATATGGTCCTCGAACGACTCTTAAAGTCTACTAAGAGTCTACAACCCCTTAGACACGGTGTCTACAACCTCAATGCCATCCTATACAGGCATTCCAAAATGTTGTGAATGACTGTAGAGATTGGCATTTCCTGGTGCATTACAAGACAGCCTGTAGAGCCAGGGTCCTGGAGTTAGGTAGGCTTAAGAGATTCTGTTGGAAATTACCTCTTATGTAGTCACTACATTTTTCTTATCGTATATAGGCTACTCCAAAGCCGAAATTATTTATTCCAGGCCTAATCATGCCTTTCTCTTATTTTCTAGAGTTGACTTCAATGTACCAATGAAAGAAGGCAAGATCACAAACAACCAACGTATTGTAGCTGCTTTAGATTCTATCAAGTATGCTTTGGACAAGGGAGCCAAATCCGTAGTCTTATGCTCTCATCTAGGTCGGCCGGATGGCAGCAAAATCCTCAAGTTCACTCTTGCTCCTGTTGCTGAAGAATTGAAGAGTCTATTGAAAAGGTTGGTTAAAGTCTACTATACTTTTAAAGGTGTTTGATCAAAAACCTTATTTTCTAATTCGTATTTCTATCTTTATTGGGTTAGAGATTGTTTTTGAGGCTGAAATGTAAGGTTGTTAAATGAATTGATACTTACAGGGCTTGAAAGTGGGCATTTTCTTAAGTGTTGGTGTTCTCTTATCTAAGGGCTCAACCATAGGCCCAACAGAATTGAAACTTTGCAATAATTTCTTATAAATTATGCTTACAAGACAATTATAACTTTAGTCTGGAGTCAAAAAAAAATGTTGGATTAATTATTTTGTCATTTTGAATCAAAACAAAAATACTTGGACTCTAAAAATAGTGTCCAACAATTATTACAGCATACTAACCTTACAAATAAAAAGGTCAACTATTTAAAGGTTTACCCATTTGATTTAGTTTGGAGAAATAGCCTCTGGATCGTTATTAATCATTGTTATAATCTAAGGCTTACCTTACGATCCAATTGATTTTTTGTGGAGACCTAGGTTTCTACGCCGGAGCGTTATCGTCAGTCCTAGGCTAAGCTAAACTTTTTGTGTTTCATCTCTTACTTGAGAGATTGTCGGTTGAATAGAATTTTTACAAATATAGACACTGAATATACATCAATATTTACAAAGACATAGTGGAGAACTTAGATGCATGGCCATGATCTTGTCAATCCTAACCTCCAAAGTTGAGACGTGATAAGGATGACTTTAACAACTAAAAATTGGAAGTTATTACAATCATCCTTATCACGTCTCAACTTTGGAGGTTAGGATTGACAAGATCATGGCCATGCATCTAAGTTCTCCACTATGTCTTTGTAAATATTGATGTATATTCAGTGTCTATATTTGTAAAAATTCTATTCAACCGACAATCAAGTAAGAGATGAAACACAAAAAGTTTAGCTTAGCCTAGGACTGATGATAATGCTCCGGCATAGAAACCTAGGTCTCCACAACAAATCAATTGGATCGTAGGTTAAGCCTTAGATTATAACAACAATTTAATTTAGACTTTATTTGCAATTGTTACTGTATTGTTGTTAGTTTTAATTTTAAAATTGTCATTTTCTGAGGGGAAGAACATCTTGCTTGCTGCAATTTTTTCACATCTTGTTTCTTTTAACCGTTATATTTTTACCCTCTTTTTGAAAATCACCTCTGCGGCTAAATAGGCCGCCCTGCACTATGCCATTATGCTAAAAGTGGCAGTGGCAGCACACACAGCAACATTTGGGGGACTACTGAGCTCATCACGGCAGTTCCCCTGTTCCCAAACAGCCTTAAAGTTTTTCCTCTGAGTAAATCCATGTCACATTTCCATGTTCAAAATGTTAAGGACTTTTGTTTGTAACCAGATTCTAGGTCTAAGCTACATAATATTTAAACATAACATATTTGTTTAAGTTGTTAATGATTTGTTTCTTTTTCCAATTTTCTTAAATATATGATCAAGTTTGCATGTTAATTTATTTTATAATGCCGATTTTCGACCGTTTAAAACTGTATTTACAGAAATAAACTTAATTAAAGCTTTGACAACAGTTTTTTGTATTGTCAATTTGTTATGCAACTAGCAGTTCATTATCAGTCAATGCCCAGGCTATAAATATACTCTTACAACATATAACTGCCTTTTCTTAATGCATTAAGTTTTGTTAAACCTATTATTAAAACATTTAAGAATGTAAATCTATAATGGGCATTATATACTGTACTCCACAATTATTTAAAAAAGGGTCCTTATACTAAAACTTAAGATTGAAAACTTAAAGGAATAGAGTTCAGCAAGTATAGTATAGTGGCTGATGGATACACAATGAAAAAATCAGAAGACAATATACAAGCGTTATGTTTTGTTTTCTTTTATTGTGTATCTATTAGCGCCTGGACTCATGTAAAGGCTTATCATCTCATGTAAGTTCCCTGGACTCTATATTCCTTAAAAAAATTCCTAACCAGCCAAATGGCTTTCCTTTAAGTTAAAACTTAAGATATGACATTTACAGTTAGACGTAATCAAAGATTGGTTTTGTATTTGAATTAGTAATTTTTCTATCACATCACTGTTGATATCTTGCATTACTGAGTAGGTGATTAAATCTTATTGTACAGCCCTTTATTTTCTTCATCTATCACAAAGTTAAGATTTTCATCTTAGTTGTTTTATGTTTTTTTATTCTTTCACATGAGACATGATCATATGATTGCTAGAGGGTTAGGTTTGTTGTCAGCCTAGTAGTTAGTGCCGCGGACTTTGGTGCCAGAGAGAAGGGCTTGATCCCTGGTATATTCACAAAAGTTTGAGGGATTTAAACTACTTTCACTTAACGTCTTTCACACTGAAAGCCACTAGCAAAGACACTTATAAAAGAAAAAAAAATCTTTTGAACTTGCTTTGAACACTATGGACTCTCTTAGATCGTTGGTTATCTTGGGATCCTACCCTTGTCTGAACCACAATATCTCAATCACTAGAAGTACAAATAACCAAAATCACTCACTTTGAATAATTATTTAAAGTGCTATATACAAAAAGTTTATGGTTGGTTTGGTTACATAGCTATGAACAAAGTGTATGTGCAAGTATGTGAGTCAAAATGTAGCTGGTTGCTTGAATTGAATGCACCCGTACAAGGGGTTTTTTTTAAGTAACTGTTACTTTTTGGATTGAAAATACCTGACATAGATTTATGAATTCAGTATTTTCCTATTTAAATTAATTTTTAACGCAACTCGAGTCTACGCGCAAGCCCTGCCTATGTAGGCTTTTTCCTTGGTTATAGAGGGTATTTGTTTTAATGTTTTGTTAACTTTATTTGTAAGTTACAGCTTTAACTCATGTATAATTATAAGTCACAAATGTTATAAGCTGTATTATTTATGAATAAAAAAAAATACAATTTACTTTATGCACAAAATAATGGGAAATAAAACATTATTTAATTTCATTTTGTATAACTTACCTCAGCAATGGCGGTTCTAGGACCTTGTCAAGGAGGGGGCTACCGGGGGGCTTGCTCCACAGCAGAGGGGTCTGGCGGTGCTCCCCCGGGAAAATTTGGTATTTTGAAAGCCGTTTGGTGACTTTCTAAAGCCATTTTTAACACCTAAAACCGTGCCCAATGTCCATATAATCCCATTTCACCTGTTGTTTGTCATGAGCAAGTAGACATTTAAAAAATTAAACTATGACGATTGCATTCATGAATTTCAAAACACACTGTAGACTACGACCATATCCGCCTAAAAGCCGTTTGGTGACTTTCTAAAGCCATTTGTAACGTCTAAAACTGTGTGCAAAACCTCCCATTTTCCCATTTTATTTGTCATAAATAAGTAGACATTTTTAAAAGTAAAACTAACTATGATGATTGCATTCATAAATCTCAAAACATATTGTAGGCTACGGCCATATCTTCCTAAAAGCTGTTTACTGACTTTCTAAAGCCATTATTAATTTCTATATCTGTGTCCAACTGTCTAATAACCTCCTATTTCACCTGTTAATCGTCTTTGTCATGAGCAAGTAGACATTTAAAAAATTATCAAAACATAGGCCTACTGTAGACTACGAAGCCACGTCTTCTAAAAGATGTTTGGTGACTTTATAAAGCCATTGTTACCATCTAGAACTGTGCCCAATTGTCCTAAAACCTCCCATTTCGCCTGTTATATGTCATGCAAGCAAGTAGACACGTTTTTGAACATTACGTTTTTCTCCATTTCATAGATCTGTCACAATATGTATAGTATAAAATTCAGTAATAGCATTGACTTTATAAACTTAAACACTAGTGTTTATATAGTCAATGGTAATAGGCTACTGGTGCTATCGCTGATGGCTGATGACTGTGTAAGTTAGTAACTAGCAGACAATTTGAAAACTAGGAATATGAAATCAGCTGTTTCCCCGTCCTTGCTGTAGGGGGGGGGAGGGGGGCTTTAGCTCCTGTAGCCCCCCGTTGGAACCGCCACTGTACCTCAGTACCTTAAATGATTAATTTTAAACAACAATACTGCCGTTTGTTACAGGGATGTTACTTTCCTACCGGATTGTGTGGGACCTGAGGTAGAGAAGGCTTGTGCAGACCCAAAGCCTGGTTCACTAATTCTACTTGAGAATTTGCGTTTCCATGTCGAGGAAGAGGGCAAAGGTGTCGCTCCATCCGGAGAAAAGGTAGATTAACATTCCTCTTAGTTATCGTAATCAACAGTTTACCCAAATCGATCTATTATTTTATGAAATAACTTCTTGATCAACTTCTTCGTATCTGTTATTAAAATACCTGAAACTAAAAAATATGCCAAATAACAGGCCACTGTTGAGACTTGTGTCATTACTGTAGTTAATGATGAGGGATTTTGTAGCCCTAACATGTCCACTAAGCATTAACTATAATTTCCGCCAAATCTTGCGTATTGAAAATATCCATATGGACTGATGTCAACTATATTAGACATTGCACAGTGTCTTAAGTAGCCCATGAGGTAATTTAAAGGAAAATGAATCAAATTCAATATATTTGTTATGAATTTAAAAATCTCAATTTTATGCAAAGAAAAATATTTTTAACTTAAATGAACATAAAATCTCTGTCAAACAATAATTTTGTAAGAAATGCAACCAAACTGCGTTTACACCAGAGTTTGAAACAAAATGTATGGAACTTTTTGTTTGCAACACTTTGACAACAAAAGTTTACAACAAATCATTTTCTTAGATTTTTTTGGAAACAATTTAATCTCCGTTCTTGAGAACACGAGGTCAGTCCGAGGTGGGTAGCAGGGAAGTGTTGTAAACAGCGTAGAAGTACAGAAACATTTGTTTGAACAAATATTTTCTTCATATTTGGAACACCCATTGATCTTTGCTGACTTCTGGTGAGGAACAAAATTTCTGTTGTACACACTAAAAAACTTTTTCCAACATAAAAATGTCTCCGTTCAAAAAGTTGTGTTTTTTGGTTTTTTAGGAACATTAGTTTTAAACAATCCGGTGTAAACATTGCCTTAATATAGCTCTCATTTACTGTTTGGTTACTAAAAAAACAATCAATAGTAGGTATATCTTTATCTAACCAAGCATTGTACTGTCAGTAAAGCAGGAAGTTAAAACTACTGTTTTAAAACCTAAAATAAACCTTTACTTATCAGGGTTTGCAAAACAAATTGCACAAGATAATTGATATGGTTTCTTAATTCTATCTCAGATCAAGGCAGCACCAGAACAAGTAAAAGCATTCAGAGAGTCTCTCCGCAAGCTGGGAGATGTTTATGTAAATGATGCTTTTGGCACGGCTCACCGAGCGCACAGTTCTATGTTGGGCGAAGGATATGAACAGAGAGCTGCAGGGTTTCTACTGAACAAGGAACTCACCTACTTCGCTAAGGCCTTGGACAACCCAGAGAAGTAAGTGTAGTATGGAACATTTGTAGATGACAAGGAAAAACATACATAATGTATTCTAATATTACTAATCGTACAATCCTTTGTTTGACATAGAAATTTTGAAAAAATCATCTATAATTTCTCGCCTTGCTGAAGCTCTGCGAAGATTGTGCTTGGAATTAGTGTGAAAAGTTAGCTTGCAGTCAACATATTTATTGACAAAATTGCTTTGACTAACCACTTTTTAGCAAATTTCTCAATAAGGAAGAAGCTAATATCGTAGGCAGCACAGAAGGACCTAGACCCGGGACTGATTTACTTTTTCATTTTGATGTCTCCAGAATAGAATAGAATAGTCAATAGAATAGTCATTTATTCAGTCTTTAAACAATACATTATTGTAATTGACATCGTCATTATTATTGTAAAAGATATAAGATGCAATACTTATAATTATTAAAATTTGACATGAAAATTCCAAAATATAGGCTGCCCTTATTGAACATTTAACAGGTTTAAAATAATTTTTTAAAAATAGGCAAACTTAACAAACTTAAATTATGAATAATAGTGGGTCTTTCTTAAAAAGGCTAATGGTTATCACAGGTGTACAATGAACATAGAGGGACAAAATTACTAACATTATCACAGATGGAATATGGTAAAAAAAAACATATCAAAATAGTGAACATGAAATATATGAAAATTAATTACAGTAATAAAAATCCTAGCCTAACTTAAAACAAAATTTCTAACATTATCACAGATGGAATATGGTAAAAAACATATCAAAATAGTGAACATGAAAAATATGAAAATTAATTACAGTAATAAAAATCCTAGCCTAACTTAAAAGCATTTAACATTAGCAAAAAATGAGATCACCTTCAAAAAATTCCTCAATTTTGTAAAATGGGTGAGATGAAAGCCACATAGTTAATTTTCTTTTAAAGACACTTAACGGCAAGGACTTGACTTGGGGATGAAGCTTATTAAATAATTTAATACCTAAAACAAAATGACTGTTTGCAGTTTTCTGTAGCCTACAGTGAGGTACATCAACTAGACCCCTATTCCTTGTGTTATAACCATGAATGTCTTGGCGCAAATCATACTCTTTTTCCTTTTTCTTAACATTAATCAGACAATGCAGGATAAAAACATTAATGACAGTTAATATGCCAGTGCCCACAAATAACGGTTTACAATGTGCTCTTCGGCGAGATCTAGTTATGATTCTCACAGCCTTCTTTTGAATTAACAATACATTATTTACATGGGTACTATTACCCCATAACAAAATACCATAACTTAAAATTGAGTGAAAAAAAGCATAATACACAGACTTTAAATAATTCTGAGGCAGACTAGAGCTAAGACATTTAAGAAGATAAATACACCTAGACAACTAATGAAATCAATGTGTTGAGACCAGGTCAAACAGTTGTCAATCACTAAACCTAAAATTTTTATGTCATTTGGTTCATTGTAATCATCGACTCTATTTCAGAGGTAAAAAAAAACTATTCGTTCAAATTATATATACCGGGGTCCCAAAAAGAATGGATCAAAAGTAAACTGGCATAAACACTTTATTATTAAAGAAAAATATTCAACTTTCTAAATTTTTCCTACCATGGTTTCAACATCTAACTTCAGCACATTCTCCGTTATTTGCTTAAAGAAGAACAAGTTGGTGTTCTAGCTCTGACCATACATTGTGGTGAATTTTATTAGATATTTTTTCAAAGGCTTCTCTTTGCTTTATCTTTGTTTCTAGTTCATCTATATTGGAGATTGACAAATGATACACGTGATCTTTCACAAACCACCAGACAAAAAAAAATCACACCACAGATTTCACCCCTATAAACCATCCAATACACTGTGCGTTCAACTGCACCTTATAAAACATAGGTATATTGGTATATTATTGCATCTGTACGTTTTGAAAATGCAAACAACTATGCAACAGCCAATTACTGCTGAAGGGTACTAAAAAAACTTTAAGATGCCAGTTTTAAAATCAGCCATAGTTAAGTTTTTTACGACCCTTGGTAAAACGTATACAAAAATTTTGGTATGCCGACATACACACATTCGAACGTCAAGAAAAGAAGTATCAGCACGTAAACCACTTAAGCGATAGTTTGCTTATTTTGCATAATTTCTTTTTTCAAACTTATACTTAACACAGATTGCATTTACGACATTGTTGTAGATTGAATGAATAACACAAAATTACCTTTAGTTTGGCTTTTAACAAAGAATCTAGCTTGAAATAAAACTAAAATATGAAACAACTAACATCACAAACAAAAACTATTTCTAAACATTTGAACAGCTGCTATACAATGTACAGATAGAAAGGAATTACTATACGTCATTGTATTGTATCGAATTTACTTAACGACTTATTGCGAAGTGATTGGTGGTTGTTAATAGAAGTTTATATTTGTTTGGTCCTAAAGATGACCCGAAATGGTTTTAAAATGACTTTACTGTATTGTATAAATAAAATGAAGAACTAAAGGATATTTTGATAAAAAGTTGATGTAAAGAACAATATACAGGCTATTAACATTAACTATTATAAATAAATACTATGATAAATGTCAACAACACAAAGCGAAAACAATTAATGATTTTTTGCTCGAAAAATGTTTCACTCAAATTTGTTGATATTTTCATGGCATAAACTAACATTTAGAACCTAGGAAGAACAGTTTACAACAAAATAGATCTACACGTATAGTAATTATTGGGATAGTTAACATTACACATTATTCTTGAAAACGCAAATTACTGTATGCAATACCGTAGGAAAACAATTTAAATAATAACATGAAATGCAACACAAACGACAACTAAAATGTAAGTAGTGAAGTGTTAGTGGTGTAAAAGGGTTCTCTCTAACTCTGGTTCTTTGGAAAAGTACCGGTAACGAGAATTGAGTCGAAATTTGGCTATGGATAATTGTGTAGGCCTACGTACCAATAGGGGATGGGCTATAGGCCGTTGGCCATTGACCAAGCGACAGCAGCGCAATAGCGGTGAGTCGAAACCGAAGTGAAAATCGACTTTAGCAGCATCCGTGATCCTCTGTTACGATCACAACAAAATCGTAAAGATCTTCCGAGACCGCAGCACCATTCCCGATCACCAACTGCAGTTGTGATTTTGTACTTGACACAATGGCCATCGAAACACAGTTAATGAGTGGAAACCTCGATTGTAGGCCATTGGCGATAATGATTTAATATAAGTTAGATTCCCAGCCCTTTACAAAACTGAGTCAAGGCCTTTTTCCCTGTTATCAAAACTCATGTACAATTTGATACACACAAAAAAACAACAGAGAACAAGAATAAATAGCAAAACAATTAATACCATGCAATGTGAGTAAATGCAGTCAAAGCAATGTTGATAAAAAAACAGATACAATTGATGAACTAATTCATGAGTTGTGCTGTTGAGTCGAGTATTTATATGTTAAGCAAGAGATATAGAGCATAAAGCGTGCTTCAATATGCTACAAGCAACAAAACTATTGGAGAGCTGGAAAAAAATGCACACTCAGGTCGTGAATCAGACAGTAAAATAGGCAACACTGTCACACACACCATTTGGCAACTTTGGCCGGAAGTGGGTGTTAAACTCATAGGTCTCCCCGTTTGGTCGCATGTTAACTGGTAAAAAAAATTACAAGTATGCAATTTTTAATTCATTTTTATGTTGTTTTGGTATAAGTTATTATATTAAATATAAATTTTATGAAATATCATAACCATCCAAACCCACTCTCCTCAAATGCTAGTGTTGGTGTACGTGTCTCCCCGTTTCCTAAGTCCTACAGGTATAGGTGTGTGTGTGTGTCCATAACTTTCTTTATATACTTGATAACTAACTATAATAACTCGAGTCATTTTGGTCACATTTTGATGAAATTTGGCATGAATGTGTAAGGCTGGATAAACTTGAATGAGTTTGGTAACCAGCAGGATCGGATCATGGGAACAGGGTGTTATATGATTTAGACATGTTGCTAAAAATTGGTTTTAAAAAATTTTTACCATTAAAAGATGAAATTGTCAAATTTGTATTACAACCACCGAGAAGAGCTTAAAAGCCAAAAAAATGTTGTACATTGAAGAATGCTGTACAATTATAGAGGTTACAGGAAAAAAAACTGTTAATTTAAAATGTTTATGTTATTTTTATGGAGAAAACAAAACTGTTGTAGATTGCTTGTTTATAGATATATTTTTATATAATTTGTCAATTTTATTTCTTTTATCTTATACTATTAATATTTTATCTAAAAACACTCTTTCCCTTCCCAGGTATCTAGCAGCAAATCTAAGTACTTGTTAAAGACAGGGTTACAAAAGAATGTCAGGATTTTAAACGGTCGTTGCTTGGGGACTATTAAAAATTATTAAAACGATTTAAACGTCAAATTGAAGGGAAAAGAACAAAGTGTTTTTCTCTTACTTTGATAAAATTCGGAACAATCGAATAAAATTCAGATTTTCATCAATCTCATATGAGCTTAAAACTAGCAAAGTCTGTATGCTTAGGGTGATCGGCGAGTTTATCTGATGACTTAACTGAATTTGGTAGGCACAAAGACTCATACGGATAACATCATGAAGTCACGATTTAGGTATGTTCAACTAAAGACTTTGTCGGGTAATCGATTTGTGCAGGCTTCTGATGCAATTGTCGGATTTCTTTGACTTTGTCATCACTTGTTTTTAGCCGGCCAGGCGAATGTCCTTTCAAAACACTTCGGAGCCACGAAATTCATTAAACCAGCGTCAAATTTCTTTATCATCAAGTAAATTTAAATTTAGTTTAATTTAGCAGTCAATTAAAGTCTGCAAACTACAGATTTAACCTTGTGCCTTCAGTTGTGCCCTAAACATCGTACTGGCGACTGGCATCAGCTTGTGAGTTGCAACGGCAACCTACCACCTCGCACCTTTTTTGCGCATGCCAAGGTCAAAGTTTCCTCCCTTGCTATTTTATAAAACTTTGCTATTTTAGCTTCAATTTGACAGATAAAACGTTTCATTACCTTGAATAGTACCCAAGCAATTACGATTTAAAATCCCAGGATTATTTTGTAAACACCATGTATAATGTTATTTAAACAGGAAATAAATATGACTTGTTTAGAGAAATATTTGAGAAAAAAATCCAATCAGACAAATTGAAATCCGCTTAGTCTGCAGGTTTGTTGTAGTGGGGTTTTCACTTTCCATTTAACACGCTTAATGATACAAAATGTAAAATTTTTTAGTTATTTTGCCTAAAGATTCTCTTGCACATCCAATTCAGGCTGATGGTAGCGGCAAGAGAGATAATTAACGCATCCATCTCTGTAGACTGTCTGATAACTAGTAATATGTATTTATGGGCTTATTTTTATTTTTTAGACCCTTCCTTGCTATCTTGGGTGGAGCCAAAGTTGCTGACAAAATTCAATTGATTGACAACCTTCTGGACAAGGTTCAGGAGATGATCATTGGGGGAGGGATGGCTTACACTTTCCTCAAGGAGCTGAAAGGAATGAAGGTAAAATTAAATATTCCTGTCGAAGCAGATCTGCCTGATCTGATTTTCACTTAGCCTAAATATTTCCTCAACATGCCAGATTTATTCCCTATTTGAATTTGAATACAGTTGTACTAATATAAACTAGTTATGAATAAACAATTTTTAGCAATGGCTGAACAAAATAATTGAATTCTTTTCCAGATTGGAAACTCACTGTTTGACCCTGAGGGTGCTAAGATCGTCAAGAATCTGACAGAAAAGGCTAAAAAGAATGGAGTTCAAATCCATTTGCCTGTAGACTTCGTGACTGCAGATAAGTTTGCCGAGGATGCAGCAGTTGGTTCCGCAACTATAGACAGCGGAGTACCTGATGGATGGATGGGGTTGGACGCAGGTCCCAAGTCCAGCCAACTCTTCAAGGAGGTTGTGGACCGAGCTAAAGTTATCGTATGGAATGGGTTAGTTATACTATTAACTTAAGATAGGTAATGCAAGTATACTTCTCATCCGATTGTATTGTAATGGAGGGTAGGCTAGGCAAGCTGGGTTGATGTTGTTTATTTGAGATCAGGCCTTGCAAAGTAGTAAGCATGCTGGAGGGTCATACACTCAGTAATGGTTGATTGCTACTGAATTTTCCGCATTTACTTGAGAAAATTAATTTGATTATAGCTCAGCTCTGTTTGTTACAGTTTGTAAAACCTAGACAAATAAGTTGTAGATGACTATATACCCTAGTGCCTAGGCATTATCAGATATTGAATGCATTAGCTACTACATGATAATGATAAAGTCATGAGTTTACTCTGCATTATTAAAACCTTTTGCTGTCCTATATTCTATATTTCTATGAGTGGACTTGTTTTGTAGTAGGGGTTACAAGGTTTGAAATGTAGTAAGGCAAAATAGATAGTGTTTATTACTACACCAGTTATGTACCATTTTTAATGCAATTAAAAAAAACTATTATAGAAATGTTAACCACGATTAGTATGGTATAGATTTTTTTTGTTTGGACGAAATTATAAATAATTTGTTATCATTATAGTTATTTTGAATGCTGAAAATATTATTTATTAATTTTAGTATAACGGTTCCCAAAGAAGTATGCATGGATCTTTATAATTCAGTAGTCCATCCATAATCCGTCTTAAACAGCCTGATTGTTGGTAGACCGGATTTATGAAAAGGCTAGACCATCACGAGACCATTTAAATTGGTGTAAAAGAGTGACGATCAGTGAATTTAAGACAGCTTAAGTTCCTGCAAAAAGCTTAAAGCAAAAGTCACGTTTTAGCATTGTTTAATGTATTGTGGCCTCCCTGACCTACTTCAGAACAAATCTCTTTTTTTGCTGATGATTGTAAAGATTTTCTCCATTATATCCTCTATAGATGACTGACTGCGGATTCAGAGAGTCTAGTCTTAATCGTTGGTGTGAGGACAACAGGATGAATTTGAATATTAAGAAATGCCTTAAGAAATATTAAGTCATAACTTTTCATTACTGTAAAGTCCCTATAACTTTAGTTATTCAGTTTGCAACAAAACTATTGTCCGAGTGCAGCAAGTAGAAGACCTTGGCGTTATCTTAACGCCCTCATTAAACTATGAAGCTCATATTGAATTTATGCTGCAGAGCAAACAGCATGCTCAGCTTCATCTTACATTTCTCAAAGCAGCTCAGCGGTTTAGAAGATTTGAAGTCCATATACTGTGCCTTGGTTAGGCTAATTCTTGAATATGGCTCACCAGTAAGGAGCTATCATAAAAGTTCCTAATCAAAGAGTTGGAGTAAATTCAAAGATTTAGTCGAATGGTGGGCTTCAAGATGGGATTCCCATACCATCAGGTGCCGATTGACATTATATCCCCGGCACTTGGTCTTAGGTCGCTGGAGGAATGTAGACTCATTGCTGACACGGTTCTGCTGCTCAAGATTATAAACGGAAGATCGGACTGTCCTGACATACTCCACCAAATCCAATTTTTTATTTTTTTATTTACTTATTTATTCACGGCAAAATCACAATTTTTACAATCAATTACATGCATAACAATTTGAGGATTATTAATACTATTAACATGCAGTGAGTTTTACATCGTGCTTTATGAATACATGGTACGTAACACTAATGATTTGCAACTGAGTAATAAATAATAAATAAAAAAAATATACTCTGAACATACAACATCAAACAAGAAAAACTTGCAATGGTCTTGAAATTGAACCAACATTAGCAGCCTGCTTCGCTAAATACAGGATCAAAAAGGAAAACATCAAAATTTGAAAATTTAACAGTGCAATAAAAATATAAAAACTTAACAATTAACAAATATGAACGATGAGAGTTTGACAATCATTGTGACTAAAGTGCTATTTGTGAATGTAACAAAATTGGGAGGAACAGGAATCGAGATGAAAGGTTATCAAATATAAATTGAAAACAACAGTGCAAATATAAATTATAAAAGAAAACTTAACAATAACAAGACAGTAAAAAAAGGTGATGGTTTGACAATGATTGGACTAGAATAAAATTATGGCTTAAATAATGAAACTAGGAGATCATGTGGTAATGCAGGAAAACAAGAGGTTAAAGAGCACAACACTATCCCCAATACTCTGCTTTCACCCCCTCACACAAAATACAGCGCAGAAACAAGAAGGAGAACAGGAAGCCATCCTCAATTAAAGACCCCTTCAAACACTAGGTCAGCAACAGTCTACTTAGCTAACAGTACGGTGGTTCAAGTCCAAGGAGCTGGCAATAAAGTGGCAGGACATGTTGACTTCTTTCAAGACAGGGTGGACGCGTGGACTACACTGAAAAAGAAGATCAGCAGATAAACATCTAATGTTTAGTTTTTTTTTCACTCCAAGTCTTATGTCCTGTTTTCAATAAAAACTGTTTTCTGTTGTTGCTGTTTCAAACTTATGCTTTTTGTCTGCTAAAAATTTTGTCATTTGCATTTAGTTTATAGGTTTGTTGTTGCTGTCATGTCAAATTGAATTTATATTAGTCTATTTTTTTTGTCAGTTGTTATTTGCCGTTAGCTTGTAGGTTTGTTGTTGTATCAAATTTATTAATATTAGTCTGCTTTTGTTAGTTTTTCAGTTATAACTGTATTTAGCTGTTAGGTTTGTTATTGTTATCATATAAAATTGAATTTATATATTATATAAGCACCAAATTTGTTATTGTTGTTTGGTTTATCAACTATGTTATTCTAGTCATTCACTTTGTACTATACAAGCTGTACATTGTATTATTTTATTTTGTTCCTACTTTGCATTGTTATAATGACTGTTGTAACCTGCACCATTCGAATGTACTTGCAATTAAAAAAAATCCTTCTACTAGTTTTAGTTGTAACTGTAAACTGGTTTATGCTGTAAATCAATCAAGTTAATTGAACACTAATGCAAATATTAATGCTGCCCTCAGACCTGTTGGTGTGTTTGAGTTTGAGAACTTCGCAAAAGGTACCAAAGCAGTGATGGACGCAGTGGTAGAAGCCACCAAGCGGGGGGCGACCACCATCATTGGTGGGGGTGACACCGCCACCTGCGCCGCCAAGTGGGGCACGGAGGACAAACTGAGTCATGTCTCCACGGGCGGCGGTGCCAGCCTTGAACTATTAGAAGGTAATCTTTTCTTAATCCAGTTACAGGGTGTAGGACCAAGTTCCATACTACAGCCAAACCTCGATAACTCAAAACTCAAGGGGACACCATATTTCTTTGAGATAGGCATGGTTCGAGATAGTTAGAGCTATGTTGTATGGAATTAGACTTACAGAGGTATTTTTTAGATGTAGAGGGCCACAAAATAACATTTGACTTGCAGAGATGAAAGCTTTGATGTATTCCCTACAGTAAGTAAAGGGTGGGGCAGGGAATTATTCCTTATTTTTAAGGTAATTATAAGACAACTGAACATTATAGAACTAAACTTTATATTAGGATCAAAAGGTTACATTTAGGAGTTTATTTTAATATATTTTTACATGGTTTTAAACTATATTTCCTGCAAGTGGTGTCCCTAATTAACAACACACTGCTGTAGTCTGGTTCTGGAGTTCATCACAACTCTGTAAAGCATTTTTTGTGGAATGCAGCAAACTTCAAGGTGAATTTCATATTTCAAGGCATCCAGGGTCCTCTCATTAAGTACCCTAGAGTTAGCACCACTCCGATAACGCAAATTCTGCTTATTTACCACTCCAGAAATATGGAAGTGTGCCTCGTCACTAAACAAAATCCAAGCATCATGGTAAAAGCCTACTATTAAGATTTTACATGCTTCAATTTGTGGTTGCTAGTCCCGTTGTGTGAGCTCAAGAGCAACTACCATCTTGTATGGATGGAGGTGTATGTCATCTGCACAGTTTGTTTAGACATGGCCAGTGTGGATGCATGCTTTCGAGCAGAATGTTGAGGAGACTGTGAAATCGATCTTCTGACAAGGTCATGTTTTCAGGAGTTAGGACTGTTCATTGAGCCTCAATTCTCATTTGCAATACACTGCAAATACACGGAAGTCCTTCACCCACACCAAAATAGATTTGCGATCTGGAACAGCTTTGCGACAGGGGATCCGATAACAAGTTTGCAGCGCATGCTGCACAACAAGAATAGACTGATTTTGGGGAAAATATCTTGACTGTAAAAGTGTATTACTCACTCGATAAAGCCATGTCTACTACTGACAGTGCTATTAAGGGTGCGCTCTACCCGTCTGGCGCGCGCAAATGTAAGGGTTTTAGTTCTTCCTGATTGTAGCCCCAATTGTGAACCGATTTAAAAGATCTTGGTGTCATATTTTCCGTCAAATGTTATTGTAGGTTTCCCGTTTTTTTAAATTTTGATAATTTAAAAAATTTTGGGCTCAAAGGTTGGTGAAAAATGTAAAAAGAGGCGTTCTTTATCATGAGTTTTAATACATAAAAATAATTTTTAGAGAAAAAATAAAAAACGGGAGACGTGCAATAGATTCTTAAAAACAAGAACCTGGAATTAGTTTACTAAAAAGTTGAATGATAACTATGTAATCACGCAGACTCGAAAGGCTTGCAAGCGCTCTTCAAGGCGCCGTGCAGTGGCGCGGCCATGCGGCCAACGGCTCAACCTGTCGTCGGCTCTCCCACCACAGCCATCGATCGATATTTCCCCTCCTCTCGGTTGATTCTATTCTATCTTTGCGTCGTCGCCGTTTTTACGCATACTAGTGTCCCTGCTGCTCGAATTCGAGCAATTGCTATATATACAGGCGTTATTTTAATACAAATAACAGTCATAATTTCTGATTACTTTAAAAGATTCTACTCAAAGATTATAACATTTTTAAGATGTACATAAGAGATAGATAGAATCAACATTTCTTATAAATATCTTATCACTTTTCAAAAGCTGATCTTGTTTCTTCTTAACAATATTTCTATTTCTTCACCTTGGTGGTGTTATATAACTTTCCTATGTTTCCATAGTTGAAAATCGGCTCGTTCAATGATTACTAAGAAATGCAGCACAGTGTTGTTAACTCATTTTTCTTTTTCAGTATATCAGGAGTAATGTAAATCAGCTCTCTCGCTTTTTTCCATTGTAATATTTATGCAAACCCAAATTCAAATAGTGAATATTTCATTTCATACTATTAAATTAGCAAAATTATTGACGGTTTACAATTTACATAGGTTTTTCTTCTCATTTTTAATTTCTGACAACAGCTGGAGTTTTATAAAAATTTTTTGTTTCCCATGCTAATCTTATGGAGAAATACAAAAATTTAAAGGGTACCAGGGCCTCACTCTCTAATTATTTCCCTAAAAAGAAAGTTTCCTGCACAACTTCACGTTAGGCTCTTTCCAATGACACCAGAAACATGTAAATCGGTTCAGTAGTTTCGGAGGAGTAATTGTCACAAAAAACCTGCTTGCGTATTAAATAAGTAAATAGATGAGTATACTGTCCTCTTTGTAAACAGTTATACTCAGCCAACGCAACTTGCTTGCACAGATTCAGCTTTAAAACTTTACCAAAATATAAGTTTGTTTATTATCGTCGGGTATGAGATTGTTCTAATAACAACCATAATAAAGAGTTTTTTTTAGAAAACCAGTACCATAGATAAAACATACGTGTTGATTAGTCTATGCCAGTACTCAACAGTACTGTTTTATTAAAACAGCATTTTTAAATTTTTGTAATTAACCCCTCCAAGTTGGGGACTTGAATCTGATACCTCAAATGTTCTAGCTAGACTATTGACCACTCAGCCATTCAACTTCAAGTTAAAAACCACTACAAGTCATAACTCGGGTCTACAAATAAAATACCCTGTCGCAGCAAAACTATTCACAAAGCAAATTTCAACTTGTATGATTAAAGTATTTTTACTAAAACGAGGTGTAAGCCCGTCCTACGTACGGGAGTAGTCAGTTAAAACGGTTTAGGCCTATAATTCAGAACAGCTAGTTTACACGTATAAAGAAAATTTTTATTGCAGCCTACAGTAGAATGAGTAATTATCAATTGAGAAGAGTATAGGCCTAGTTAATGATATCACCTTCCATCGCATACCTACCTCTTCCATAATCAATATTACCACAATACAATTACTCATACTATACACAATTTCCAGTAGGTCTGAGTTGAAACTCCCTAAAATAAAACGAAAACATCCAATAAAATTCACAGTACACATAATTATAACGTTGGTGTCCTGACATCATTAAACGATTCGTCCACACACATCCTTTATGTCAATTTCACTGCACCAATTGCTAAATAAATAAGTTTAAACAACGAAAAGTAAACACAACAACATATTAGTTTGTTTTGTAAACAGCTGAGTAAAAAAAAAGAATATTCATTTGAACAAAAGAACTGGTCACATGTTGAAGGAATTTAAAAAGTAAAAACGCTAGTAAAGCTAGTGACGTAATTAATTGTCTATGTTTATTATCTATCCCGTTATCAGTTCCAATATCCTTGATAATTATACCACCCTCATTGAATCAATGTACATCGTAATTCCCCATATTCATTTATTTAAACTATAAAAAATTCAGCGCCTCCAAATGTAACCACAACTAAACACACGCCAAACAACTTTTTTAGATTTCATAAAAGGATGTTTAGTCTAATTGCAGTATCCTAGGTCAATGATGACGTTGTGTTCAATTTATGGCATTCATCTGTATATCTTTGGATAACACCCGTCTGAGGTTGTGGTGGTAATTTAAAATCGTATTCCTGAGGATTCTTGATCTCCATCTTTATGACATCAATATTTCCGGGCCTAATCCAAACAAAGTTCAAGCATTCAAAAACATTGATTGTAAACAAAAAGCTGCCAAGACGAATTAAAACATGTAAAAATTGTGATTTTCCTACCCTTTCCAAAAAAGATGAGCAGTAAAATAAGTTGCAAATCTTTTTCATTTAACTCGTGTACAGATCCTCGACTTGTACACATCGATGGTGTTACTTTTCTCGGTGGTCCACTAATCTTACCTATTTCTAATAATCAATGACAAAATCAGAGTAAATAACCTCATAGTTCTAATAGGGCATTCTTATTTAACCAGCTGTTAGTTAAAACAAATTATATTGCTCTAAAACAAATCGAATATTACAAAGATTGCTTTAAAAAATAATTTGAACATCCTAGTATTTTACTATGTATATTAAATTAATCTGTCATCCTCTTACAAAAGAATTGAACGTATCAATGATTAGCATTACACATAGTATAAATAAGTCAACCCTCAGTATGTCTTTACATTTTTATCCATGTTTTTATCCAAATGCTGAATTTGTGACACAAAAGCTGAATGTTTACAGCTGTTATGTTAAGCAAATTATTTTATGCCAAAAGCTAGTTTAGAATCTTAGCGTCGGCTGCTAGACTTTTTAAAAATTAAAACTTAATTTCTAAAAAACTGGGACCCTAAACTAAAATTATGGCTTCGACATTCCCTAGTTCTCAAAATTATCTTTCTTTCAACACAAAAAACATGAAAATCCGTCGAGTGGTTGATTCAGAATCGTGAAATAAAAAAACACTGTTTCGTTTTAATATTATAGATAGATACTTCCAGAAATAAAACAAACTTATTCCTATTTAAATAACATTAGATTTAACGAGTGCTTAGGTGTGCTGCTACGGGGAAGGTAAAAAGTGTTTCTTGACCATACGTCAGTATACTGAAATTAATGAATTTGCCAAATTTTATCAACATACAGTGTATCCATAAACAAGTAAATTAAAACGGTTTTAATTTTCTCCATAAGAATAACATGGTAATGTTTAACAACACTTTTTTCAATTTTTTTGTGAGATACCGACTGATTCTGTGCCCATTACGGTGTAGCTACAGATGGAATAGAGTTAAATAATAATGAAAATCTTAAACATCAACAAAAGAAAATAAATAATTATAACAGTTGATTAAAAAAAAACTTAAGATTACTATAATTCAATGTAGTGATACTTTACAAAGTATAACTAAAGTATTTTATTTTTATTCAATAATGACAAACAAGACTCAATATTTAGGAATGTTTTACTTTTTACTGTATAAGCTTATGGGAGCGATAGCGAACGTCACGTTGCTGCCAGTGAGTGTCGGTGGCAGGGCATGATGGAGGTTTGAGCAGAAGCAAAAGATATGCGGACGCGCAAATAACAACCTGGTTGCGCTTGCGCGTGTGTGCGTCGGGAGCTCCGCAGGGCACTGGCACTGCACTGCCTAGCGGGGAGCGGCAGTCAACTCGCGAACCTCCTAGCTCCTCCCACCCCTTCCCCTCCAACTGGGTTGAACCGACACGGCGCAGTCTGGCGGACACTTCGAACATCGTTCTGAGATTTCCGAGCTGAGGTAGAGCCCACCCTTAATAGAAAATCCCAAAGCAATAGCATCATTAAAGTCTACCCCCACTCCTCCAGCACATACCCACTACTCACAGTGCTATCTTAAAAGTAGAGATACTTCCCTGCCCCACCCTGTACAATTTAACTGCAGGCAGTTATCTTCTTCAGTTTAAGGTGGTTTAAGGACAGTTATGGGAGAAACACACTATCTATTATCAGGGTTTTTCATGGAACTTCCATAGTATTCTTACTGCATCATAAAGTGTAATGTCGAGTGCCTCTTCATCAATTGTTTTAACTTTTATTCTGACACTTATTTTCACAAAATATCACTCACAAATGCGCAAACAAAAGAGAGGATGTGACTAGAACGCAAGGGACTCGTAGACTGGCGGAGTGGCAGCCAACAGTCAAATGACTCATCTACAGGTTGCAACAGGCTTATCTGGAACCTCAAATTGCACAGTTCAGTACGTGGACCATACTCCCAGAAAAGTTTGAGATAGCGAGGTCCAATAGAAAAGCTTCCAATTATACTTGACTTATAGAGGCCTCTTTTAAAATAAGTTTCACTTAACTATTGTACTTTGAGCTATAGAGCTAAAATAATACAATATTCGACTAATAGAGGTAAAATTTAGTTTCAAAATTAGTTAGAGTTATCTTCAGATTTTTTTTTTTACTTAGATAGGTTTGGGTTTGATAAGGAAATTGAGTTATAGAGGTTCTAGTATCGAGGTCTGGCTGTAATTCTTTTAGTGATGCTCTATCAACCTTTATCTGCGGTGGGTTGACGATGAATATGTCAAGGGTAGTGGAGGGGGCAAGACTCCAATAGAGGGGATGTTAGTGGGAGTTGTAGAAGGGAAAGTGATGGGGGTAGAAAAAGAAAGAGAGATTCAGTTACATGGAACTGAACAACAACTCAACCGATTTTTGAGCAACCCAAATGAAAAAGTAAACTAATCTGACTTTACATTTATTCACAATACTTCAAGTCTGAAAGTTGTAGTATCCATCCTTCAATGAACGCCCGACTTGTAGGGCAACATACTCCATCCATCCTCTAATTTTCTCACCCTCCATATTCTGTCTCTCTTTATCCCCTCAATTGCCAGAGAGAACCATAAATCAGGGAATTATCTTTATCAATGCAAGCATGGTCCGTCTCCATAGCTGCATTTTCGTTATAGGAATGAATTTTTTCAACATTAAAGTGTCAGCATAAAAAGACTAGTGTTTATGTGATCCTTGTCTGAATAATCAAAGGATAGGATACTAACACAGCTGAAATGATGATATACTCACTACCTGTCAGTGACTTTAAATAGTGCAAGTAGACTTCTCATGAAGCCTGTTTTACGTATGTTTTGTGTTTATGAAATTTGAGGGCGCACATCTTTAAATAGTGTTTTCTCATTTAGTAATAACTAAAGAATAGGACACAAATGATAAAATCCAGCCTGTTTTATAATTTGGGTCCTACTCTTTTGTTACCATTGGACAAGCAATATTCCATAATTAGGTAGTTTTATTTGGCAATTCATTTCAAAATTAGTTAACAAGAAACATAATAGTAAATAAAACACACTCCACATAAACTGTACAAAATAAACTTTAAAACTATCTTTAGCTAATCCACAAGGAAGAAAAATATTGAAAGCAGTTGCTAAAATGTTCTGTTTTGTCATGTTCTTGTTTGGTATAATGCTGAAAGTAAATATATTAGTTTAATGAAGTTTCAAAATATTCTTTTTTTAAATAATTAACACAAATCCAATATTAACATTCACTATTTCCTTACATAAATCAGCATTAGTGAAAATGAATATTAGCTACTCATTAAGTTAAGTTTATTACTTTTCCTGTTGACTAATTGCAACAAATTCTGTTTCAGGTAAAATTCTTCCCGGCGTTGCGGCTCTGAGTGATCCGTGAACGGCATTTACACAATACACTGATTATTTTACTGATTGGCCAATTAGATATGTTTTAGATGTAATATCAATTATTGTACGTACAGATTTATATACAGGCTAACCAACACTGCTGTGTATATTAAAATTGTTTCCAATTATATGAATTTTTTTTATAAAATGAAATATACTTGCATTCCAAGATGTGAACATGTTTCTGTCTTGTGTATTTGTTTGACTTTGTGTGTCCCTGTAGTGTTGTTTCCTTCAATTACTGTAATAAGTTAGACATTGTGGGTTTAATACCGACTGCCTTGAGCGCCTGAAATCTTTTTTTCATACAATCTTACCTTTTGGTCCCAGAAGTGTGGATTCAGGTTGGAAATAGTGTTTTGAGCCGTTTTTTTTCTTCAATAAAAATGGCGTCCAAAATCGCCGGTCACTGGTTACTGGGCTGGCCTGCCCAATGAAGTTTATGGGCATGGTTACGAAAATACTCCATTTTTGGTCTCACAAACACTGTTTTTCACACTAAAAATGTTGAATCACTACAACTAATATTTACAACTATATACAGCCCTTATCCCTCCCAACCATTGTTTATTTCAATCACAGTGAATCATGGAACTGCTGATAACAATTTGGTATTTGGGAGTCCATCTTTATTAAAATAAAAGGCAGATAAACTAAAATAATAAACAACAAAACATATTGTTGTGTCTCATAAAAAGCAAAAAAACAAAATGAATACGCCAATAAATGCCCAAAGTCAATAAATTGTGCAATTGGCAAGTAACTGGTCTCGCAATAACTCCGGTTCTTTCCACAAGGTTGCGCCACACTGACTGGTTTATTTCATTGGGACCTGGCCAGGTACAGATGACCGGGCCGGCCTGAGCGTGCGGCTGGTCCTTGGTGACTGGCCCGCACTCAACGTACTGGATACTGGAACCATCGGTACTTATACCATAATATTATTTATCTACAGTATATGTAGACGGAGGTCTAAGCACAGACCTCTGGATGTAAAGTATCAGGCGACCAAGGATTTAAGTAAAGAGTAATTAATTAATTAGCTATTGCCAATATAAAGGTTTTTCATTATATTGGCATTTTTATTTGTGACAAAACGTAGTAAGTATTTTTCATAAACTGATACAAATTATGGTATAAATAAAGTTTATTGGCACGGTTTTGCTTTGACTGTCACAGACCAAGACCGATTTAGGATTGAATGCGTAAAATACAGTTTTTAGTAATGTTTAATTTCTACATATAATGGAATAGATATCAGAGTGTAACAAATAATTGGTACCGTAATGGTCGTGTGTATTTAAAAAAACCTAAAACACACTTAATAGTTAAAGTTTAACTTTTTAAAATCAATAGTTCACCATATTCAGAATATAATTTGTTATTGTTAGTCTATCCTAATAGTAATAAACAGCAGTTAACCCTTCACGGACGGGTGGCGGATATACCCGCTTATGGTTTTTGATGTTCTGGACAGGAAGCGGATATATATCCCCATCTCTTCAGACAGACTGGCAGGTGCTTGAACAGTAACCAGATGTTTCACGGTACCAAGGCGCCATTCCTGCTCTCTCCATGGCTGCCCTCTCTCCCGCACTCCCCCTCTTTCCCGTGCCTACCCCTCTCCCGCGCCACCCCCTCTCCCGCGCACCACCCACCTCTCCTAAGCTGCCCAAAACTTCCCACTTTTGTATACTTTAGTAGTTTATGCAACAATCACATAAAGATAATGTTAATAACACGAGTAAACAATTTAAGATACGAGCCTTGGCCAGTGTCTTAAAAACTTCTACGACTGTTGTTAGGACTATTTACACGAGTTGCGTTCATTACTTTACCTACAACCGTTTTTTAATTACTAACAACCACTACTCATAACTTCTATGAGAGGATATGTTTTCGTTTATAACCTCTCATTGCCACTGACAGTCATGCAACGACTCATTGTACAAACCACTAATTGCACCTCTCATTAAAAAATTAAATTTGTCTTAACAGCTGTGTAGTTTAAGTTCGAAGCATTACAACTTTACTTCTTTCCTCTCAATTCTTAAACCTCATTGGTCCGTCACTCATGTTGTTAAGTAAAACAATGCTGTTAAAAGTGTTAATTGAGAAAACAAAAGTGAATCCTTTCAATTCTAAGAACTGAACCAAAACAGCTAGTCTAAAAAACGGCCATAGGTAAAACAAATAACAATTCACATTTTTTGTATTTTAAAATTTTTTATCTTTCCATACTGAAAGTAGCTAGTTTCGATAACAGCTGATAAATTTTCCTTGCTCTAAATTTACTTCCCCTTGCTCTTAATCAGTCCTCCATGCCCACTATGTGTGCTAGTGTTTACTTTACAATTTATTCTCATTATTGAAATCAGCTGTTTTTATTGCTCAGCAATACAAATAAATGAAAAGAAAAATATTCATTAGCTAGATTTGCTGTGCAATAAACATAAGCATGAACTTAAACTTTTAATTTTCACGTGGTTATGCAGGTTTACTACAACCTTTCAGCTTTTATTTTCATAAAAAATAAAATTAATTAGGAAGTATAATAGTTTTAATTTTACTGAGGTCTGTAATTTTTTGAGTATTTTTGCGTCTTGATGAATAGTATCGTTCATAGCTTGAACCGAAAGTTATTTTCCAGCACTTGCTCTAATTATTACTGTCATTTGCTTTACAGCGCCTCACACATGAAACTTGAGCTTGCTCTGGAAAATGCCACTTTCGGTATTGTACAAATCATGAAATATACTATTCCTCAATCTAGGTTTAACCAAGATGATTTCAGCAATAGTTAGAACTAATAGTCGTGCTTAAGTAACTCAATCTATTGACTTAACTTTCCACAAAATATGTTAAATTATTTTAATTGTATAAAAAAGATGCTCAATCACTGAGGCAAAATTTCCTCACACTCACTCTGATCTATCGGACTTAGCAGATCAAGATAATGGTCCAGCTGCTGAGGTAGCAGTGTCTTTAGCGTTGAGGCCAACAACGTCGTCGAGTTCATCTTTCTGTCTCTCGTCAACACTTGAATGTTCTGCTTGCTCCATAGCTTGTAAAACGAGTCACAACTCCAAACAATGGATATCCTATCATAATCGGTGAACAATATATTGTAAGAAATATCTTTGTTCGTCGCTTCCCCAAACATAGTCACCACATATTCACCTGTTAAATCGTTTGAGGGTCTAATAGGCTTGGCAACACCGTATATCGATACTGGCCCGTTTAGCACTCTTGCCAACATTCGAGCCTCAAGGCGAAACCCGTTCTCTCCCACAGGTTTGTAGACGACGTGTTTGCACATAACTTCCTCTCTTAGGAAAGACTTGAACTGAGCTTGTTGATACCAGACGCCCATGTACCTGTCCCGGTCGAAATCAGATATTGGTACAACTTGAGGACAATGCCTTGCGAGTAGCTTTTGGGAATAGGCAAACATAAATGTTGAGAAGTAACTGCATAAGAGAAAAATAGATCGGCACTCTGAATACATTGTGCTGGCATATCTTAGTGTTGACCAGCTAGCCAAACAGCTATCCACTATCAACTGTGATGTCAAATAATCTTGAACTCCCATCTAAGAGATTATGTTATTTTATGTTGTCTCTCAACAGCAAAATATCGTTGAGGTGAGACGTACATAATCGACATTCATCAACTTGATCCTGAATTAAAAATTTTGGTAATTTTGAAACATTTTATTAAGTTTACTACGAAACCAAAAAATTCATTGCATATCGATGAAATAGAATTTTTTTATATTTTTATTAATTTGACATTAAATAATATCTCCTTTGAAAGTCCTTAAGCATAATACCATCCATAATGTCCAAAAACCTTGTTCTAACTTTTACACTCACCAATTTTCATAAATTTGCAAACAAGCCCAAGAAACAAAATCTGACATTCAAACAATTCGTTGTGCAATAAAATGTGTATTTTTTGAAATTATGTAAGGTTTGAACAATATTTATTTGACGGTCGTATGAAATTTGTATTCGTGTTACCTCTGAAAAGATGAGCAGATTTATGTTAGCAAACTTGATATTGTAAACTAATAGATTTCAGAAATGCAAACATTATTCTTTTCAATTGTACCATTTCTATACCGGGTGACAAAAAAGTCTTGGGACGGTTAATACATTATTTTTAAATACAGTAGTAGTTTACACAACGATCCCGTAAAGTTAGTCTTTAAGACCCAAGAATTACGAGTGTCGTAAAGGCAAACTACACGAGTTGCTTACACTACTTTACCTATGATTGTTTGTTATTACGTTTATTTTCACACATATCATTTTCTTGTATTGTTTCCTTGTTTAAGGTGGTAATAGTAGTTTACGCAACGATTGTGTGAAGATAATGTTAAAGACACGAGTAGGCTCGTGCCTTAAACACTTCTACGAGTGTCGTTAACACTATTTACGCGAGTTGCATACACTACTTTACCTGGTGTTTTTGTTACTAAAAATCACTAATCATAACTTCTAAGAGAGGTCATGTTTTTGTTTTTAACCTCTCATTGCCACTGACAGTGATGCAACGAAACATTATACCAAACACTAATTGCACCAATCAACAATTAAATTGGCCTGAACAGCTGATTAGTTGAATTTCGAATCATTACGATTTTGCTTCTCCTCTCTCAATCCTTGAACCTCATTGGTCCGTTACCTGTGTTGTTATGAGTAAAACTATGCTGTTATGAAAGTAAACAATGCTGTTATGAGATACTTTTCAATTCTAAAAACTGTACTGAAACGGCTACTTTAAAATACGGTCGTAGGTAAAAGATTATTACAAACCGTTTAAGCCCTTACTTCTATATTGTGTATTTCACTATAACTATCAGACATTTTCAAATCAGCTTGTGTCCGGTAAAAATCCACTACAGTACAGTAGTACATAATGAAACCACATTTGATTAAGCAAGCGACAAACAGCTGTTTTCCGGACCAATTTCATGCGTGTAAATTCTCTTAACCCTTTCTACTCTCAATTTTGGGCCCCGCCCCATGCCCTAAGTTTCATTTATTGTGCAGGTCATTAAGCCTATCAGATTTTTAAATTCAAATTACACTAATAAAATATAAAATAAAAAAAGTATTCTCTTTTTTGGAAGCCTACATGTGATACGATCGCGAAACGGACGATGTCGGCTCACGGCCGATAAGAGAGTAGTAGGGGTTAAAACAGTGTAGTGTGGCAAAAAAATATTCATTGCTGAATAAAAAACATCCATCTATTATGACTATAAATAAATTGTTATATTTTATGCAGAAATAATTATCTAGACTGTAAAATGAAATACAGTTATATGTATGGTCAAGAAAACAAGTCAAATTGTTACACATTTTTATTCAACTGAATAATCAAAAACAGCAGTCTAACGGTAAAACGTAAACATCACAAAAATAACTACCTAAAACTTATCTAGGATCTATAGATAGTATAATGTTCGTTAAATGTAAATTTTAAGTTTCTCAACATTTTTTAAAGGACCGGACCATGCTTTGCTTAGTTATTAGCATTATTATGGATCCACAAAAACAGATTACCTCACATGAAAACTCATAGTGAAATTACTACAGTTGAACTTCATTTATCCAAATTAATTGGAACTGCATACCACATTTGGATATACAAAAATTTGGATAACTGGGGTTACCGAAATTCAGGGTAATTTATAGAAAATAGGCAGAGTTAAGCTAAGCTTTTACTATCACAATTGCAAAAACATGTTTGAGAAGATTTCGTGATCGAAAAATTGTGAAGAATGATGTTGATGTCGACAGGTCTGTGAGGATTTTATCGCAATTAGAACTTCTGCCTTCTTTAATAACGATATATTAGGTTTAAAACTCTTTCTGTAAGCAATTCAAATATTCGGGGCTCAAAATATAGGAGTTTACTGTAGTTATGGTACCATACCAGATAAATACCACATTGCAACAACTCTTTCTGAAAAACAATGACTATAAAAATATCAAATTTTTCAATAAGTAATACAATATCTTACAGAAACTTTTCACATAGAGGAAATATTTTATAGTATACTTAAGTTATGATATATAGAAGTAAAAAATGTATAGTTTTAATACATAGATTTCACTCACAAAAGCTGTGTATCTCTCTAGTGAAAATGAAATAATAGTTTGAATGTCCAGTAATAACTACCAATTACTAACAGTTAAGCCTCATTGTGGTAAATGCTCAACTGAAAACATATACATATACATAGTTACATTTATGGACAAGATCACATTTTTGTTTGTATGCTTAGTTCATCTACACTCGGATCGAAAGGTCATTGCTATCGTCTCCATGACCTCTCTTCATCTTCCTCTTCTTCTTCATCTTGTAACAATAAGTCTTCATTTTGGTCAATGCTTAATCGTAACTGAAACATTTATTGAAATTTGTTACTACTACACTACTATGAAACTAGAATGTTTTAAAACTAAATCATTAGTCTAAAAGATCCTTCCTTGTATGATCAAGTCAATAATACTTGTATTTTCAACCTGGTGTAGCAGTAACTCTTATAAGCTGACTCCCACAAAACAAAAATGAACTACATGAAATAAAAAGTTTTAAAATGCCCCTTCCCTGCAGCCATGACACAGGGATATAAAAGAAACAATTTCTATTGTAAACACATTGTAAAAAAATAGAAACAAAACTAGAAAATTACAATGAAATGGCTGCTATGCGATAAAATGACTAAGGCTACCAGCATGTTACTTTTTAGTTGTTTAAATTGGATATCTCTTATACTAATTATTTATATGGACTGGCTATCACCAACAAAGGTAATGCTTGTCACATCAGGCAAATTGTCAATCAGCAAACATTTTTTTATTCTAAGTCATTACTACAACAATATTTCTTTATTTATTCCTGTAATAATGAAAAAGGCTAATTGTATACTTACAGCCTCGTCTTCATCTTCATGCTCCGAAAGTAAATCGGACATGGAGGTGTCATTCAACAAGATAACAGATCTGGAGTTTCTGAAATTAAGAACAAATAAATATACTTTTTATCTCAAGAACAGTAGCAAGAAAGATATATTTAAAAAAATATCATTCGTAAAGCAGATGTATCATTCAAGTAGGCCTACGTTACAAAGACAAAATAAAATATGAAGTGAACTTGGTTTTTGTGTAGCTTACTCTGTGGCATTTAGACTGCATAAGCAAGATTAAATTATCTTAAGCTGGCCTTGTCTGTTTCAGGTTATCACGTGTACCTCAACCCTGTAGGTAAGCAGGGTGACTAGGCTACTTAGATTACTGTTTGTTTAATTTTAAGTAGTTAGTAGCGTGTCAGGTAGCTATTGCCCACAGAGTCCCGTCAGAATTATCGATTCCCCAATAACTCCACTGACTAGAGCGGTGATTAAAAAGTGTGGTGTCTGGTAACCCGCTAGGTTTGTTCCGAGCTCTGATAACCGAGGCTATCAAAGTTGAGGCTATCCTAATCACTATCGACTCCTGGGAAAATCCCCCCAAAATGACTCAAGCGATTCCTGGGACCTCGTTTATTGTTAAGGAGACGTAATTTCCCAAGTTACCATCTACGTTTCGTCATCAGGAAATTTACGTCACAAAGAAGGGTTTACACTTGGATATTGGCTAGTTAGAATGTTTGATTGCTACATACATTTTTTTACTTGAAAAACACCCTAATAGCCTACCTCAAAAATACTTAATAGAATGACATAAAGACAGGGGCTGTTGTATAGTAACTAATCCTTTCAGAAAACTTGGTAAAACTATTTAAAAATGGTATTTGTATTAAGTATCGGTATCGAGAATCAATAAATTTTGGCATCAACACAAATTCATCAAATATTTTTAACACTTCTGCTACATTATATATTATTTTTATTTGAATGTGTTTGGCTATTAATGTGGTTTTTTTATACAAATAAGTTTTATTTTCTAAATTCCTTAAGTTTTGTACCAACCTATACTAATGCAAAATACTGTAAAATTGAAATACTGGATGGATATATATATTTTTTTAAATAATTAAGTAGTCTATCCTAAAAAAAATAAGATATGGTACCGATGGTACCGGAACCAAGAATCGATTTTGGTTAGGTACCGGTACCGACTTTGAAAAAGTGGTACCGACGATCCATCACTACCCAGGACCCAAAGGTTGCCCCAAGACCAATAATACAGAATTCAACAATAAGAACATACAATAACAGTCTTGGCAAGTTTTGTATTTGAATGATTCCAAATAATTGCAGTTGTTCTCGTTGACAGCAAGAGATAATCACGGGTGTTGCCGCGACCGCGGAAAATTATTATTGTTGTACTGCGATAGAGGGAAATTACCGACGATGTTGCTGTGAACATATCAACATCGTCTCACTACATTGCTGCCAATATAGTGTTAATCGTTTTTAAGTCATTTTAGCGAATTTCCCATATAGGGATTAAGCTATTACCGTAGTTCTCATGGTAAGACCTGGACCCAGGACCGATTTACTTTTGTGTTTTGATGTCCCCAGAGGCAAAAATACCATCTGTTCACATTCATATATATTTATGATCACTCAAGTAAAAATTATCCGATTTTGATGAAATTTGGTACAAACGTGTAAACCTATGTTAATTCGAAGAGTTCGCAAACCAGCGTGATCGGACCATTGTAACAAAGTTTTATGGGGGGGGGGGGGGATTCGTAGGGTATAAATTGGTTTTTCTAATTTTTGAATCAAAAACTCTGTCCATCCTACAACAGCTGACCCTTGCCCAATATCTCTCTCACACAATTGGTAAGAGATAGATAAGTTCGTCCAGTCCGTCCCTTGCTACCTTAGCGGTCAGTCACTTTTTTAGAACAGGCCTGTTTTTTAAATGTTTCAATGTCATTTTGTACTTTTTGTAATTTTGTTTGTGCCGTATTATGTTTAACCTTTGACGATGTCTACAACTGATCAACTCTACAAGTACCTGAAGCTGACGATGGTGTTTTAACACCAAAACATGTACTAATTCAACTAAATTTGTTGAGCTGTGATAGGAGCAGTAAGTAATTTAGTCTTACTAAAATCATTTCACCGTAAGTTGTACTTGTAAAGATTGACCAGTAAATACAGCTTAAATAATCTTTGAGCTATCACTTATCTGTACCTCATGCCCATGTTTGGAGCTGAGTTGAACCATGTGACGGAGAGTAACCTGTCCTGAAAATTGCGACCTTTGGCCATCGCGGTTTCTGCGTCTTTGCGGGTTTTGAACTGAATGACCAATGCCGGAGTTGCCTCATCCCATATGTGATCAGCTACTTCGCCGAATTTCTGAAACAGATTGTGGTATATCAGTAACTCCAGTAACCCACATAGGGTAACCAAGGTAACAAGTGCTCTTTCTTTATATGTCTTGCCTTAGTTTTGGCAACAAGTCAGGTTAGTGTAGTTGATAATCTGTAATAAATAAGTAAACAATATATTTAAGCACAAAAATACAAAAAATAAAATTGACTGTTATTTTGATGTTAGATCTCTAAGATAGGCCATATTTGTGTGCTACTTGGGACTCATTGAATTTGTATAAAAACAATAATACAGGCCTCATGAAGTTTGTACAGGTCTTGCAAGGGTTTGAAGTTGTAATTTTACTGCACTAAAAATGTTATTGCCACCATGTCACTTGATTTACTCTTGATTTTAGTGATGTGTCGGTTGTAGTTTTTATCGGTTAGGTTATTGTTTTGATGGTTTTGAAATTTTTAGTAGTTAAAAAGAAATTTGCTAAAAAAATGAGAGCATCTCTCCTAATTGCGAAAACTAGGGGTGTGCAAATTGAATACTCCATAATATTTTTGAATATCCAATATTACCTAGCAAATATTAACGTTACTATTGTACACTACAAAGAGTTTCCAAATCACAGCTTTGGAACTCTACCAATGTAACTTTAATAATCCTGAACCAACGTAACATTTTAAATAATCTATTTTTACCTTTACCAATTTGTTCTTGGTACAAAATCGGTACGGTACGGGGCTTCCAGTATTTTTCTCATGTTTATTACATTGACATTACTATGAAAATGAATAGTCTTCTACATCCATTGTTTTCTTACAACAATTACGGTACCACACATTATAAAAACCTTTAACTCCTAACAGGATTGTGTCACGAAAGAAACACAGTTAAGATAAAGGCTTTTTAAAAACCTATTGTACTACAAAGATAAGTCATAGCCATAATAAAGTACAATATAAGAAACATTTTGACAAGATAATTTTACACAACTGGTTACCTACTTTTTTTCAACCAACACAACAACTTGGTGTTTAATTTAAACTTTTAAACATTATTAATGCATTCAGTACTAAGACTCTAGACAGTCGTAGTTTCTAGCTGTTCACATTCAACAGACGACAATGAAAGACTGGAGGTTATAATGAAGTAAAAGCAAAGGGCGAAAATACCTAACATCAAAACTTATAATAATATCAATTGCAAATGTTCTGCAATCTATACAATAATACTGTTCCAGTTATAAACAAATAATATGTTACTAAAAGTATTGTAGCAAAAAAAGTTTATATCTGAACACTGTTATTCCATGTAAAGATAATTATGACGAATGAGATACTCCTCCTTGACGAGTATGTTTAATCTATGCTAAAGACTGTGAAGTGCAGTTCTAACCTCGTAGAAACCTCGTGTCTGGCTAGTTACTATTCAGACACATTTTTTTGTCAGACTACTGCACTTTTAGTTCACATTACAAAAAGTAGATTCTAATAATAACAAAGCAAGGAGAATTTGTTTCAAAGTTATACAAATATATATCTGTTTGATAAACTGACACAAATTAAATTACTGCTAAATATATTTTTAGTTAATTGGAGCAAAGCGGAGTGATTTTAATAATGACTTTAGAAAAAATCCTTGGAAATGGGCGTGTAGACTTAAGGAAGATTGTTGTAATTGATGAAGTCGCCGTTGTGATTTATAATACAAAGCATGAAATGTTGGGATGAAATAAAACAACACAATAACATGATTTATTTGATTGGGTTAAAGATTATTTCTGGGTTTATTTACTATTAGAATGATCGAATATACTCATTATTATGGAGCCGGGCTCGAATACTGCAGTATTCGTTCAAGTATTCGGACTTTCAAATATTCTCACACCCCTAGCAAAAACATTGTATCTCCTGCAATCACAACAAAATTTGGAATATTCCTTGTGATGGCAAAGACATTTAATCATTGCCTCCCGCGATCATGAAGACATCCCCATTGTATGCCATGACCGCGGCAAAATCTTGAATGTCCCCATCAATTGCAAAGATATCATCATCGTATCCCAAAATCGTGACAAATCATTGCATAGCAACCGATGAACCAAAGCTGACATTTTCCATTGATTCTCAGCTGTTTTTTCTTAGACCAACTGAGTCCAATCAAAGACTAACAACAGCCTAATCTTCATATTAATCTACAGTTATTATTTAATCTACTAAATTGCTCTTTCTGCTAATAGTTCGTAAAAACTGCACCGATACGTAAGTAGTTACAACACTTTTAATAACACTAGTCAAAGCTTTTCAAGCTTGGCTCCTATTGGGCGGTGTGCGTGGCTTCTCAGTGGTAGTTAGCAAGTTCCGCCGAGGGACCAACGACCAAATTTCAAGAGAGGGAATTTAACATGGGGTTAACAAGTTCCGAAGCTAGCCAATTCCGCGTACCCTTACACATGTTATAATTGTTTTTGATTAATTTTTATTTTTAATTACTATTCAAAATTTCAACCCCCCCAGGATTGTAATTTTTCAGGATTTAGTTTTGGAAAGGCTTTGCCCCGTTCTGAGCTTTTGGCAATCTCAACTGCAGGGTAATCTCAACCCAACTCCTAAATAGTTATAAAACAAATGCTCCAACAATATATCTTGACCAAGTAAAATCCTTACCGTGAAATGTTGAAGAACTTCTGCCTTGTCATCACTCTCGAACCCTGAGACCAGCAGTTTAGTAGGACGATGATCCACCGTCGAATGGGGGTTGAAACCTCCCCTACCCCTAAATACAAACCAAATCATTAGGAGGAATTTAAACACAGCTGTAATCGCAATTACTTTAATGTCCAAATTGTTTATGAGATAATCTTGTTGAAAACATTAAATTAAGAAATAGCTTGCACATAACTTGAAATCGTTATGAAATTGAAGGAAGAAAAAACAAACTATACTTGCTTTAATTTTAAGGCTTAGAATAAATCTAAAAGTTTAATACATTTCTACATCTTCAGTAAAAAGCTATAGTATGTGTGGGAAACTATTTAAGTCTACTGTCTAGTGACAAGGTCAAGGAGTTGAGAAAGCTAATTTTCAGACATAATATTAGATCCTGACAATAGGGCTGTAGTTTATTTACACTAAAGATTTGTGAAATAACACTTGCTTTTTTAACCTGTTCTAGGGGATTTAAAAAAGTTCGTTATATCAAGAAATTTTTTATATCGAGGTTCGTTATATCAAGGTTAGACTGTACTAGGCCAAGGAAGCTATAAAATTTTATTTTATCTGCCATAAGCCCAGTCATCAAAGCATTTACACTTGACTACACTTTGTTTCAAGAAATAAAGCAACTACTCCGGTTTTCAAGTGTCCTAATGTTCTACATTTACCTAATTAGTTACCCTATCAACCCCACCTATTTATCCTAACCTATCTAAGCTATTTATTTTTCCCACAAAAAACACTTAGCACAGGAGAAGATTACTAAACCAACATTATAATAGTTCTCATTTTGTAATTATGCACATAAAAAACTAGAGAAAATGACAGTCCAGATGTTTTTCATACCTAATTAACATTTTTTTTACAGCTTATGTTAGTTATAATTTAAGCCACTATCTTCTTTCAGTAAAGGGATTTTTGTAGTTTATGAGTATTTTCTAACTAAAGAAATAATGGCGGAAACCTTTTGACTTCGCAACTACTGTGCTAGCCTGAGCTTTGATTGTGTTTATTACTGATAATAAGGGTAATTTCACTAAATTAAAACCTTACCTGACAGTTCGGTATCGAGCTCCACCACGAGAGAGACGCAAGACTCCGTTGTTAGTGAGCAGTCCAAGGCTGTGAGCTTTTGTCTTGAGTTCTATAACTCGCTTTTGTAGCTCAGTCGTATCTTTCCCCTCTTGCTGTTGATTAAACAGATCTAGCTCAGCATCCAAGAGCTGTTTTTGCATCTAAAATTCATCAGTACTTTGTTTGTTAAAATCAATTGTATTGCTCGCTCAAGTTCTTTAGTATTTGGTAAAAGCCGTTTTTGAGGATTATATAAGCTAATTGTAATAGGGGTCGAGATTCAGTCTTTTGAATACTGAGAGTGAGGTCAAGTTGTGCCAAGTACTCATAAAATTCTAATACTGTAGTTGTTTAAGAGCTGAAAAGTATTATCACTTTGTTTACATTTCTCACTTTATTGTATGTTTTAGACTTCCTTAATTTACTACAAGGGTACTAATGCAATCTCAAACCCATTAGTGTTTTGTAACGGCATTAATAATTGTTGTTTAACAGTTTATGGTTTCATGTGCAACTCTTTAACTAAACTGTAGTCATGTTTATAACTAAGTATGTTTTTATAGATATTTAATCTTTCACAAGCATTATTGTATGGATATAATTTAAGTGTATTTTATTGTCTATTGTTGGTCAGTTACGGTAAAATTTGTTTTATTATGTTATATTGTGTACGGTATTTAAAACCCATGAACCAAATTAAATATAGTTTAATTATGAAAGAATGCTATTTGTATAACGCTTATATGACGTCACTCAAAATGTACCCAGGGCCACCTACATAATTAGTCCTAGGTCTTGATAATTAGATTCTTTGTCAGAGCTGTAAGTAATACAACGGACATTTAATTGAGCCAAAGATAAACTAATGACTGATATATGTTGATGTTTGTTGATCGTTGTGAGTCCCTAACCACGACTCCGTGGTTAGGCGCTCACAACGTTAACGTGAGAAGACAAAATAACCTTGAAAACACCGCTTTGTTTTTATTGGTGCGGCGAAATGTCGGAGTTGAGAACTTTAGTCTGCGATTTTATATTTAGTTGTATTTTTATCCGTGTGTATGTGCAATTAACTGTGATATGACAAGGACTGTGTTCTCCTGATTTCAATAAGGTGAGAGATGCCGAAAAATATTTATCATACTGAAGTATTGACCTCACCTAAAATACCATGACGTTTAGAAATAAAATATTCCGATTGCAGACCAAATTGTGTAACAAAACAAGAAAGTAGAGTTAAAAAAGATATTTCTCTGTTCAAAAATAGATAAAAATGTTGCTGATTATTTTCATAGAAATTAATTCAGGGTAGTTTGTGTCTTGTTCAGAAGTATGCTAAAGACTGTGAAGTGCAGTTCTAACCTCATAGCTTACTAGTTGCTACTCAGACAACACTTTCAGACGACTTATTTCGTCATCCTACTGTACTTTAAGTTCACATTACAAAAAGTAGATCCTAATATTAACTAAGCTAAGAGAATGTATTTAAAAGCTATACAAATTTAATAGATAACTGCCTGATAAACAAATACAAACTAAATTGCTGCCAAGTTTTGTTTAAGGAAAGGCTCTAGGCCAGGATTTTAAATGGTAGAAAAAGGCTGTTATCCTAGCTGCTATCCTCCTTTATCTACCATTTAAATTGCTGCTAAATTCAGGCTATTGTTAATTAATTAAATAAGAATGGTTGACAGTCTTCAGTCTTATGTTTCCATGCCGGAAGGTTGCAGTAAGCCTATCGTATTGGAGCATTGTACACTAGGCAGCTGAGACGAGTGATTTTAATGACACAACAAAATTATCGACCTTGAAAATGGTCGTGTAGACTTTAGAGTTAAGGAAGATGTCATAATATGCTGAAGTTACTGTTGTGACTTTATAATACGAAGCATGAAGCACGGGGAGGTTTGAAAATTCGCACACCCCTACTAACTTTCCCAACTATGTATATATTTATAAAAATGTAAGATAATACAAATTCAACTTAAAGATTTGAGGGCGCGAATTGAAAGAACGAAAACTTTTAACTCTGCTTTAAGATGGGTTTTTTTGTGCGTAAAGAAGAGTTCAAAGAAAATAGATAGGCTACTTGTCTCCATTAAGAATCATCAGTGCTCTTTTTGATGAGAATTATGTAGTAAGCTAACTTTTGGTCTGTCAGAATTAGGTTCTATCCAATCTTGTTTTCCCTTTAAAATTTCTTACAAACTTCATTCCCCCGCCTGAACCCCGCTCTATTTCCTCTCTGTTATATTCCAAACTTCTGCACCATAGGTAACTATCAGTATATGATAAGTCTTATACATGGTAATTTTGTAGTCTTTGGTATATCTTTATCCCAGACTAGATGTCCAACACTTAAAATCCTACACCTTTCCCCAGTCTAACCATTACATCTTGTGCCATTCCCCCATTGTTTGTATCTTACAAAGTCTTGTAGACATGATAATCGTCTCCCACGGTTGAGGAAAATCATAATAGTCCTCCACGATCTTTGCAGAAGTGTTTTGTATAATTAATAATTATTAAAGCTAGTAAAACTATACAACAGTTCTATTTTCTGTAAAATACCCCAAATTTCTGTACAAATCTTACCATCCGAATTTTTGATTATCTGAATGTGGTACTGTCTTAATTGATTCGGATTATTAAGAGTTCTACTGTATTTAGTTGCTCGACTGACAGTACAAAATCAAGAAATGTTGACAAACATTATTATAACTAATAATCCACATGACTTAATTACTAGCCTAGAGTCTAGTTGTAAAGATAAAGAAGAGTAGTCATACATTTGTGGTGGGAGGAGAGGAGAGAGAATCACCTACCTCCTCCCTAGATCTCTTTACCAACTGAGGAGTCACTTTGACAGGATTGTTTGAGACTGTTTTCCCCTCAAAATCTTTCCGTAATGTTTCTATATTTTCCTGAAAAAAGAGTAAGTTGATACATTTCAATGCAATAATTTCAAAAGATGAGTATTGAGTCCCTATATGGTCATTGAATATTATACTTACCGACTAACCTCTTTCTGTTTTCAGATAGTACAAAAATGTAGTTTTTTGCCCTTTTAGCGAATATGCCAGTAGAGAAGAAGCTATACCCTACTTGGCACAGTAACATCTAGACCCGGAACTGATTTACTTTTTCATTCTTATGTCCCCAAAGACCAAAATAACTATTTTTACTAATTTATGTATATGCTATATGAGGGGCAAATCTTTAGTAAGGGCTGCTTTTGCTCCATAGATTGCATGTACGCCGCAACGAGGTGGCTTGCCGCTTACTGGCATCATTGGTGAACAGAATGGTGCCATTTGTAGCTCCTTAGCTGACGTGTAGGCTTTGTTGTGTGATTGAATATCCTGTCGTATGCGAGATAAGGTGATACGTTTTTATACCTCAAGAATCATATCTGATGCCGACCAGATGACTGAAGATTGCCCTTATGAAATGAGTGAAGAGTTAAGTGCAGAAATAGGTTAATTTTCAGAGTCATTTTAGTCCCCATTTTTACACCGAACCCTCACTCATTGCATTAGGGTTATAAGCTTAAGTCACATGGCGATGAATCTCTACAGCCGATATGTTTCTTAAAGTCAAAAACATAATCACTAACCTTGTCTCGCATGCGGCAGGAGATTAAATAATTTTATAAAAATATTTTACACACAATTAAGTGTACACATCAGTTACAAAGCATTCGGTTTACACATGATGCCGATAAGCGGTGAACAGGAAAACTACGTTTCCATTCCTACAAGTCGCAGGCACAAGTCACGGCACATGTCGCACGTAGTTTGCTATGTCGTTTCAATTCCAGGCACAAGTCCCGCGACTACAACTGGCAGACAAGACTGCTCTCTATTGTGATGTGGTGAGGTTCGGTGGCTGATTTTGATTAAATTGTGTTCTACAAATCACCATATATGACATAACAGCCTCTGCATTTTATTTATAGCTTGTGCATACATGAACTTAGAAGAAAAAGAAGAAAACGACTTAGATGGTGGATAAGAAGTTTTTTGGCTAAAATACCATCGGAAGGCGCATTTAATTAATTGATGAGAGATTTGCACGTATAAAGTGGCTTCGACAATATCCTCCAACGAACTCCACGAAATTTGAGGTTATAAATACCTGTCATTTATGAGCATGTGGTAGTTCGGAGGACCTATGCATGCACAAGTTGCAGGCACATGTGCCCGGCCGTTTCCATTCCAACTGGGCACATGTGCCTACGACTCGGGCACATGTTTTGTCACGCAGTCGGCGGGCACAAATTTGTGCCGGGGAACTTGTGCCGTGACTTGTGCCAGGCTGTTTCCATTCCTACAAATTCGGAGATTTGGAATGGAAACGTAGCTTAAGAAGCTATACTTACAAACGGCCTTTACTTAAAAACAACCCTCGTATACAGTAATAGATAGATAGATATCTACGTGTCCATAAACATGATAACTTGAGCAATGTTTTCCTGATTTTTATTAGGTTCTTATAAACTTATATAAACTAGCTGCAAAACTATTTAAAAAATATAGAATTTTCATGGACATTAAAAATAAAATGAAATAAAATTTTCATTGTTTAGCATTTTACTTGTTGCTGCTAAATGAACATTGTAAAATACTCGGACCTCCAATATATCTACACTTATACCGTAAACGTTTACAAAACAATTAATATATAGGATAATTGAAAATGTATAACCTCCTTCATGTTTCTCACCTGGAATCCTTTGAGTGTTGCCATAATTTCAGCCCTCTTTTCAGGCGTCAGGTTTCCTTTTTCTAATTTGTCCATCAACAGCTTTTGATTTAACAACACTTCATCGATGAGATCGTTTTTCCTTTTGCTTAAATGTTGAGTAAGCTTTAAGGCCTCCTGAAATAATCATAATACATTTATTAGATGTTCTAAACAGTCCTCAGAACTAAACTCTGAGGAAAACACCCTCCTATGTATGGAAATAATTATACTCTCTCGTGAGCATCTCAGCACCAACTATCATCTCTTCAGCCCACTGCCCAGAGCCCAACGTCTCGTCAATGCTCTACCTGATGATATTGACCTTTTTAATATGTCGCTGGCAGCTTTCAAGAAATGTGTGGTAATTTCGAGGTGGTGAAGTTCCTTCTGAGTTTTGTACCTGTGCCTCTCTGTGTATTTTTTTTTTTTTTCAATTGCACGGCAGTATTGGTTCGCTATTTTCTGATATGTTTGTTTGTTGCTTTGCTTGCTTTGTTATGCATAATTATTGTTTCTGTTTTTTGCACTCAAATGTCATTATCAAAAATTTCTAAATCAGCGGATCATTATTGTCAATTTTGCATGTTTGTCAACTCATTTATTGTTTGCTATTTATTGTTGTTTTTGATTTATTGTTGTATTTGTTTTATATTTATTGCTATATTTATTGTTGTATTACTGTCTTTTCGTAGCTTGTTACTGTTCAGAATTGTTTCACATTTGCATCTTGTCAGTTCCTTAAATTATCTCTATCAATCTTTATGTATTGGCGTCAGCCGTTGATATGATAAATAAATAAATAAATAAATTATTAATTCAACAATTTGTCTCTGTATTATAAAGCTATCACTGCAACCACAATTTTCCAAAATAAACTTTGTTAGTGTCAGTGATTAAATTAAAAAAATTACAATAAAAATTAGATTTATTTTAATCAGTATTAAAGAATATAAGAAGATTTACAGCTTCTTACAAGCTGGCAGGATGGAATTCAGCCTCACCTCATTGGAAAATAAAAAAAAACAGTTCAGTCAAATCACAGTTTTTTGCAGCGGCAAAATAAATTGGTACCTAATACAGTAAAACCCCATTTTACTGGAACCCGTTAAACTGAAACCCGGGTCAACCGAAACCGTAATTTATTAAATCAATTGCAAAATCAGGGTTGGTACTAAATTTAGAAAATAAAATTCCCTTACTTTTCCAGGTTTTCCAGACTGATATTATACTTTTTCCAGGTATACCGTAAGTCGATATCAACCAATCAAAATCAAGAAATATAAAAAAAAATCTAAATATTTATCTTATTCAATCACTCCATAATACAAAACTTGCTTTAAAACTATAACCACGTGTCCAAAAAGTCTCGGGTCAGTTGAACATTTTTTAAATATTTAAAGTAGAGCTACAAAACTTTGCACAAAGTTACTTGACATAAAAATCTATTTTATCACATATTCAGTGATCTGCTACTTCCTCAGGGGAATGGCCCGCTAGGAATCAGAAGAAAATCTTAAACGTAAGCATAGGTTGATATGCATATCAAATAAGGTCTTTATTAGTAGAGTACAGAACCTCAAACCCAACCTCAAACGAATAACCTAGTCAAAAATGACAGCCATTCAAAGATTTCTAGAATCTGCCATTTTGAATCTTTAAAGTGTTGCTATTTTTTACCCAGATGTTATTTTGAGCTCAAATTTGCAGCATTGTATTCTACAAATAAAGACCTTTAATTTGATGTGCATATTGACATGTGCATATTGACCTATGCTTACGTTTGTTATTTTCTTCTGACTTCTAGCGGGCCGTCCCCCTGAGGAAGTAGCGGATCACTCAATATGAGATAAAACAGATTTTTACCAGTAACTTTGTGCAAAGTTTTAAAGGTCTATTTTAAATAACTTATTTCAAAAATATTTAACCGACCCAGGAGTTTTTGGACACCCTGTATACATATCGATTCCTCCCCCGTACCGATAGCTAACTATTGATATAAAAATGTGCATCAGTGCTTATTTCGTTCCTTTTACCATAATTCATCACCCTGATAAAAACATTTTTAGAGCAAAATGTAGCATATTTGCAAAAAGGTAGTTTTTCAGAAGAAATTCCAGAACTTTGTCATAATTCCCTGACTTTTCCAGGTTTTCCCTGACCGTACCAACCCTGAAACTAAGATGAGCAATGGATATTGTCGCCCATGGCAGCCACTGGCCTTCTACGATGTCCAACTCTACGACTGACCAACCTTTCCCCACTTGCCTATTTCACATGACTGTGACCAGTATTACATTCGTATCACTGCAATGTAAAGGTTTGCAACTGCTCGTTTATGTCTTGTGATTGAAGTGAGTTAAATGTAAAACTGTTTCTGCTTTTAACGTGCATAGCACTTTTGTAAAAAACATGACGGGCAGAAACAGTCAACAGTTCTTAAGGTACCAATTAGTTTTGTACAAGTTAAAGTAAAATTAAATTGATTGAACAGAAAAAATGGGTTATACAAAACAGTCCGCACCCTTTATTTCGGTAAAACGGGATTTTACTGTACTGGTATGGATCAATCAAAATTAATTGACCTAAACATGTTAGCAGATTATAACATCACAATATACAGTGCAATTTGGTTATTACGACCTTGGCCATAATGTCAACACGGATATAAATATAACGCCATCCAAGCCTAAGTCCCGCCAAACTTAAAGTGTAAGCATTGGTAAAACCTTTGATTTATCGTCAAAAGATTTTAAATCCTCAACTAGATAAGTTTTTTTATATAACGTCAACTAGATCCCACTCTAAGTAACAAAGTAACCTTGTACAAATGGCTGAATTGTGCGATGTTCGCAATTTAGTGGAGCACAGACGTATTTTCACACACTCTTATTTTTAGATACGGCCTTGAGCTATCGTCGTTGCATTCACCCTCCCTATTCTGACATTGTTCCGGGGCATCTACCCTCCCCGTCCCTACAAGGTTGTTGTCCTGTCCATCAACCCACCTCTAGACTACATTGTCCTGAATCCATCTTGGCAGGTGGTTCAGGAACCTTGTCTTTAGGTCAGTGTCGCCAAGACTTGTTTTGTGTCAACAAATAAAATTCTGTGTACGAGCCTATCAAAAGATTTTGTTCTCAGTATTGAACAGTGCCGACATTCTCTTAAACTAATTAATAAGTATTCGGTAACCATGGCAATTGTTAAACATAAGGTTTTGCCGAAAAAAGAAAGTGTGTGTTATAAGAGTGTGTGAAGACGGACGCATGATAGCAGATGTGTGTCTGGAGTTTGGATTGGCCAATTCCACTTTTGGATCAAAAGGACAAAATTGTGAAAGCATTTGAAGAACATGGGGTGAACGTCAAAAGACTCAAAGGATGTGATTGCAGTGATATTGATGCAGCTCTTTTAATATGGTTCTAACATCCCCTTGTCTGGTCCACTTTTGAAGGAAAATGCTTTGGAAAAGATGGGACTGGACTTTTCTACAAATTGATCCCAGACAAAACCTTCCAATTTAAAAATGTGTCAGCAGAAAATTATCAAAAATTTTCATTTTGTTTGTGCATATGTGACGGGGTTAGAAAAAAGGAACCTTCTAGTTATCAGAAAAAGTGCATGGCCTACATACATGTTTTAAAAATGTAAAATAAGCTGCCTGTAACTTACACAGCCAACAAGAAAGCATGAATGGCCTCTGCCATATTCAGAAGAAGAATTGAGGAAGTGGGACAGAGAGCTGTCATAAAACAAAAGGAAAATACTTCTCCTTATTGACAATAATGTGCAGCGCCACCAAAATTGGAGTTGGCCAAGATTGAGCTTGTGTTTTTTCCGGCCAACTGCACAAGCATAATGGACTAAAGCGTTATACAAAGCTTTAAGTGTCACTAACGAAAGTAGCGTAAAAAAATAATAATCTGCATGCACACTGCACAACAAGTGAACATAACTGGATTCCATCCAGTTTGATGTCAAGGACAGACAATCTCCAAATGCTTCAGGAAAGCAGGAATTTCAGCTGCTGTTCCTGATGACGAATATGAAGATGGTTCACCTCTATCAGAAAGGAGTAAAGAAATTTTATACTAACCAACTTGATTTTGGGCGGGATCTTGTTGGGTGGGCATCAGTCGAAGACCATGTTGAAACTTTCCAAATGCTTGACACAGAAATTGTTAATGAGGTACACAATTTACAAACAGAAGAAAACACAGAAGAAGATGAAGATGAAGGCGTCTGTCTGACTACGTAAGAGGCATTCTAAGCGGCTGAGAAAGTTTGTTGTTTCTTCCGCACAGGGATGCTTCTGCTACCACACAGCAGGCAGCATTTCCACAAAATGATGGAGAAAAACTACTTTTCTGAGAGGAATGTACAGAAGAAAATTACAGATTTCTACCAGCAGTTGGATTTTATTTGTAACCTCTTTTTTTACTGATCGATCATTCAATATTATTTTTACTGATAATTCAATATTATGGTTTTTTTATTTTTCAAAATTTTTATTTTTAAATTTCATTATTCATTTTATTTTATGTAGGCTAAGCTAACTGTAAGTACTGTAAAGTGTTTCTTGCTAGAAAACCATAATGTCGGCTAAAACTTAAATTTCGACATTTTAGTAAGTTTTGTACATAAAATATTAACAGCCCAACTCTGTAATTTATAAATTCAGTTGTATTTATACCAATAATGCAATTAAAGTATGTTTTTTTATAAAAAACCAGATATTATTATGTCTTGTACGTTATTGGATAATAAGCTTAATGACCCTTTTTATCATGTCACTCTGATATAGCGTCAAAAATTGTGTGGTACCTTAAATGGTCATGGCCTTGCCATATAAGTTATTTGCATCCTGAGACAAACACTGAGTCATGGCCTTGCCATATAAGTAATTAGCATCCAGAGACAAACACTGAGTCATGACCTTGTCATATAAGTAATTAGCATCCAGAGACAAACACTGAGTCATGACCTTGCCATATAAGTAATTAGCATCCAGAGACAAACACTGAGTCATGACCTTGCCATATAAGTAATTAGCATCCAGAGACAAACACTGAGTCATGACCTTGCCATATAAGTGACTTGCATCCAGAGACAAACACTGAGTCATGACCTTGCCATATAAGTAATTAGCATCCAGAGACAAACACTGAGTCATGGCCTTGCCATATAAGTTATTAGGATCCAGAGACAAACACTGAGTCATGGTCTTGCCATATAAGTTATTAGGATCCAGAGACAAACACTGAGTCATGGCCTTGCCATATAAGTTATTAGGATCCAGAGACAAACACTGAGTCATGGCCTTGCCATATAAGTTATTAGGATCCAGAGACAAACACTGAGTCATGGCCTTGCCAAATAAGTTATTTGCATCCCGAGTCAAACACTGAGACATGAACTTGCCATATAAGTTATTTGCATCCAGAGACAAACACTGAGACATGGCCTTGCCAAATAAGTTATTTGCATCCCGAGTCAAACACTGAGACATGAACTTGCCATATAAGTTATTTGCATCCAGAGACAAACACTGAGACATGGTCTTGTCATATAAGTTATTAGCATCCAAAGACAAACACTGAGACATGGCCTTGTCATATAAGTTATTAGTCGCAAAAAGTCAGCTAAAAGGAAGGTATAAGGTACAAGCTCGAAGAAAGGGAAGCCTAGCCTAGACATAAATGAGGAAGTAGAAAATCTGTAACTATATAATATTGGCTCATGCTCAAGTACAGTAACTCTGATTACAAGGTAAAGCTAGCTATAGAGAATGTGCCTGTAGTTATGGAAATTGATACTGGTTCGGCACTGTCAGTGTGTCCTCAGAAAATATTTGAAAAATATTTTTCTCACGTTCCATTGAAATTTGTGGATATTAAGCTGCTAACCTATTCTGGCAATGAAGTCATAGTAACTGGTCAAGCTCAAGTCAATGTTGACTACAAGGACCATTATTATTGTTTGCCTATGATAATTGTTAAAATAAATCATACTAACCAACCAATGCTCTTATGAAGGAACTGGATTAAGCACATTTTAGATTGGAAATCAATTTTCTCATGTAATTTTGCTAGCGCAACTGCTACTGGTGGTCATGAACCCAAGCCTAATGAGGCAGCCAAAGATGGGGTTACACCTAACCTAACCTAAAAGGTTTCTATAGAACCTATGTAGGTTAAGGCATTAAAACAAAAATATGTCTGTTTTTAGAGGTGGTCCAGGGGAGATCAAAGATGTTGAGGCTAGGATAGTATTTTAAGACTATCCTAGACTCTTTAAGTTTTGTAAATATAGACCTTTTCCGTATGCTTTGCGGACTTCTGTTGAACAAGAGATTGAACGTATGATATCTGAAGGTTTTGTATGGGCCTTCAATGGAAACCCAAACAAAATTGACCCTACTTAAGCCTAATTCGTTGTCATTGATTGATAAAAAGAAGGAACAGCAATGTTTAGCTGCAAACAGCATCAGAGGTTCTGCTGACATTTTGGCAAAGGAGATAAGGTGTGGTTGAAGACGGTCAGAGGGGAGCATGTGTCCTGGATTCCGGGAAGAGTGATGGAGCAAAGAAGCCCTGCGACTTATGTTGTAAGTGTGTTAGGCAAGGTCCAGTTCTGTCATGCGGACCATCTGCGTTCCAGTCTTCTGGGAGATGAAGAGGAGACTTTGGCGGATAGGCGAACTCCACAGCCATCACCAGTCAAGGCATCACCTCCGGAAAGGCCTATTTCACCAGTGCAGATACCTAGCCCTCAGCCAGCGGCGATAATGCCCTCACATCAGAGGCGAAGCCTGCCAAAAGCATCTAGCCCTCTACCAAGACTCGAAGAAAGACATGCAGTGCAGCCAGGCCCGCCACTTCTTAGACGGTCTCAATGAACCGTTTGTAGGCCGAGGAGGCTTGATCTTTAAGTAAACAGTCAACTGTGTTTAACTGAAGAAGTAATTTTTATTTGAGTTATTTGAAGAAAATGTTATGTTAAATGATATTAACTATGAACTTTGAAATTGGTTTTAAGGATTTTTGGTATTAGGCTTAGGCCTATTAAAGGAAGAGTTTGATTTTAAGTTGGGGCGAGTGTAGTATATTATATTAATTAAAGTAGCAAGAGGAATTTAAGTTTATGAATTGGATACACTGACCACTGATGACAACAGCTGAAGTCACAGCCGGACGTCGGAGGCAAGCAGTCTAGTAAATGAGTAACAGGTTAGTGGACGTATACTACATAGAGCGTAGTTGTAATACTTGTAATAGTTGTATACAAGTTGTAGTTGTAATACTTGTGTAGTTGCAAGTATGCTTCGTAATGAGAATGTCTTCTGTGCCAGTCTCGACAGCCAAACAACAATCCAGAAGAGGGTACTGGCTGACTTCCGCCGCTCATCGTAGTTACCATCCACAATCACTCCTAATTTCTTTGTTTTAATCCAATATATATATTTTGTACCTATCTTGTTATCTTTGTTATTGTTAATAATGCATATATTTATTGTCATTATTGAACATTTATATATTTATTTATACTTCTTGTTTGTTGTTCATGTTCATTGGTTTATTTATTGATTTGATTTGAAAATTTTTATTTAATATGCTTTGTACCTGATGTAACTGAGCTATTTTTTGTTAATACTACAGTCAAGCCCGTTGTTCTCATATCTTGTTATAGCTCAGATTGTATTTATTTGTATTGCATGTAATCTTAAAAAAATATTATATTTGTATGTAGGCCTAATGTTTAAGTTAGAATAAGTCATCATTGTATACCATTATAAATTGGTTCTTGGCTGTTGGAAGCAGGGTGTCTAGTTTATTTCCATTATAAAATTCAAGACTAATTCCAGACTTTTCAAGACTAATTCCAGATTTTTCAAGACTAGTTTTTTCCACAATTAGTGGGTGTTAATACCAAAATGTATCGATTCTCAATTCTTGATACCGATACAAATTTTTATAGCTTAACCAAATTTTCTAAATAATACTACACCAACTCTTTGTCTTTGTCATAAAGTAGTATTATGATTACCCACTGGGATTAAAAACATTGCCTCATTCTCTAAATTTAAACTATCTTTAAAAAATTTCCTTTTGGAAAGGGCATTTTACTCGTTAGAGGAATATCTGGAAAATGAGTATATTTGAAAGATATTGCTTCTCCCATAGGTTTGTAGCTTATTATATGCTTTATTTCTTTTGTAAGCTATTTTATTTTAAAATGTAGTATAGTATTAGTATTACACTTTGTGACAAATCACCTGTCAAGAGAATTGATGTAATGTGATGATGTTTAATAAATAAAAAATAAATAAATAAATGATAATGTGGTGTTTTCAGGTAAAGAAATAATGCAGCAATAACAAATTCTAACTAGCAAATTTGGTTTTTTTTATCATGAAATCTTCCGCGTACCGTACGATTAGACATCATCATTGACTGCAGCGGTTACAGAAACGTGATCGTCGTCGTCCGCGATCACGGGAAAATCATGAACATTTCCCGCGGCCGTGTTTACATCATCGTCGTCTCCCGCAGTCACAGAAACTTCATCGTCGCCTCCCACGGTCACGGAACTTCATTGTCGCCTCCCGCGGTCACGGAAACTTCATCGTCGCCTCCCGCGGTCACGGAAACTTCATCGTCATCTCCCGCGGTCACGGAAACGTAATCTTCGTGGTCCGCGATCGGGACAAACTTATGAATATTTCCCGCGGCCGAGCAGATATCATCGTAAACTCCCGCGGTCAAGGAAACGTCATCGTCATCTACCGCGGTCACGAAAACGTCATTGTCATCTCCGGCGGTCACGGAAACGTCATCGTCATCTCCCGCAGTCACGGAAACGTTATCGTCATCTCCCGCGGTCATGGAAACGTCATCATCGTCGTCCGTGATCGCGGCAAAATCATTAACATTACCCGCTGGTGTTTAGACATCACCGTCGTCTCCCGCGGTCACGGAAACGTTGTCGTCGTCGTCCGCGATCACGGCAAAATCATGAACATTTCCCGTGGACGTGTAGGCCCGCGGTCACGGAAACGTCATCGTCATCGTCATCTCCCACGGTCACGGAAACGTCATCGTCGATGTCCGCGATCGCTACAAAATCATAAACATTTCCCGCAGCCGAGCAGATATGATCGTCTCCCGCAGTCACGGAAACGTCATCGTCATCTCCCGCAGGTCATGAAAACGTCATTGTCGTCTCTCGTGGTCACGGAAACGTTTTCGTCGTCTCCCGCGGTCACGATAACGTTATCGTCGTCCCCAGCGGTCACGGAAAGGTCATCGTCGTCTCCCGTGGTTTCGGAAACGTCATGGTCGTCGTCCGTGATCGCGGCAAAATCATGAACATTTCCCGCGGCTGTTTAGACATCACCGTCATCTCCCGCGTTCACGGAAACGTTATCGTCGACGTCCACGATTACGGCAAAATCATGAACATATCCCGCGGCCGTGTAGACATCATCGTCGTCTACCGCGGTCACGGAAACTTCATTGTCATCTCCCGCGGTCACGGAAACGTCATCTTTGTCGTCCGCGATCGCGACAAAATCATGAACATATCCCACGGCCGAGCAGATATCATCGTCGTCTCCCACGGTCACGGAAACGTCATCGTCATCTCCCGCAGTCACGGAAAGGTCATCGTCGTCTGCCGTGGTTTCGGAAACGTCATCGTCGTCGTCCACTATCGCGGCAAAATCGTGAACATTCCTGGAGGCCGTGAGGACAATCATCATTGGCTTTCGCGGTAACGTAAACGGAAGACGACGATCGCGGCAAAATCATAAAAATTCCCGACTTTGAAATCAAATTTAAGACTAAATCCCGACTTTTCAAGACCATTTTGAAATTCAATACTAATTCCCGACTTTCCCGATTTTCCCGACTACTAGACACCCTGTGGAAGGTAAAATAAAAAAAATAAAAATAAAGATTCAGAATTTAATCATGTTTTAAAAGTGCTCTAAGAAATGGAAATTGATAGAATTGGAAGAACTTTGTACTTACTGGCAAATCAAAACTAATATTCTTGCATTACCTTACTTAGGGCCAATATTTCAACACACTTGCATCTGGATTGCAAGATTGCACACTTGCAAGATTCTTAATAATTACTTGCAAATGGAAAAGCCCTAAAGTTAATAATACGCAAATGGAAAAGCCCTACAGTTAATAATACTTATAATGAAACTTTCAATAATATAAATACATTCCAAAAAAATGTTGATGACACTCTGCATCCTGTACTTGCTTCAGATAAAAGGAGCTTTAAATTTAGCTTTGTTGATGAGAGCGACATTGATAAAATTATTAAAAGTCAAAAAAATTCCTATAGTGCTGGCTACGATGGTATTCCTGTGGTTCATTTTAAAAAAGCGAAATCAGTCCTACTTAAACCAATAACTCATCTCATTAACTCATCTTTGATATCAGGAATTTTCCCTAACAAACCCAAAATAACAAAATTAAAACCGCTATTCAAAAAAGGAAACAGACAAACAGTATCAAACTATAGACCGATTGCTTTGCTGCCTTCAATTTCAAAAATCTATGAAAAGGTTGTTTATAACCAACTGGTATGCTTCTTTGAAAATAATGGTACATTTGATGACTGCCAACATGGATTCCGAAGTGGCAGATCTGTCATAACAGCTGCCACAGCTTTCATTGAATCCATCGTTGATAGCTTAGAGAGTAAATCTAAAGTGGTAGGGTTGTTCATAGACCTCAGTAAAGCTTTTGATTCAATTTCTCATGAGTTGTTGCTTTCAAAGCTCAGTAGTAGTGGACTAAATAGTACTTCATTGAACTGGTTCAAGTCATATCTTTTTGATAGAAAACAATACGTAGAACTGAGTCACTGTAATAACAAAAATTATAAAATTTCTTACAATTCTCATACTCGGGAAGTAAAATATGGGGTGCCCCAAGGATCGATCCTAGGCCCTCTTTTATTAATCTTTTATTTGAGAAATTTTCCTCAACTCAGTGATTTTAGCAAGCTTTGCCTATATGCTGATGATGCAAAATTAAAAATAGCCGCAGGAACCTATGCTGAACTTGAAGCCAAGACCAATTCTGATATATTATTACTTAACAGTTTTTTTAATTCAAATAATTTGCGTTTGAACACAGATAAAACTAATTTTATGTGTTTCCAAGCAGGAAAAACTAAACCGCAAAATCTGCCAAAAATTGTAGTTAATAACAACATAATTCAAAATAAAGACCACATCAAATTCTTGGGATTAGAAATTGATGAAAATTTGAAGTGGAATCATCATATTGATCAGTTACTTTCTAAAATTTCATCTGGCCTTTATGCGCTAACAAGATTAAAACCCCTATGTGAAAAGGAAACTTTAAGAATTATATATTTTTCGTACATACATTCAATCATATCATTTGGAGTTTCACTTTATGGTGCAGCAAAAAAGAAAAAATTAAAATCAATTCTAAAAAAGCAAAAGAACGCTATTAGAATTTTGTGCAATTTAAAACGCAGAACTTCAGTCAAAGAATATTTTAAAACTGAGAATATTATGACTGTTTATGGAATGTATGTCTATGAAACAGTATTATCAGTAAAAGTAAACCTTTCTTTTTTCTTCCTGTTTTTTCTTTAATGCATTCTGAGCTCCTTGAACTGCTTGGTTGTTGAATGTTGTAACCATCTGAAAAATAAATACAAGTAGTAATCAAACTATGCAGATAACTACAGAAAACTAGGGATAGACCGGTCTCGAAATCTAGGGAAATTTAAAATCTCATTCTACAAGACGAGATTTGATTTTGACCAAGATTTTTGAGACGAGAAAAAAAAAACAACGCCTTTAGAAAGTATCTGCAATACCCGCAATACAGGGGCGTGTTTCCTTTGCGAAGGCAATCTAGTTTTTTAAATCTCATCTCAGAGCAAAGCCAATCGTAAATTTCTTGATAACGCGCATACATGCATCCATCCGTACTCATTGGGATAATATGATGCTAAGATAGTGGCAATGGCCTTGCCCCAACTGGCACCAATGCAAAACGTCTTTTACTTACTAGTCAGTATATCTGTTGATTCCTGATTTTCCATAAAAATCCATACACATCTAGAATAAGGTATTCAGCAAAAAACTTACTAGTCTCTTAGAAGGTGGTATTGGTAAAGCTGGTTTTCTATCGAGAGCTGTTGGTATGTACACAGTCTTTGTGATGTTTGCACCAGAAATAAGAACCTACAAAAAGGATATTTATAAGGGGGGTTCAAAACTTATAAATCTACAGCATGACTGAGTAAAATTAAACCCATGCAAAGCAGTAAAAACAGTATAAACCTCATGTGATTTTTTAAAATGTCTACATTTAATTTGGAACACTGTACATAACATTTATTTCTATATTGTTTTCAAACATTTAAAATTCTTCTTAGATGCAAAACTAAACTATTCCTTCAGTCTACAGAATGACCATCATTGTATTGTTAATGAAGGGTCAATCTGAATTGTAAAGACAGGTATCTGAGATAAGCAGTATGGGGCCTAAACTAAGAGGTATTATAGGACAGTTTGTTGGTGGGACAACGGACTGGAAACTTTGAGAAAAGGTCTGTAGACTGTACAGACAATTGGGGTGCGTAATCGAAAGCACTTGCTGAATATAACAAGGTAATCACAAGCTAAGAGATTCATGAAGATAATTCTATCAAAACTCTGAGTCTTAGCTTGAAAACCCTTGTACATGTGTAGTATCATCAGTGAGTATGATATAATACACTCACACATATAATTCCTGATGATATGTTGCTTACTTAGCACTTACTTGCCAGGATCTTTTAAGCTCCAATACAATATCATGATGGAAACATGGAAAAATGAGCTTTGCATACATGCGACTGAGGACGTCTGGTTTGGTGTGAGTGTTTCTTATGCATTACTTATGTAAAGGTTAGATCCAGCTTAGTACTGATAGCACCTATCCTGTACTTCAACAGAAGGGTGTGGTCCTAACATAGTGTTGTTAATCAGGTTGATTATAACAGCGACAAGGGAACTTCTAGTTTTGTTCTCAATACATTGCCTCTAAGCATCATATGGAGTACCAAAAGCTCAAGACCTATTTAGGCCTACCTCTTCTAAAAAAATGAAGAATGTACAGAACCTTTTTTTTAGGTATTTACTCGTACAATCAAATTAACCTACTAACTAAGTAGGAAAATTTTATGAATTCGTGTTTCACATTGATTGAGGATTGAAAACGCTTTGGCCAGTAAGAAAATAATATGTTGGTTTTTATATATTAATGGAGCTTTTTAACAACACTAGTACTGGTTTGTCAGTAGAAAAATGATCTGGTAGTGATAGCTGGTATAAAATAAGTCGAGGGAAGGTTGGAGAGCAATATACTTGGCAGCATAAACAGTTCTGTGTATTACTGTTACAAAGGTCGAAGATTCGCCAAGATGGACTTCTGACCCAACTAAAAATACAGGGTGTGAATTACTCATGAATATGCAGATGGTAATGTGACATTAATTTGGGGCAAACCCATGGGAAAATCCCTGGAACTTACAAGGGCGTTGTCTGCTGTGGAGAAACAGCGTTACATAAATCCAAGAAAGGGTTTAACAGTGTATCTTCCCACATTTATCACAATTAAGTTCACAGGAAACACAAATTTAGATGTTATCAGAATAACAACCCTCATAAAAATCAAGCTCAGGTTAAGATGGATCCAAGTACCTATGAGTAAGGTTGGATGACAAGCTCAATTGGGATTGGCGTCTGCAAAATGACGAAACACACTACAGATGATGAAATACACCAATGTTGAGAAACTAACGTCAACGTAGTGTAGTGGCCCAAGGTTCAACAAGCCTACAGAAGGCATAATGGTTGAAATGTTTGGGAACCACAACTGCATGTGCTGAAGTGGCACTAAAACTCTCTGGACATATTTGTCAAGGGAGGAAGCTGCTGGTAGAAAAATTCATTCACTGGTCATTTATTTAATGATTACAGAATTTTGGACACTGAAGATTTTCAGCACAGCTTGGTAGTTTATTGTACACCACACTTAGTAGCCTGGTTCACAATTCTTTTTTAATACCGATTTTTTTTACGTTGTGGTTGTGTTCCTATTTGCAACATTCAGCTATGTCGTTTGTAAACAATTTTTTCCAGAAGAGTTGTGCGATAATCTAGAATCTAGATAGTAACTATAATAATCCGATTTTTTATACTAAAAATAACATAAAAATTGTATTTTTGTTATTATAATCATGCTCAACGTGATGTATCATATCAAATGCAACAAATGCTTCTTTAAGTGAAGACATGATAAGTCATGTCAACAATCAATGCAATAACTAGACTAGAACTGCAATACCCAACTCCAAAAAACATTCAGTTAGTAAAATGGAAAATAAAGGAAAACCTTTTCCATTTCATTGGTTGGCTCCATATTGGTAACTGGTGGTGCATTCACGTTCATTTGGGCTCCTAAGCGTTCTTTGGCAGAAGGTCTAGCCAGCGGGGAAATGTTCTCCTGCTTATTCTGTAAATTAATTTTAAGATAGATTTTTTTAACTTGTTCAGGGGATATTTAAAAAGGAAGAAATCACACTGTGATAAAAACATTATAAAAGAATCAGTTGCTACTTCAAAGTAAATGTATATTTTAGACATCCAGCAAATACTTCAGGGTCCCCACTCAAACCTGAAGAAGAAATTCACGGTCTAGTGACAGTGAACATTGCAGCACATCGTACTACACCTCAAGAGACGGAGCTGTATGGAGATACTGCAACGACGTTTGATAGTCTTATTCTTATATGTATTTAGTAGTCTTAGTTAGCTCAGAATAAAACTAACGTGTCACTAGACACCATTTATCATCACCACCCTAGACAATGGGTTTGGTGGGGACCTATAATTTTGTCTTGACTCTGTGGGGTTCACACTACTTAAAAAAACAAGTAGAGGATCACCCTTCTTACCTTCAAGGTTACACATAGGAACCTGAAAAGGTTAGACAGACCTATCCTAGGGCCCACAGAGTATAGGTAGAAGTATCTTAGGTTGCCAGAGAAAAAAAATCCACTCTCGGTGACAAATCAGAATGTAAAAATAGACCTGCAGAACCTATGGCAGTCACAGGATGAACTGCAACCACGATTGCATGAGGCCGAAAAAGAAGAAATAAAACCCATGCTTGTTGGTCAGCAAGTTACAAAAAAGCAAAAAGAGGTGAGACTCTCAACTTTAAAATGCCAGCATCACTGTATTTAACAAGGGTATTCATGGATAATCCGCCCCTGGTTTGTACTGATTAACAGGCAGAACAGACCAAAAATCAAAGTTTGCTTCTGCTGGGACGTCGTCTGCAGACCTCGCTGTTCATTATGTTTGAAGATGCCAGTTATGCCGCTAATAGGTCTCATCAGCTGATGTTTAAGAGATTTACATGCAATAAAAGATGTTTCCTTCAACCTCCATCCATGATCCTTCTTCCCAAAGTGTCAAACCAGTTATTCGATGTTGATAGGAGTTGGTATACTACAGATGTTGTTGTGGTGTAAGTCTTCCTTTAGCTGTCTAGGATAGGGGTACTATTACAACAAACGGAGTGACTCATCCCTTCTACAAACACCAGGTAAACCATGGTGAACTCTGGTTACAATATGGCCGAAATCTAACTACAAATTTAACCAGTTACAAACTACTCGAATATATCTGTTTACCAATTATTGATCAGTTATTTTATTGGATAATTAAGTCAGTTTATCCTATTAAAATTAGATACATTAAACTAGTGTGCCACATATGGCATATGGCTTTTTCTGTTTCATAATTGATCTACTTCTTTTTATTGACCCTCTTGACTTATCTTTTGTTGTACCTCAATGAAAATAATTGGTGACACAGTACAGAATGTAAAATAACTATCATTTCATGAAAACTTTAATAATAAAGAATTACTAATGTCAGTTCACAAATTAACTTTACTCTACTGGACTGAAAAATCCTTTACTCGCCCAACCCTGAATATTTTGTGGGTTGGCAATAACATCTGTCCCTTAAAACAGGTTAATGGATAGACTTCACTGAAAATTTGACAAAAGTTGAGAGGAATGCTAATGAGTTGTACTTACATCTTTATCTGGATTGTACCAAAATACTTTAATGAATCTGTTGTTCAATACAGCTTCAGTGCTTTTGTAGGCAGCACTGGCCTCAGCATGACTAGTAAAGGTTATTAAAGCTGCTTCAGGATCTCCCTCAAATGATACCTGTAACCGTGCAATGTTCACCATTTAAAACCCACATATAGAACCAACAACAAAATAAATTTCAATCCTTAAAACACATAAAAGAATATCTGTGAATCTACATTGAATTTATAACAACCGTCCAAGTGTTCCTCTTTGTCATTGGTGTGTGCACCTACTTATGTCATGCAACCAACCCCGTCAGTGATGTTGCAGTAGCTGCTGGAGGGTGTAAGATGTACTGCACTGCACTAAGTTGAAATATGGTATTGAACCCGATCTCCATCCCCTTACAATGCACAGGTTTAAGTCAATTCCTTAAATATCCAAGTTAATTAATTTTTAGCAAAAATGAAAGTGCTCACAACAAAACAAGTCACTTATTTCCATCTATCAACTTTGGATGGTTCAAAGTAGGATCATCACTTAGATTACAAAGAAAACTATAATACAGTAGACTCCCTCTTATCCGGACTCCTCGGGACCGAGGCCAGTCCGGATAACGGGTTTCCTGGTTAAACCGACGTCCCCAAAAACTCGTTAAAACGGACTGTTTACTGAGATATTCATTCGACTAAAATTTAGGAGAGCATTGAATTTAGACACGTGATCACTGGTCTCAAATCTTTCCCATGAGAACAGTTGTTTCAGTACCGCTACTGCCCACTTCCTGCCGATCTAGTCCGGTTCAACCAATGTGCTGATAAAAATGGACGCAATGTTAATATCACGAATTCTAATAACACATCATGCATGCAGATTGTTTAATTTGTTTTTAAGACCACAACCCTTTTTTATGATCCTGTAATAATAGGTAATTTTCTTAATGATATTTTAATTTTCGTTAGGGATAAATAAACTGGCATAATTATCTTATTCTGGTTGATTTCATTAAATATACTTTAAAATTAAATTTTGTCAAAGCTATCAAAAGAAAATACCAAACATATATAAGGAAGATGGGTATAAATTAACGAATCCTCAATAGAAAAGACTGCAAAATCATCTGTGATACAAAATCAAAAGTAAGAGTGTGCAACAATCACCCCATGAACAGTTAACAATCAATGAACAATCTAGTTTGTGTTGTGTTGTGTTGTGACAGGAAAAGTTTCATTTTTCAAACGTAGTAATGTTTTTTGCTTGTCAGACTTCTTTCGCAAATACGATTTGTACCGTCACCAAATCAAAAACATTGTAAGGATTTTCAAATAAAATTAATAAATATGGTTTGGTTACCTGAATGTTAACAATCTTTCCGAATTTGTAAAAGTGGTTGTGCAGGTGGGCAATATTGTTCAATCCTTTTGGGACTTTTTTCAGTTGCAGGGAACAATTCCCACCCCGTCCCCTTGGACCCAATCTTGAATAATCAAATCTTTGTTTGACTGGAACTGATTCCTGAAAAGAATAATGAAATGTTAATAGTTCAGTTTTTGTTTTTATATTGAAAATACCTTTCCAGGTTGGTGGGATAAAATTGTAATAAAATACCCCCGCCGCAGCAAACCTGCCGTCTAAGCGAATTTCCATTTGGCTGAATTGATTTTCAATTGATCTATTTAAATAACATTAGGTTTAACGAGTACCTAGGTTTGCTGCTACAAGGAAACTAATAAAGTGTGTGTTTTAAGTAAAACAATTATTGCTTAGTATAAAATGAATATATTTGCCAAGTTTGATCAAAAGATATCCATAAACAAGCAAACTACAACATTTTACAATATTCTCCATAAGAATAACATGGGAATTTTAAATTTAAATTTTGTTTTAGTTTTCTCCGTAACCAATAACCGTACAAAAACACTTTGATATACTGAATTGTTTGTTTTTTTAAGCTCTTTAAGAAGGTTTAGAGAAAAATTTGAAAATTTTGTGTTTTGAGGGTCAAAAGTGAGAAAAACCAATTTTTACCCCATAAAACCCCCCATAAAATCCTGTTCCCATGGTCCGATCATGCTGGATCGCGAACTCATTCAAGTTTATCCCGCCTTACACCTTCAAACCAAATTTCATCAAAATCGGATAAAAATTACTCAAGTTATCGTGTTCACGGACACATATATATATAAATCTATATATATATATATCTATATATATATATATATATACATATATAAAAATTTGAACGAATGGTGTTTTTGGCCTCTGGGGACATCAAAATGAAAAAGTAAATCGGTCCCGGGCCTAAGTCTTACCATGAGACCTACGGTAATAGCTACTTCCCTATAGGGAAATTCGCTAAAACAGGCTAGGCCTACCCCTAGAGCCAGCCACACTCAAATTTCATCCCCAGGGAGCTCAGAAGGAGCCCATAGAATCCAGGGCTTTATACAAAATCTGGTCCATGGTTTTAAAGGTGTAAACCTAAGTTTTATCAAACAATTACACAAATGAGCGTTTATCTCCATCACTTTTAGCGAGTAATTTAGGCCTAGGTGGTAGGCCTAACTAATGCCCAATTTTTTAGTTTCAAAACTTCAAATAGGTAGGCCTAAATTTTATAACTCTTTTATTTGGCCCATTTCAAGAATTTTTTTAAGCAATTCCCTAAGTTATTTCAGCCCCAGAAAATGTGGTCTAAAAAGGTGAAAATTGGTACTGCTGACTTTCCTCGGATTCGGATTTGACTCTGAACAGGTTTAAATATTCGGATTCGATAACAGCTTTAAATTTCAGATTTGGATTCGATCCGGGTTCGATAATGGCTGTAAATTTGAGATTCGGATTCGACCCAGATTCGACTCGGGATTAATTAAAATATTCGGATTCGATCCGGATTCGATAAAATCTGTACAGCTATGATTCGGATTCGGATTCGAACCAAAATTTCTGGATTCGCACAGCCCTGAGATTTATCAAACTTGGCATATTTATTTATTTTATAGGCCTACCAAACTATTAACATTTTACCAAAAAAGACTTGTAACCTTCCCTGTAACAAAATACCTTAGTACTCAATTAACCTGAAGTTACTTAAAAAGGACTAAATATAACATGTTACATATAATATTTAAGTGAAAATCTAATCAGGCAAATGTAAATTTGCTTGGTCTGCAGGTTTGCTGCGGCGGGGTTATTTAAATTGATAAGTATTGAAAAAAAAACTGGCACAGACTGAAATAAGTAGGGGATAGAGTGTAAATTATTAATGTAATTATTCTATTAATCCATTTCAGAAACAATTACATCAGAACCTTGATTCACTGGGGGTGGATCAACCGGTGGTCAATAGATACTGTACCTTCAAAATTTCAATACAAAACCTCACAGTCCAAGAAAAATACCAAGAAAATTTTATAAATTGTGTTTCTTTAGTCTAACAAGTTGGAACGCATTGTAGCCTATCAACTATTTCTGCCTATTATTTATATTCAGTTGGCTGTTTTTGAATTATCACAGTTTATTTGACAAAAATAATATGGAAGAAAACAAAGAATATTGATCTAAAGCTTCAATGTCAACTATCCACTGGCACTGACAATCCTCTGCTCCTTGCACTTTTGTCGGCTGTGCGCTTACTTTTTTACAAAATTTGTGATAGTGTAATAAATAAGTAGAGGTGTGAGAGCGGCTTGATTTTCGAGCCGAAACTGGCCTACAAGCTCAAGAAATCGAGCACAAAGTTGGTAAATCAAGCTCGAGCTGAAATTTTACAGTCACGATCGTAAAACGCTTCTACGAGGTTTATGCGATCGAAAAAAATCTGGCTTTTGCTGCAATTGCGGATGGCGTTGATAACGTTTCCGTGACCTGAGGATAATGTCTACTAACCATGGGAGATGTCCAGGATTTTGCCATGATCACAGAAGAAGCCATGATCATTTCAAGTCCGCGAGAGACGACAATTATATCTACAAACTGCAGATTACCAGATTTTTCTGCGATCGCCAGCAGAAGACTACCGCGGGAGACGACTGATGTCTACTAACCATGGCAGATGTCAAAGATTTTCCTGCTATTGTGAAAGACTATGATGACGTCTCCGGGACCGCGAAAGACGACGATGATATCTACAAACCGCAGGAGATGTCCAGATTTTTCCGCGATTTCGGAAACATGATGACGTTTCTATGACCTGGGGAGACAACAATAATGTCCACAAACGGCAGGAAATGTCCAGGATTTTTCTGCGATCATGGAGGACTATGAGGGCATTTCTGTGACCACAGGAGACAACAATAATGTCTAAAAACCAAAGAAAATTTTCAGAATATTGAGGTGATGGCAGATGACGATGATAAGGTTTCCGTGACCTCGTGAGACGATGACAATGATCACACAACTAAGGGAGATTATTCAAGATTTTACCGTGATATTGGAATACGATTATGTTTTTGTGAACTTTGATGATGATAATGAAAATGACCACGATATTAAGGAGTATAGTCAGCACAACATTGTGATGAATGCAAATACTAATAGCAGATTTATAATATATGATAGGTGCTAAATTTAATACTGCTTTTTACTGGTGACCAAATTTAACATGCTTTCAACTGGGTTTAAACTCATGCTAGTACATAAAAATTTGAGGTTGGCCTACTGGCATTTAATTTTTTATTTTTTTAAATTATCTATTCCTCCTGAAATAAATATTCTATTATTTTAATCCATTAAATATTTACCTATACATTCAAATAATAACCTTCCTTGTTCCTTGTTTCATCTTTTTTAAACAATTATATTATACTCAAAATTTTAACATTAAATTTTTTTTTTAATGTTTCTGGCTAGCCATGATTAACTTATTTGCAGTTACGTAAAGTCATGAAAGCTCGGCTAGGAAAAAAGCCTCCGTTTTAACGAGGGGACTGTTGAGGTCAAAGCCTACCGCATCATTGGAGAAGTCTGGAGGACATTGGCGTTTCATAGGGTTTGGGACTCCGTGGTAGTATCCTGCATTCTCTTCACCTACAGGAACACTAATGAGCTCTCTCTGATGGTGAGGAGGGAAGCCTAGAGCCAGAGGAGCTCTCATCATACCTCCCCTCTGAAGCAAGCTACGTCCCGCTGAAAACACAATCACATAGGGATCGTTATTCTCAACAATTAAGACCACGTTAAGTACTTGTAAGCTTATAGGAGGGTAATTTTTTAAACAAGGGTTGTTTTTGAGTATAGCGCCGTAAGTTTGTGTGCACGCCACAATAAGGTTCCTCGTAGCTTAATGGCATAATTTGTGAACAGAATGAATTTGGGTTAAGTGCAGAAATGAGTAAGGAGTGTTAAAATGGTTGTAAAATCCTTTTTCCTTTGTGGTCTTCTGTGAGAAGACTGGGTACCCACCAAAAACACAATTCCTTCTGAAATGAACATTTTCACAATGTAAGGAGTAAATGAGATACTAAATTAATATAATATTTAAAACAATCGTACTGTAGAGCCCCGCAAACTCGGCACTGGATAACCCAGCCCTGACCTCGCTCAGAAAACGAGCGATTTTTTGAGTCCGAGTTAAACATGGACACAAGCCAGCTCAAGTATAATCATTTGCAACTCGTACTAAGGATTTGTTGTACTATATCTAATGACTTAATACTGACTTGTAATATAAATTTAATTGAAAAGGTGGTTAAAAAGCTTAAAAATTGTATTGCTCTTATTTTTAACTCTAGTTCCCGATAACGCGGCATTTCACAAACTCGACACCCCCTCGCTCCACATTACGCCGAGTTTGCGGGACTCTACTGTATATTAATAGGTATGTTTAACAAAAATAAACATTTTTAATACAATAATTAATAATATTAAATATTTACCAAATCAAATATCAATAGGAAAATCGATGAGTCGGTAGCGCTACAGACTTTGGATTGCTATATAAATTTTTGAAGTGATTTGATAGGTTACGACTCTAGTGCTGTATCAGCTTAACTTTTGCTTTTCCGGATACAATCCATGCACAGGCCAGAGGCCTATAAACAGGCAAATGCAACTTTAAAAGAACTTGCCAACTTGATAAAATAATCTATACATATGCAAATGCATATATATTACAACCATACCTGAGGTTCGGAAAGGCTGCTTACTCCACATCCTTGAGTCCATACTTGGCGCGTCTGGATTGTATTCCACTACAGAAACAATGTTCTCTTAAGACCATTTTGTATTTTTTGTATTGAAAAATCAAACTCATAGAAGAGGATTTGGCAGGAACAGAAAAATGGACAGCAAAAGAGAAGAGAAAGAGACACAGAAAAGTTATGAATAGGGATATGAGTAAAATAGGGAAGAGAAGGGATAATACAGAGAGGTAAACAGATTGGTGATATTCTAAGAAAATACAACATCCAGAAGTCTGAAGGAAATTATGTGAAATGCGTAAGAAGAGAATTTTGCAAAGAAAATAATTCAATGATTCAGTTTTGAACCAAAACCACCTCAATGTTTCTATGAAAACCAAACATTTTTCCCATTCAAACAAGTATTCAAAAGGTCTAGCATACAAATAATAAACAAGTTAGTAATTGTATGTTTAGGTTAATTAAAAAACATTATTTTAAGCTTTGACATACATCTTATTTAAATATATTAATGACAGTAATTTTTAGAAGATTATAGCATGACCTGAGGTTGGTCATGATGATCATGTCATGAATTAGATCAGATTATCACTAGATCTTAATAAAAAAGTAATTTGAACCTATTATGCATTAATTTAAATTATAAGCTAACACAAATCTAGTTAAATTTTATTACCTAGGTTTATAGGGGGCCTGTGGTGCAAATTCATTCCTGGGGCCACCATGGGGGGCACAGGCGGTTCTAGTGTTGTGGGGGGAAGTCCCGGTGCTGAGAAGTTCAAAACTTGTCCTACATCTTCAAGGACAACTGGGTCCTTGCCATGGTCGTAGGGGCACATCTCCCCTCGCATGCAGAACCCCTTTTCTGTATAAAGTATCAATATTTATGTTTTAAATGTATATGTGATATCTGATTTTGATGTATTTTTTATTTATTTTGCATGTAAAATGACACTGTCGATTGCATGTATGTAATGCTGAAAGACAATAAATGATGATTCTGATTCTGATTCTGATTAGGATTTTCATTGAATTATAGATAAATGTCTAAATTGATATTATTGGCTTGGTTATCTGTTAACGAGGGTAGTTTTTTAAGTAAAGGCCGTTTTTCTGTGTAGCTCTGTAGTTAGCGTAGACACCACAACGAAGCTCATCTGGCATCATTTATGAACAGAATGACACCATTTGTAGATTAGTACGCTTAGCTGTGTGTTTATACAATTTTTATAGTTATTAAATCTCCCGTAAGGCCGCAAAGTGTGAGATAAGATCAGTTATATGCCGTGTTTTTTAATTACAAGAGACATATCGGATGCCGACATTCAACGCCAGATGACTGAAGATAATTAAGGTGATTAAGGAGTGTAAAAATGGCGGTGATAACCTTATTCCTTTGTGGTCTTCTGTGAGAAAACTGGGAAGTCGTACCATTTTGTTCAGAATTTAAAGGGCTACGACATACTAAATTTTTATTTAAATCGTCCATTTTTGAGAAAATCAGATTTTTTTTTATTTAGGCTATGAATTTTTATGGGAAAATCAACATTAAAAATAAAAATTTCAAAAAAATGAAATAAAAGCCTGGAGATACTATGGATTAGAACCTACACACCAAATTTCATCGAAATCGGACCACAGGTGTAGTCCCTAGCCCTGTACACATCCACACACAGACATCACTTCGAAAACCACTTTTTCGGGTCCAGGGGGACCCAAAACTGATAGATCCACTCAAAACTCAAACTCGAAAATTTTGAAGAAAACAATACTTTCTCCATATACTATTATGGTATAGAAGTAAAAATTGTTACTTGATACTTAACTAGTAATACTTAATGGATGGGGTTTTAGACTTATAAATTAGATATTTTTCAAAAGTTGAACTATATACTAACTGATCTTTCCATGTTACCTATACAGAAGAGTTATTTTTAATAAGTTAGGCCTTATTAATATATTTATTTTATACTGATGTTTTATTAAGGTTTTTTAATCTAAGATTTTAAATATTTTTTTAAATTATTATTATTTTTGTATTTAACCAGTCTATCATACATCAGTAGGTATTTAAAAATCAGGTTAAAATGTGGAACGTGCATTTCCCGTTATGTATGAGAAGGGAAATCCCGTCTCGGTCTCGTCTCCAAATTTTATGAAAAATAAAAACACCCATTTCAATTTCATCCCATTATATTAAATGATCCCATGATTTGATATGAAATAATTTTTCACAATTTAAGTTCTATGAAACCGGTTTTCTAAGTATGATTTAATCCATGAAATTGATTGCTTGATAAATTAGTACACATCAAGCTATTTTAGCGAATTTCCCATATAGGGAATAAGCTATTACCGTAGTACTCATGGTAAGACCTGGACCCGGGACCGATTTACTTTTTCGTTTTGAGGTCCCTTGAGGCCAAAAACACCATCCGTTCAAATTCATATAAATATATATTTGTCCTTTTGCACGATAACTCTAGCAAAAATGATCCGATTTTGATGAAATTTGATACAAACGTGTAAACCTACATTTATTTGAACGGGTTTGCGAACCAGCATGATGGACTATGGGAACGGGGGTTTATGGGGGGTTTTATGGGGTAAAAATAGGTTTTTCCCATTTTTGACCCTAAAACACAAAATTTCAAAATTTCTTTGAAACCCATTTTGTAGAGCTTAAAAAACAAATAATTTAGTATTTTGAAGAGTTATTATGTGCCTAGTTACGTAAAAATAAAAAAAAATGTATATTTAAAATTACTATGTTATTCTTATGGAGAATAAGTCAACTGTTGTAGTTTGCTTGTTTATGAACATATTTTGATCAAATTTGGAAAATACATTCATTTTTTACTAAACTAGTCTTAAAATTTTATAACAAAAGCACTTTTTTACCCTCCCTGTTGCAGCAAACCTAAGCACTTGTTAAATTAATTGTATTTAAATAGGGAATAAATGTGATATTTTTAAGGAGACATGTTATTGTAAATCCAATCAGGCAAATGGAAATTCGCTAAGTCTGCAGGTTTGCTGCGGCGGGGGTGTTTAAAGTATTTTGTGGTTAACATAATAAAAGGCCTTGGAAAGGCCATTCGAAGCACAAGATACTTTGTTCACAAGTTTGTTTACCTGTTTACTGTACTGTGAGCTTTTCTAAATTTAAATTGCTCAGCAACCAGAATTGAGTGTCCCTCTAACAATATTGAAATTTGATTTAGTGCTATCTGTTAGAGGGAAGAAAACAATGTAGGTCAGAATCCAAGAATAGGGAAATATGACAGGGTTAAAAATAAATCCCTACTTAGGTTTCAGTGTGCAAGGATGGTAAAGTAAATTAATATTGTAGCCTGTATGCCTCAACTTACCATCGTAATCGCGGCATCTCCTTTTTGTAGAATGAACGACACTTTGCAGGCTTACTGAACTTCTCATTTCATCACCATGGTTACTGTCGTGTGGAGAGGCCCCATGAGCTGAATCTGAAATGAAAAAATTGTAAATTGTAGTATTGTAATGTATATAACTCATTGTATACTTCTATATTGGTAATTCTCCTGATTACTTGTATTTACTCTGCCAGTTTAACGCATGTAGCCTACCATTAAATAATCCATATGTGTGAAATGACTTGCATAAATAAACTAACCCCATTCAGCCAAACATCACACCAACTTTTGTTCCCACTGCTACCATAATCTTCCGATACACTCTATACCTCCAGTTGTCTTCCTACCTCACTGGCTTATTCCACTATTCCAGATCAGGTTTTCTAAAATTTAAATGTGTGTTTTATTTTAATACCCACACCTTGCCGCCAGGTCCAGATACGGCATATTCCAAAAGTACTCGATGCTTTGTTAGAAGGAAGAAAACAATGTAGGTCAGTAGCCAAGAAAAGAGAAATATGGCAGGGCCAAAACCCTACTTGGGTTTCAGTGTGCAAGGATAGTAAGGTAGGTAAAGTAAATGAATAATATTAACATGTATGCCTCACTGCCTCAGTAAACATAACGCAAGCAGAATATTAAACCAGTGCATTAAAGTTACATTAAATGACACTGATTATAGTTATAGATCCTAGCAATTGTTGTTAACTTTGAGTTCCTACCATAAATAAATAGTCTTTTTGTAAAATGGTGTTAGGGAGAAAATAAATAAATTGAATTGAATGATGAATGATTAACTCCACACACAAAAATGTATCCAAGGCAAATATGAATTAATAATGGACTTCACAAACAACTAAACATGAGTTTTTAGTTTTTTCATGACTTACAAAGTCCCAAACACAATATGTTTTTTTTTTATTAACATTGTAGGTGACACTGCTAACAAAAACTACAAGCCAGATAACCTACCGTACGGGCTGTGAGACCTAGACTTTGTGCGGTTCCTGTAACGACTTCTCAGCTTAGCTGGAGGAGTGCGAGACCGGGATCTTGTTGGAGGGCTCTTAGACCAACTGCGCATCCTGCTAAAAACAGAATCAGGATTGCAAACAAGTTTATTAACCTCGCTGCGGATTAACTATAATCATACATTTAAAAAAATATACTAAGTAAGTTATACAGCGACGACCAATATGTTTAGTGTGCAGAGGCCTATCATCTCGTGGGCAGACTATAGAATTACCTTTGTTTACTACACCAACCGCAAAAACGATGCACGATTGCAACCAATGAGTTAATAAATTACATGTCTTCTTCCTCAGGCATATACATAGACGCTCTTATAATATCTTTTTTGTAAATAGAAGTGTGTGAAACACAAATTTATCTAAGCTGGGTTTAAAACAGTTCATTTAAACATAATCTTCTACTGAAATTTTACCATTCATTCAAAGTCGATGTTGTTGGTTATTTCTCAAGTATTTAGGTTAGGTTTGGTTTGCATAAGCACAATCACTCAGTCACAACATTCTCGTGGATAGCCAAGGGGGGGGGGGGGGCAGGATGAGCAAAACTTGTTTGAGGGATGAAATGAAACTATTATAACCTAGCCAAACTGGCTGATTATGAAAAAATTGAATGAAGGTTTACTAATCAAATTCATATTTTCAATCGATATTAGTGTAGGCCAGTTAAAAAACTGTACCGGTCTCCGTTACACCCTGCCCACTACACCCCCTTCCACTAATACCCCTCCCCTGAATCACTCTTATAGCAGAGAGTCAAACGGCACTCAGACCTATCTGATGGTTTTGACAGTTTATGACCCCCACAGCAAAGAATGGATCGGCACTCGCTCTGTTTCCCTGATGACAGATGTTAGATTTCTATGTTCAGTATGTTAGATTTCTCAACATTATGTTAGGATGTAACAGGTTAATTGTAGACAACTACTGCATATTTTTAGACCAGCCCCTGTTAAAATTTACATTTATTTATTTAGATTAACAATTTAATACAACTTGAAACCAATTAGAGCATATGAATTTATGACAAACTTAAGGTAGCTTTAACTTTGGCTAACTTACCCTAGGTTACCCACTAAATACTACTTCAGTACTATACTATTATAAATAATACTATAAGTATAATATCCAACTTAGAATAGTAATATGAGTACTAAGTACTTGTTACAGTAAATTGATAATAAGTTCAAAATAGTTAATTCATAAAAGTAGTTATTGCAAAATCTTACTTTCGGTCCCGATCATATCTGGATCGGGGCGGAGAGCGGTTTCTCCATGCACGACTACGGTCACGCTCGCGTCCACGAGAGCGAGATCTACGAGATCTTGATCTCGAGCGCCTTGCGGTGTTTCTCCTCTCTATTGAGCGGGATCGAGATCTTTCAGATCTCCCTCGAGGTGGGGGAGACCCACTTCCACCTCGATACCTAAGCGGGTCTCTCTCCTGAAAACAATAATAACTGTTAGACGCAACATCATGTCTCAATAACATGTGTAAATAACATAGACTACCTTAAGATGACTTTAAAGTAGCCATTAAGAAGAAAAGCAACCCCAAAGACAGCTTTTTGTACCATTAAGTTTTGCTAAGTTATAATTAGTTAACTATTGACGATGACCCAGCCAAAATATATGCTAAGACGCTAAAAGGAAAAGTATCATTGCAATATAACAAACAAAAATCAAAAGTTACTAGCAAATGGTATAAAGGGAGGGTCATAAAAAACACTGATCTATACAATAAAACAATTTTTTTATAACATTTTTGGAATAAAAGCAAAATAAAAACTAGCTAGGTATATTCATTATAGTCAATAAACGTGAAAAGGGACAGATTGGCTGTGATATTGGCACTATTGGCAGTTAGTTATTTTCAAACAATAGTATGTTCGGGATGTTATTACATAGTTATTACAATACAATTTATTACCATAATCAAACATCATTATACAGGGTTATTACAAATGATGTTCCTGATTTTGATTATAAATATTACTGGGTTAATTTGTTTCAAGACTATTTTAGTTGGTACCATTGGAAAAAAAAACTCATTAAGTTTCATTTACATTGGTTCAGGTGCATATCAGCTGTTTGTCAAGTCAATTGTTGTAAGTGTTGTGTAATGGCTGAATTTGAAGGTAGGAAAGCTTTTTGTCAGTTGGAATATTACATTAAACAATCTGTTATTAGTGTGCAACAACACTTTAGAACCAGGTTTAACGATTATCCTCCTAGTAACCACGATATTGGCAAGTGACACTTGAAATTTAAGAGAAAAGCTGCATTTGAATGTTACTTGTAGTAGGGCTGAACTTAACAATGCGCTGCCTGAGATATGGAACGAGCTCGGTGGTCCGAATAATGACACACCCCTGAACTGGCCTACAAGATCTCCGGACATCACCTCCTGTATTTTTTTCTTGTGGGGATACATCAAAGATAAGGCGTACACACTACCAGATAGCATACTTGAGATCCAGCAACGGATTACCAATGCTATCAGATCAAGACACACTTTTCAAAGTCTAGCAAGAGCTTTACTACATTATTGACATCGGTCGTACCACAAGGGGTTCCCTTATTTAGCATTTACAATTCTGTGCATCTGTGTCAAAACTTTTTGAGTTTTTCAAAAGTTGTAACCATTTTATTTCATTGTATAACAAATAAAACTATATTTTATGTATGTTTGAAATCATGAACATCATTTGTAATAACCCTGTATAAAGAAATTTTAAATGACTAATATTAGACTCACAGAATCTGACTTCCTCTCGGATCTTGATGTCAGGCGTTCTCTTTCTGCAGGTCTGGTCGCATTATTTTCATATGCTCCATTTCTCAGCATTGGGCTTTCTGCACTAGGAGGGATGGGGCATGTTGCAACCTTGACAATTACAAATTTAGTTAGCAAAATAAAAGAGTATTCCTTTTTTGATACATCAATAGCAACCAATAATCATTTTATGTTGTTTTATGTTTTATGTTGTATGACATTCAATAAAAGGTTAAATTACCTGTGTCCGCCGGTCGATCTTAATATTGCTGTGTCCTATTACAGGAGATGCATTTCGGCAGAATAAATTGCCATCATCAGTCCTAATACAAGTTCTTGATCTTCCCCATTGGGTGCGTCTTGAAGTTTTGAAACACGTACACGAACTTTACACTTAGATACATCACGATTAAAACATAAAAATACACAGTAGGCCTACTTTTATTTGAGCTTTTTTTTTATGACGGACATGTAGACGCGCGTCGGTCGTGTGTCGAGTCTCGACAAGATCGACGCGCGTCTACATGTCCATCATAGCTCAAATAAAAGTAGACCTACCGTGTATTTTTATGTTTTAATCGTGATGTATCTAAGTGTAAAGTTCGTGTACGTGTTTCAAAACTTCAAGACGCACCCAATGGGGAAGATCAAGAACTTGTATTAGGACTGATGATGGCAATTTATTCTGCCGAAATGCATCTCCTGTAATAGGACACAGCAATATTAGGATCGACCGGCGGACACAGGTAATTTAACCTTTTATTGCAACCAATAACAGAATCACTCCAAAGGTTCAAGCTTGGTTTTTGTGGGAGGAAACACAAAAAAATCAACATATTCCAAACATGGACGGTTATATTGTTCATAGTACTTACTAAATGAATATTAAGTAAAGAGACAATTACCTGATTGAAAATTGGTTGGGGAAAATGAATTACTTTAAAACTCATTAAATTGAGGCCAGTTAGGCCTATGGAGTTAGATTTGATTTACCAGAATAAAATTGTACCGTAAATTATTATGTTTAAACTAAACTCAAAAAGTAATACATTAGTGGTTGTGTGAACTGGTTTTCTATGGCTGATTATTGGATAGCTGATAAATGCCTTTTTAAATGTGATTCTTATGCAATATACCTGTTCTTCGGTGGATGGAGGTAATGCGGCTACAGGTTGGTCAGTCGCTGGTACTGGGATCATTTCCGTGTCGTCTAACGGCACATGTAAAGGTGATTTTACAATATGATCTGTGTTGGTTGTTTTGATCGAAGCTTCGGCTCCACCTACAACATGGATCTCAGTTAGCAAACATGGACTACTAGATGAGGTAGATGTGCACAGTGCACCCCCCTAATTATGTTGAGTAATTTCTCTTCCAACCTCAATTCTTATAATAAAGAACACAAGCGAGAAAAAACAACATTTTGACAGTCGTATTCTCAGCAAGACAGTTCAACCTAAAACAGACCTAAAACTCTACAAACTGGAAACTAAGGTATTTTAATTTATCATGCTGAAAACCAACCTCCCCAATGGTGCAACCTATGCAAGCAATTCCCTCTGTGTCAGCTTCAGCAGCACCGTTGGCATAGTCATTAAAATGATCCGTTTGGAGCATTGTAAGAGGCAGGACAACTGCAGCAACATTTCTCAATAGAAAGACAACCCGTTATTTTGATGCAAGTTTTGAGAAAAGGCCGCCCTTCACAGACCATTGTAATTTAAAAAGTTTTCAAATGTATTTTCAGGCTAAAAAGTCTGAATATTTCTCAAGTAATCTATTACTTGCAAGTGCAATCAATTGTTATCTGTAAGTTCTTATTTTTGCTGTTCAACTGTTAGTAAGTATGCTGAAAATACACCCAGACAGCTTTAGTAAATTCACATCTTTTAACTTATTTATTGAGATGTCTATTTAGTTATAATAAAACTATTCTCTGTTATCCGTATATGGGACAGGGTGTCCCGTGCGTAGACCTAAGTAGCCTACTACGACACCTAAGACTCTTCAAAACACAATTTGTTAGGGAAATTTCCGCCATTTTGATTTTGTTTCTATACAGTAAACTCTTGCTCATCCGGACTAATGTGGCTGACGTCTGGTCCGGATTGCGAAAAATCCAGACTATCGAGAGTCGAATAAATACACAGTACTGTATATAGCCGTTTTTTCAATTTAATTCCAGGTCCACAGTAATGATAGCCGGGCATATGCACTTCCACCGGTAATAATCTTTACGGCTGAATTTTATTCTAGGTCCACAGTAATGATAGCCCGGGGCATATGCACTTCCACCAGTAATAATCTTTTCGGCCGAATTTTGTTCCAGGTCCACAGTAATGATAGCCCGGGCATATGCACTTCCACCGGTAATAATGGTTTCGGTCGAATTTTGTTCCAGGTTCACAGTAATGATAGCCCGGGCATTTTATGCACTTCCACCGGTATAATTTTTTCATCCGAATTTTGTTACAGGTCCACAGTAATGATAGCCCGGGCATATGCACTTCCACCGGTAATAATTTTTACCGCCGTGTTATCCGATTTTTTTCATTAATCTAGGTAGTCTTGGTCCCGTTCCGCTTGGATAATCGGACTTCTACTGTACTGTGCCACTAAAAAAAATCACGATTGCCGATCCGGATTACCGGGAGTCCGGACAAGGCCGATCCGGATGAGCGAGAGTCTACTGTATCTTTAAAACTATAGATGACATCTTTAAAAATTAGGTATACCATATGAGGTAGCAATAAACATTTTGTTGATTTCAAAATGGCAGCAACTAACATTACTAATATTAATGGACTGCTTTTATACGAACAAATGTCAAGAACAATTTTATTTAGCCTTTAAAATTTCCTATCAAAAACAATAGCATATCAAGTTCAAAATTATGAAAAAAATTAATAGCTTATAAATTTAAGTTATTAGGTTGTCAGAACAGGGGGAGTGTTGGATGATGTCCAATGATATAAGTCAGTGTCACGACATCCAAAATATAATTTTAGAGCTGTCTCACGACGTCCAATATAAACTATTCGACTGTTACACGACGACCAAATCTCATCAGGTCCAAAAGTACAATAACTGTAAAAACATAGTCTTTCTACAAGCTTTGGACATCATGGAATTGGTCGTCGTGCAACAGCGCACTTTATACTCTTAAATCTTAGCAATAGCACAACGTCCAAATCCGCTTTCAGTTGCACGACATCCAGAGCTCCTGCATACAGAGCGAGGGGTACTTTCCAGTTAAGGGGAACATTCATTATTATCGATGATTTCTTTTCGATATATCGATCTTTTTGTTTTCCTTTACTATCCATATTCCATCTGTTTTAATATCTTCGAACACATTTACATTACATACAGACATAGCAAATATGTCTAAGCTATACTTGGTTCAATAACCAAGTTATTGAGTTATAGCTCGCATTAGAGAATAGGATTAGGAACTAATCTTGTTTAGGCAAAAATCATAGCCATATATTGGATTAAGAAATTAAACTATTCCAAACTACCCTAATATAACCAACCAAACTTGCTGTAGGCTAAGTTACCGTTTCTAAATCCTGTTTAATAACAGAAAAGGCACATGGGAAATATGCTACCAAACGGAATTTTGAAATATTACAGCAAGTTTGGTTAGTTAGGTTAGTTTAGAACAGTTTCATTTCAATATAATTTTGTATTGTTTGTTGATACTGATTACTGAACAATTTATTCAACGTGGTTGTCAGCTAATAAGTTTCAATTTTTTTATATCAATACATCAAATAAAAAATAAAATATCGATATATCTAAAAGAAGTCATGAATAATAATAAATGTTCCCTTTAACAGGAAAGTACCGAGCGAGGTTAGGTTGGGTTGGGTTAAGTTAGGTTAGGTTAGTATGCACTAAAGACGGTGAAACAATAATCAAAGTGTGCAGGCGCTCTGGATTACGTGGGACAGCGCTGAGCTATTGGATGTGGTGCAACTGGCAGCAGCTTTAAACGTGGTGCAACTGCTACTTTTTTAAGAGTGTTAAGTGTGCTGTTTAACAACGACCATCCCATGACGTCTTAAGCTTGTATAAAGACTATGTTTATTGCAGTTATTGTTTTTTTGGACTTGGTGAGTTTTAGACGTAATGCAACAGTCAAATATTTTATATTGGACAATGTAAAACAGCTCAAAAATATATTTTGGATATCGTAAAACTGACTTATAGGCCTATCACTTGGACGTCGTGAAATGCATCCGGAACAGGTCATACCCAATGAAGGACAAGCTGTCAGGGTGCGACTGGCCTGTAACTAAATATTATGTTTTTACAGCTATTAATTAGGCTATTCAATCTTTTTGGAATAACTGTTGTTTTATAAATAATTTGTTAATGATTTTTTTTAAGTCCTTGACATTCTTTAAAAGGTTATCGGTAGCCAATTTTTGGTAGTTTAAATTAAAAAATTAGAATGGTCTAAGCCTCTTTGAAACCAAAAGATATTTTTTATGATCATTTTTTCAATTAGTAATCCTAATGTCATAAGGGTGTCGTTTAAAAGATATGAACTTTAAATATTTCTTAATAAAAAAGGAGTGGATTTTTTTCTAATAGAGCATTTTTTAAGGAATCATATTCTTAATTTTATTTTTATTTTATCCATAAAATCTATTCATAAGGTTTTTTACTTACCCACAGGTCACTGTGTGATCATTATTATAAATCGATCACATGGATTTATTGTAGGCCTAAATGAATTGAGCTGTTTTAAAAATTTAAACTTAGGCTATGCTTTGCAGCTTGGTTATTTTTTAATTTGGCTTTAGTTTAAAAACATAGATACAGCGTAGCGCAGCGCATGTTTTAAATCAAAACTGTGCATTGAAATAAAGTATGATTAACTAGTAGTGTATTTCAGCGTAGCGTACGACCGAGGAACAAACTATTTTGTTTTTCTCAGAGCATATTGGAGCGCATTCGCCTAATAGTTAATAGGCTACTAGTTTCTTTTCTGCACCAATTGGTCTCCTCCAATTAGTTGTCAGCTTCTCCCAATCATCCTTCACCAAACTAATTATGTAATCGAATGTTGTAGTCGACATTCTCGTATCATCCTTAAATCGAGACTTAAACTGGGACGGGTGGCGTCGTCTTGTAATCCAGCTTCTAGGAGGTTACGAATTGTGGATATTTATAGGCATGCACTTTGGATGCGATACTCCCTGGTGTGGATTAACGTCCGCACAAGTGAGTACTACAACTATCCGCAGTTATCCTGAAAATTAGACCAATTTGTATATACCAAGGAAAAAATGTGGTTCGGATTCCACTTTAAACTGTAGGTCCCTTAGTTGCCATTAAATGTATGGGATATTAATTAACAGCTGTGTCTAAGGAATAAGTCGGCCTTAGTGACTAACAAGACTACAAGATCGCGCCACTCATCCTACACTCATCTCCATTCATACTTGGCTTAAAATACCTACTTTGTATGGTCGCTATTTCATTGAAAAGTATTAAAGTGTTTCCTAAGGATTGGAAATAAGTGGTGATGTTCACCATGTTTGTCCCTTCCTTTACACACTTAATGCAACCCGACACTTCTCCTACTGATCAAAAACTGCCACCTAAGGTATTTTCGACAATACTAATATTAGCCGTATTCGACAGAGCCATCCTCTAAGTATACTGATGTAGGCCTACCTTATTAAGACCGTCTACAACCTATGCGCTACGCTACGCTGCACTCTCTGTGTGTATTGAACTATGTGCTCGGCTACGCTACGCTGTCTGTATGTTTCTACACTTACTCAGGCGGGGAGGGTATGGACTAACCTACATTTAATGGTTGTCTATGATATGCGTTGTGTTCTCAGATCACTTTACATTTTTTGATACAGATTTACAGAACGTGAATAGATTCATTCTTAGCGGGAACGTTAATTTTATTTTGCACCGTTTTTGGCCACTATGGTGAATCTAATCAAAGTGGTGGAACCGACTAAAAAAGTACCATAGTCGATGAAGTAACATAGCCTTGGTATCAGATTTGAGCCTGCCAAGTCGTGGCAGGAAGGTTGATGAAAACTTTAATTTAGGCCTACTGAAAACCCTCGTGTTTATAGTTTTTGACTTTGACAGTTTTGCTTTCAACATACTAGACAAATAAAACAAAATTAACATTGAGCACGTATCTAAACTATAAGTTGGCCTAGATCAAAATTGAATGTGGATAACAAGTTGAATAGTTAATGGTGTCCAAATTTTTAAAATCCTCCAGCATCCCATCATGTGTTCTATTAATGTCCAGACTAGGCCTATAGTATGGTGCAATAAGGAAAAAAACTGCCTAACCTCGACATCTGAAGTGAAAGCTAACTTTTGACTCCGAAATGTTCACTATAGGCTAGTCTCCGTATTGTATGGTAAATAGTAACACCACTCTGAATCTCGGGTTTTAGGGGTAAGGGAGGATTTAAGATGAAAAATAGGTTGCTTTTTTGATTTTTATTAAATATCTCGATTACCATAATTTAGCACAAAACACGTTGTTTACAAAAATGATCTACTATAAATTTGTAGCAAGAATAGTCCTCTTCATACTCTTGTTTAAGAGTTACAAAAGCTTAAAAATTGACATTTATCTAACGCTTTTAAAGTCCCAGAGGAATCTAAATATTTCCAAAAATAATTACGATAAAGCTTCAAAACTTGGAACAAAGTCACTGGACATAAAAATAATTTAAATTCATTAGGCCTATTTAGAGATGACACTACCTTTTAATGGGGGACGACCCGCTAGGAGTAAGAAATCTTTCAAAGACTGCCATTTTTGACTTGGTTGATTGTTGTTGTTGGTCAACAATCTATCAATCTAAGCCTACCTTAAAGGTTTTTTTCTGACTCCTAGCGGGCCGTCCCCCTGAGAAGGTAGCGTAAGTTATCACTAAATAATGTATAAAATTATGTTGATGCCCAGTGACTTTGTTCAAAGTTTGATAGTTTTGTTCCATCCATCTTTAATACTTTTTTATGTTGCAGTTTCCAGGACTTTTAAGTGTTAGAAGTGGCCAAAAAATGTTCATTTTTAAGCTTTTGTACTCTGCAACCATTCTCATTAACATCGTTATGAAGAGGACCATTCTCACTAGAAATTTATCGTACATAGGCCTATGGTACTTTTTGTAAATAATGTGTTTCACAAAGGCACATGGTAATGAAGATACTTAATGAGAACTTAAAAAAAAAACAAAAAGATATAGTCTAAATACACTAGTAATAGTAATATATTTGCACTTATTTAAGTTATACTGTTGACTCACAAGACGGTAAATACATTTGAAAGATGGTGAGTGGTAATCGAAAATTCGCCTATTGGGCATGATAATGATTGGATCGTTCAATTGAAATCGATCACCAGTTACAATCTTTCACATGTATTTACCGTCTTGTGAGTCAACAGTATATATAAGTGTAAATATATTATTCCTAGTGTTATTAGACATATATATTTTTGTTTTTTCAGGTAATTTGATAACTTAACACGTCCCTACGATGCTGATCAAGAAGTTATTGATTGAGAACCAAAAAAACTACCTATTTTTCAACTTTAAACACCTCTCCTCCAAACCCGATGCCCAGAGTGGTATTATTTTTACCATTTACGGAAAGTAAATAAAAGAAACGTCTTATAACACTTAAAACATATATTTACGCTTATACTGTTACTCACAAGATGGTAAATATACAAAAAAGATGGTAAGTGGTGATCGATTTCGATTGGACACTCCAATCATCATCAGACCCAATAGGCGAATGTAATTTTTACCATTTGTGGGCTAACTTCAGTTGCTAGTCAAAAGTTAGCTTTCACTTTGGATGTCGTGGTTTAGATCTAATTGCACGGTAGGCCTAAGTTTCTACTAGTAAAAAGAGTATTTAGGCTACCGTCAATAACTTAATAAGAAACCTAAATAATATGATAGTTGACTCAACTTAGGGTATATAGTTTTATAGGCCAAGTTTAAAACTTCACAGAGTCTGAACGGAATAACTTAAGTTAAGTTATTATCATAAATAGGTGTACAATAAGTTTTAAGTTAGGCCTATACTAATTTTTACTTCACTTAATTTTGTAACGTCATAGCAATGAATTTTTAACACTTTAATAGGCCTTTGCGATAAAAGTTAATGATCTCAATTTTTATCTAGATTAAGTTTATGTTTGCCACCTTTTTTGCATGAGTAGCAACTTAAGTCTAGAAAACATACATTTAGGTGTAAGTTGTACTAGGCTATAGGTAATAACTGAAAATGTAACTTCGGCCCATAAGGTAGCCTAATACTAGGATTACCCTTATCTCAATGGACCTAAGACGTGTTCATTTTAAACTTAATATTTTGACTTGGTCTAAGTTTATAGTCGGGACCACATAAGTTTGCAGTTGGTGGCAGCCAATCACAAGACAAGGCTAGTGCGACGTTACCACATTGCCCGTAGACAACACTAATATTAAAATATACTAAGCAATATTTTCAAATCCAGCTGGTATTAACTTATTAGATTTGGCAACACCGCACGGTTCTTATTGGTTCATTCAAAACCATATGGTAAATAGGCTCCTCCCTTAACTGCAAACTTACGTGGTCCGACAATAGTACCTTACGGTTAGTTATAAGACTGTTAAAAAAAAATTGACAACCCCTGGACAGTATTGCAGGTTTATCAAAGCGTGTTAAGGCTATAGCCTGGGCCTATAAAATGCAATTTGAAATAATCATAATTTAGGCCTAGGCTAGCTTATTCAACATGAAAATGTTAACTAGGCCCTAGCTCTATTAGGATTTATTATTACTCTAGTAGCCCATATTTAGAATTCAGTCGGGGTACACTTCCATATCTGTTGGCACAAACAACCGTACGAGTAATATCGATCAATAGGCCTATATCAATTATCCAATATTCTATCGTTTGGTTAGTTAGGTAAGGTTAACCTAACCTAACTAACCAAACGATATACCGAATTAAACAATTGAATAATCAATATTACTCATTCGGTTGTTTGTGCCAACAGATATGGAAGTGTACCCTACCCTTAAGTCGGGGAATGTCTGTAATAAAAATGCTAATATAATTGACCTTGAAAATAGAATCCCAAAATCAAATACCCAACCTAACCTGAACTGGGGTCATTGAACCCAAAACCACATAGGCCTAGATGACGACATCCCCAGTATTAAGGGCAGTAGGGGTGAAGAGATAACAATTAGGCCTAAATACAAAATAGGCCTAGGCATGGCGTAGGGCCTAGTTGAGATTAGTATTGATGAAATTACTTACGCATAAAGCTGTACTCAGTTTCGTCCATGGGAGTTGAAAAAAATGCCGTCAATGATTCCATTGAATCATGAGATTTCACCGATTCGTCGGAAGATTCATAGGGCTCCGGTTCGTCAGAGTACGTCGGAATTTCGGAAGATTCATAGGGCTCCGGTTCGTCAGAGTACGTCGGAATTTCCGAAGATTCGTAGGAATTCGTTGTATCGTATGATCTAACCGGTTCATCAGAAGATTCATAATCATTAGGGCCATAATTTGCTTCGTATTCATAGTCCAACACTAAATTGAACTCGTTATCGCTATTTCTACCAGACATGGCTAGGTCCGTTGACCCGAGAGTCGGTCCGGTATTCAAATTCAAGTTATGTAGGCCGTTCGGGGAAACTACTCACTTTACACTGATTAAAATTAACACAATGTTGGTCTTTAAAGAAATCAATAAAACATTCAGTATTCTCAATAAATAACCCGCCGTTTAAAGACCGGTTGAAAATTGACACACGAGTAGGCTAACCTACTTCATTAGTTGTGAGTACAAGTTGTTGCATATATTATGAGTTGCCTATCAATAGGCAGAGACATATGGCAAAACAATAACTAAAACAAAAAGTAAAACTTCAAAAGAAACGTGAATAAACGTTAATTATAAACGTTAAAAATCCGTTGGCACATTTAGCGTGAAGGCTAACCGAGTAACCAAAATGGAGGGAAAAAGTAAAAGAAGGGATGCTTAGACCGGAACTATCTTGATCCGAGTCGGCGCATGCGCAATCTATCTTTTTATGATTTTTTAGGTTTTGAGTGAAAAAAATAAAAGCAGTAGATTAGAACTGCCAATTTTGTATTATTGTAATTACAGTTAGGAAATGTATAATGAATATTCAATGCCTAATTATAAGTACTGTACGTGGATCAGTTAGTAATACAATGACGGGTTTTCGAACGTAACTAATTAATCACACCAAGAGTCAACGTCAAACTTAAAATGACAATAGTTTAGCATTTTCCCATTTAATTTTTCATCCTCAGAATTTGAATAATTTCTCAGTTGGATAAGACGTAGAATATAGTAATGTAGTATTATCGAATACATCAATGATAACGTTATCAAACATTATCAGTGCTCTTCATATCATCTATTATTATCTTAGGAATGTCTTTAAGGAGAGTCTAAAAGAGAAAATGAATAAGAATTCTCTGAATTTATGTCGTGATTTAAACAGCCTTTTCAAAAAGCAAGACGAAACTTTCAAAAGTCGGTTCACATCATCAAACTTATAACCGAAATGTGAGGTGAATAAATTTGTTCTGTCCAAGAGAATCATAGCGTAAATCAGCTATTTTTTACAATGGCCTACCCTTCCAAACCACTTGCTACCCCTGGGCACACAAAAACTTAGGGTCGTAGCGGGGGGCCGCCCGTGCCGGGGATTAGGTTGTTAGAACACTTTTTGTCACACCCTCCCTTGGCCCAAACAGCAGCTAATTGGCCTATTATACTCTCTACTGAGTTATATGTTTGGACATGCTTCGACGCCCTTGCCACCACTGATATTACAAACGGGATAAGCCCGTACGTTGTTACAGGGACTTGAAATCAAATCGCACCCCTTTCAGTGACGGAAAATAGAAGATCATGATTCTTGAACATAATGGATACGATCCAATCGTTTCGAATTTTTCGAACGACAAACGACTGGCAGTTGACTTATCCAACCAAAACTACTCACCGCCTATTGAGCTAAACGCCCCAATTTGCGGGTTTTCGCTCATACTTTGAAAACGGCGCGTTCTAGCTTACATTATTTTATACTAAAAGTTAAAGTTAAAGCTTATTAAATTTGCAACAACTTTGGTTCTGCACATTATCAGTGAAAAACACATAGATTAATAGATATCCGCGCTCAAAAAGATATAATGTTCAGAAAAAATTGTAGGGTAAATATAACAATTTTTGTTAATTTTTTTTCTCCTTTTACTTGTTATTTTCTCAGATATATTGACTTGAAGAAAGTTGAAGATAATTAAATTTACTTCAATAATATATACACAATATATATGTGACCTTGCAATTATTTGAGTAAATCGGGATTTTTTTCAGGAAAAAAACGCTGTAACTTTTTACCTACATCATAATATATATTCACATATGTGTATATATTATTGAAGTAAATTTAACTATCTACAACTTCCTGTGAGTCAACATTTCTGAGAAAATAACAGGTAAGGATAAAATAAATTTTAACAAAAATTGTGAGGTGAAAATTTTTTTCTGAACATTATATCTTTTTGAGCACTGATGTCCATTAAACTATGCGTTTTTCACTGATAATGTATAGAACCAAAGTTGTTGCAAATTTAGTAAGCTTTAACTGAGTAAAAATCAATGGCTAGGACTCGACTCATCGATTTCAAGCTACGAGAGAAAGCCCGCAAATTTTGGATGTGTTGCCCAGCTTTCATTTCCAAACGAGTCACTCAACTCTCAACAGTTGGATTTTAAAAATACCAAATACTGCTGTTAGTTGAGTTGAGTGTTTACGATTGACTCAACTGTCAACCATTTCAAAAATAGGGCCCCCAGTATAGTGTTACCTGTTGTTACGTAGCCATTATAGTTGAAGGGAGCAGTTATTTATGACTGTCATGTTTTCTGTTCGTATAAAGCTCGATGTTATTGTATGGTTTCCGTTTTTTGTACGTATTTTACTATAGCCTATAGTATAGCATGCATGTTAAATACTCCCGCTGCAGCAAACCTGCAGACCAAGCGAATTTCCATTATCCTGATTTGATTTTCAATGAGATATATTTAAATAACATTATAGGTTTAACGAGCACATAGGTTTGCTGCTTCAGGGAAGCTAATATAGTGTGTTAATATAATATATAATTTGTAGTAAAATATTAATAGCTTAGTATAAAATAAAATAAAACTTGCCAAGTTTGATAAAAAATATATCCATAAACAAGCAAATTACAACAGTTTACAATCCATAAGAATAACATGGAAATTCCAAATTAAAATTTGTTTGAATTTTCTCCGTAACCAATAAACGTACAAGTTCAAAACCACTTTATATACTAAATTATTGTGTTTTGAGGGTCAAAAATTAGAAAACCCTTTTCGGGGTAAAATCCTGCATGCCTTACATATTATCCTGTGTGCCAGGAATGCCCTGATAACAAGGGTAGATAACAATCCAATGGTTGGGTCCATGCGAGTAAATCCCACTAGTCCCGCCTCACTGAATATACCACTTAAAAGTAAAAAAATAGCGAGTCATTTTGAAAATAAAGTTATTTGTTAATTTATACGTAAGAAAGGCACTGTATTATGTATTCGTAGTTAGCCTATTAGAAAGACAAATTGGGTTTGTTTCACGTTTATCGGTCTAGTTTAAGTGTAGAATAACTGCATATTCTCCCGGCGTAACTTAATGAAAATTACATTTTTTACCACTAAACGATAATAGCACGCTAATGTTGCATTGACTACGATTTAAATTATATTTTATTATTTTAGAAGGTTGGCGGCTTCTGAATGTGTGACAGTTAAAATTCCCCTTTGCATTTCAGAATGATTAAATGCTGTACAGTAGTTTGTTTTGCAAGTATGTTTTGTAAGATTTAAAAATAGCTTTGAAGGCATTAACACTATTGCTTTTAGCGAATTTCCCTATAGGGAAGTAGCTATTACCGTAGGTGGCACGGTAAGACCTAGGCCCGGGACCGATTTACTTTTTCATTTTGATGTCCCCAGAGGCCAAAAACACTATTCGTTCAAATTTTTATATATGTATATATTTATATATATATATATACTTCCGTGAACGCGATAACTTGAGTAATTTTTGTCCGATTTTGATGAAATTTGGTTTTAAGGTCTAAGGCGGTATAAACTCGAATGAGTTCGCGAACCAGCAAGATCGGACCATGGGAACAGTGTTTTACGGGGACTTTTATGGGGTAAAAAATGGTTTTTCTCATTTTTGACCCTCAAAACACAAAATTTCTCAATTTCTCTCTAGACCTTGTTAAAGAGCTTAAAAAAGCAAATAATTTAGTATATCAAAGTGTTTTTGTACGGTTATTGGTAACGGAGAAAATTCCAAAAATTGTAAATTTAAAATTCCCATGTTATTCTTATGGAGAATATTGTAAAATGATGTAGTTTGCTTGTTTATTGATATATTTGGATTAAACTTGGCCAATTTATTTATTTTATACTAAGCTATTAATATTTTACTAAAAAACTCGCTTAATTAGTTTTCTTGTAGCAGCAAACCTAGAGGTACATGTTAAACCTAATGTTATTTAAATAGATTTAAATTGAAAATCAGTTCAGACAAATGGAAATTCGCTTAGTCGGCAGGTATGCTGCGGCGGGGGTATTATGCTTATATGCTTTATGTATAATTTGGGGTAGCGGAATTTTATCGCCCTGAAATTTTACCCCCTGGCAAAGTCGACTCAAAATTTCGGCCGCGAACAACTTGAGTTACACAATGTGAGTTGAATAAATTGACAGTGGAATTAAATGTATCTTGTTAGGTTTTTTAATTTAATAAAATAAAATTGTATTTTAAAAACGAGTGTACTGTTTAGATATTTTTTTCTGAAATGGCAACCATACGAATTTAAGTAATTTAAGCCAAGTAAGAATGGAGATGAGTGTAAGGATGAGGGCGCGATCTTGTAGTCTTGTTAGTGACTAAGGCCGACACGTTCCTTAAGACACAGCTGATAATTAATAGCCCATATAGCCAATGGCAACTAAAGAACCCACCGTTTATAGTGGAATCCGAACCACATTTTCCGAATTGGTCTAATCATTAGAATAATACAGCGGATAGTCGTAGTAGTCACTAGTGCGAACGTTAATCCACACGATGGAGTATCGCATCGGCACGCATCAACAGTGCTTGCCTATAAATCCACAATTCGTATCTCCAGTTCGGCCAATACTTACGTGCGCGCGGACGGTTCGCTACTAGCCGCACTATAAACGTACGTACGGGTGCCGGTTATCGGTAGAGTCACAGAAAACGTACTACTATAACCTAGTACTATAGGTTATAGTAGTACGATTTCTGTGGTAGAGTGCTCGTACAGCGCACCAGAAAATGGCGGAATATAGTGCTCCACTTGGAGCACCCGTCCGTCCATCTATCTGTATACCTGCTCTGTATTTCAATAAACTAGCGGTACTGGCTTTGGGCTTTGTCATAATAATTTATGAACGGCCGTATAAGTCCTGATTACAACCACCACCCCAAAATCGTTGTTTGAGGATCCAGTTGTACGCTTTAAGTTCAAAGCCGCTTGTGAGAGTCAATAAATTGAAGCTATATCTTTAGTACTTTTTTAATTATTTAACTGCCCGAAGACTTTTTTCCCAAGAATTTTATTAAGTTTTAAAACAATAAAATTTCTATGCGCTCTGAAAAACAAGCAAATAATATTCCGCGAAATGATTTTTTAAGCACATCTAAAGAGTAATACCATTGACTATTAAGGATTTTGTAACAATCCGATTGTGGGCCACCATTGGAGGTTGGACTGATCCAATAGTACCAATAGACCCGGTTGCTATAGAAGAAAAAAGGTAAAAAAGGAAGATATTTGATAGTGAACCCGACCCATCTCCCTGAGCAAAGCCCGGCACAGCAGTTTGTGAGGCTGCAATTTATAGTCAACGGTAATACTTTCAATATATTATCTTAAATTATAAAAAAAAAATTTATAGGCCTAACTATTACAAAATATTTTATATATTTAAAAACAATTTGATTTTTCTTTTCCGAATTGGTTTGGCTCTTCCAACCAACCGATTTTCATGATTGAGGTCTCAGATTGAATGTATGCACTCAAAGAGAAAAAAGTCTAGGTAGACCCGGTCAGGCCTAAAGTCCGCTGTTGTCAAAACATAGCTATCGTTGTGAAACCGAGGGGGTGTTCATTGCTACTGCCTCCCTTTAATTCTTAGAAATAACTCGGCCCAGTAAAAATTCTATAAATAGACTGTCGAAATTCAACATCGACTAGCCAATAAATGGAGCGTCGTAGAATTGTGATTCAAATTTGCTGATCATCGTCTTCACTTTGTGAATAAAATGGCATGTCGCTTAATTATAGGCGATCAACCGTTCGATTTATAGAATTTTTACAGGGCCGAGTTATTTCTAAGAATTAAAGGGAGGCAGTAGCAATGACCACCCCCTCGGTTTCACAACGATAGCTATATCTTGATAATATCGGATTAGGTCTGACCGGGTCTACCTAGACATTTTCTCTCTTTATATGGCCGGGACAAGGCAGGCGAATGGATTACAGCCCTCACACACACAGAGGCACACATGGGTCACGCGCCGTATGGTAGGTAGGGTAGGGCCCTGCTGGCGAGTGCGCGGCGCGTGCGTTGGTGGAAGGGGGAAGGGACGTTAATAATCCCTCGGAGTCCTTCGCCTCGCCTACTCACGGACTATAATCCGCTGTTGTCAAAACATAGCTATTGTTGTGGGGATAGCCCAACTCCGCGCGGTGGCCACACATAATCTCTACGCTACTCATCAATATTTAACTTGCACTTGTTGTGCTCTCGGATGAGATATGATGTGTATAATACAAAATATTCTATATTTATACCGTGTGTCCCAAAAGTAATGTTACATTTTATTTGTTCATATCTACTTTCTGAGGTTTGGTTAGGGTCAATTCAAATTAATCATAAGTATTCCCTTTCATACTGGTCAACTTTATTTAATTAGTTACAGTGGTTTAATACAGTTCTAAATGATGTACATTACATTTATAACAATTTCAAATTTCAAATACAAACTCTCAGCCGTCAGGGCTGTGAGAACCAAAATTGGCCACCGCGCGGAGTTGGACATGTGCCGCGAGGGACTCAAAGTGACCACCGCGCGGAGTTGGACAGTCAGTTATGACAGATTTCTGACCACCGCGCGGAGTTGGGATGAGCCCATTGTTGTTAAGCCGAGGGGGGGCGCTATCCCGTCCCAGCGGTCATTGCCACTGCCTCCCTTAAATTCTTAGAAATAAATCGGCTTTCTACAACTTCTATAAATTGACTAGCCAATCAACGAAGCGTCGTCGAATTGTGATGTAAGTTTTGTGATATTTGTCTTCTTGTGTCATTTGTCTTCACTTTGTAAATGAAATTTCTTGTCACTAAATTATAGGCGACCGTTTGATTTATAAAATTTGTACTGGGCCGAGAACCAGAGTAGGTCCACCAGAGGTGATGACCGACAGACTAGAGTTGGGGCTGATGACTCACCCGGCGAGCGGCGAGCGGACTACCTGACAATGTTGTGACAGTTTTGACAGCGCTTAACGAACCTGGATAAATCAAGTGTACACTTATACTCGTCCAATTATCCATGACGTGGCGCATTTGTGTCTATATATGCGAGCTATTGAAACCTGCTTTTAAACTTTGTGTTTTAAGATAAAATTAAACAGTTTTAAAGTAATTAGTAAATAAATAACAATGTATTGCTATTTATTCTTGTTACTAGAGTTTATCCTGTTATTTTGTTCTTGTTACTTAGAGTCTATTGTATTGTTATTTATTCTGCTAGTTATTTGTAGAATTTCATTTTTTTGAAGTTATGTTTCCTATGTCTCTTTCTTGTTACTCTTGTTGCTTCCATAGTTTTTTTTCACAACCTATATACTCCAATAGTAAGTTATCGACACAGAAATCATGTATTTTTCCTGTAAAAATGGCGAATCTGTTTGGAAATAAGTGAATAAACATTATTCAGCTTGATTGAGTAAGTATTCATTTTGGTTGATTCTGTATGAATAGAATATTGGAGCACATTTTCAACTGGGATATTCATTGGGATAAATTAGAACAGAAGAAACTGTATGAATCATGAATACAAATAACGTCACTGGCCAGAATCACAGAAAACATACTACTATAACCATAGCCAGGTTAAATTATGGTTATAGTGTAGTATGTTTTCTGTGTCCGAATTCAACACTGGTAACAAACCGTAATATCTGGGTTGGATGTTTTTGACAGTTCCATTTTATTTAAATAGAAAACAGTTTGTTGAAATTAAATCCTCTACAGATGATACAATACATAGATATGACTCTAACTTAATAACATCATCAAAAAATTATCATGGTCTTGAATTGGCATGTACAGAGCGACTAAAAAGTATACAGTTTTATTTTAGGAGAAATAGTTAATTTTTGAATTCTAATAAACTAATCTTATGTATTTTTCCACAGTTCAGAATAAAGTAAGACCTAATACAGCCATAACAGTAGTAGAACCGAATAAATTTAGTGAAATTGGTATAGCAAAATTCTTAGGCTTAAATAATATTTACTAAACAAAATTTCATCTGGCTTATTTATTCTAAAACCATTGTCATTTCTATGCAACATCAAAACCCTAAAACGTATATACTTTGCACACATTCATTCTCACCTATCATACGTTTGGCGATATATGAGGGAACGTCCAAACAAAATCTGTACAAAATTTGGATACTTCAAAAGACGGCTATAAGAATTATTCTGAACCTAGATGAAGAAGATTTAGTAAAGCAATACTTTTCTCAGCTAAAGATTCCAACGGTGTATGACCAATACATTCTAGAATGTATCATTCATGTCAAAAACCAGTCCCATAAAATGAGTTTTCATGGAGATGTCCATTCCTACTACCGTATATAAGAAATAGAGATACAATTAACGTATCCTAACATAATTGAACATTTTATAAAAAATATCAACCCACATAGGATTCAAGTTTTTAATTGATTTACCAACATCACTTACAGCTGCTTATAGACAAAAAATGTTACAAAAATAATGTGAAACGTTGTTACTCTCTAGAAGATTATTCTAAGAATAAGTATAAAGATTGATGTATTTTAGCACAATTTTGAGCCAGTTACTCAACAAAATTTGCTGCAGGAGAATACCTTTTGTATAGGTATAGTAGAAGTTTTTCTATTTTATGACACTATTCTTGTATGTATGTACAAAATTAATAAAGAGGTTATAATTTTATTTAAATATTATTACAAACATGATAACTTTCAGGCCAGTGACATCATTTGTCCATGTTTATGACCCATACAGCTTCTGTTCTAGTATCCGTGGATAGATTGAATTTATATATTGCGAACACGTAGAAATTCACTATCAAAATCTGAAGCTTCAATCTCAAAACAAGTTCATACTAGATCAGAAACAGACAGGCGTAACTAGTATAATAATACCTAACAAAAGAAAAGTCATAAGTCTCATTAACTTGTTATCAATAGCCTATTTACAACTGAAATCAAATCATAACCATAATTTAAGGGAGATAGCATACAATATTTTACTCCTCAAAACCTTGAATTGCTATGTTATTTTAAACATTTATGTAAATATTATTGCTGTTTAATAAAAAGGAATAGGTACCAATGTTTGTAATAGCGTAGACAACATTTCCCAAACATCTCCAATATTTCTGCTATGCAGGTAGTTAAAAAGTGTCCCATAGTAGCCTACAGTACTGGTCTCAGTTATTTTACTGACACTGCCTCTTTCAATGTTTGCAGTACTACCATGTATCTGTATTGCTATGAGGATTTTTGCTATATACAGGGTGTCCGTTAGTACACACAGCCGAATTCCGGGAAATGGTTCTATGGGTTGAAATAAAGAGAAAATCAAGAATCATTTTCTCCAAAATCGCCAGGTTAACCAGTTATCCACAATTTTTTGTATTTTTCATGTAAACATGTTTATATTTGGATTGTCCTAACCGATCTTTATGAAACTTAGTATGTGTGTTAAGGTAAAAAGAGACTCATTTTATAAAAAAAAATGCCAAGGACACTTTTATTTAGCTTTATAAATTCGCTATCAAACAACATCCGGTTTGAAAGGAATAAATAAAAAAAAAAACTGAAATATCACGATCATTAGTTGTGAAATGGAAGACAAATAAGGCTAAGCTTCAGTCAGTTTGCTTCATTTTACAACTAAATATTGTGATATTTCGGTTATTTTTTATTTAAACTTTTTGAACTTAAAGTTATTTGATAGGAAATTTGTAATGCTAAATAAAATTGTTCTTGAATTTTTTTTAATCAGCCATTTTTTTAGTAATTAAAATTTTTTTAATGAAAATGGAACATTTTGAAATGTTGGATTGGGTCATTATAACTTTTTTTTCTAACATGGGTCTCTTCTACTGTAACATATATACAAAGTTTGATAAAGATCGGTTGGAACAATCCAAATAGAAAAAAATGTATATGTAAAAAATAAAAAATGTTTTATATCTGGTTAATCAAGTAATTAAAAAAAAGTGATATACTTGATTTTTGCTTTATCTTGACTCATAGAAACATTTTCCGGAGTTAGGCTGTTTACTTTTGGGACAACCATTATATAAAATAATAAATAATACCTTATAAGTAGAGGATAGCCCTAATCGACCGGAATAAAGGGGACAAGGCTGTTTTGGACGACATATTTTCTGGTAAATCAGTGGCTAGAATTTAAAGGCTTCCTATTCTAGTTCAAAGACATCTACAGTAGTCTTTTTACATTATTTTCATTTAAAATCTATAAGTGCATACATAAAATATATATTTGTATCATAAAGGATTTAGAATTGTAGAATAAGGTGGATAGCAGGCTAGCTTACCTTGAAGAATACAGGTAAGCAAGAACACCTGCAACACCGTAGCCCCCCCCCCCCCCCCCCGCCCTGCAACCCCGTGCGTTCCTGTTCTGATGTATGGAAGAGACACTGAACTGAATACAGAATATTTGTCCAAGTGTAGAGATTGAGAGTGAGAGTTTACAAAAAATATAAAATAAATGAGTAATTAAAATAAAACCATTTTTAAACTATCTTTCCTCTATCGCTATACTTGGCAGTGCCCATAGGGCACGAAATATTGTATGTTCAATGTCTCTTCTATACGTTCTATGGCTGACCTGTACTTCTTTAAGGTAAGCTAGCTGCTATCATAGATAAAACATACTCCTTTAGTAGATTTCCCATCCTTATGGAACAGCTGAAGCCAATTTTATTGTTAGTTCTGTCCGGTGTACTGTAGATGTTGTGTTTGTTTACAATTTGTTTCTTGTTATTTCAGTCATTTAAAACATCGTTTGTTTAACCAAATAAAACTATCTAATCATAAACAATAACTCGTCCACTAGCTATAGAACCAAACAGTGAGGCACAAATCATGAGAAACTAACCCTAAAACAATAGAAACAAATTGTAAACAAAACAAGATCTATCTACAGCACACCAGACAGAACTAAACAATAAAATTGGCTTCAGCTGTTCTATGAGGATGGGAAATCTACTAAGGGAGTATGTTTTATCTATGCTGCTATCCACCTTATTCTACAGTCATGGTTAAATTTTGTTATAAACGATTTCTTGGAGAAATGCAATAGAGCCATGCATATACTACTAAGTTTGGTTAACAAAGTATGACAACTCTTTAATTAAAGTCTTTAATTAAGAGTCCTTGGAGACTAGACGTGCTAACTCATAAAACAATTAAAAAGAAAATTCCTGATCCCACAGTGCACTAGATATTTAAATTATAATTATTTCGGTGTCTGAAAAATTTTATTTTTATGATACGGTAATGAATTTTTCAGCATCTGTTTTGAAACTATATAAGATGGCCGCTAGCCACCAAGGCCTCTTAAGGAATTATTGTGGATATTTCCACCATGATTAGTAAAAAAAAAACAAAGCCTTCACCTTCCCAAAATAAACCCTGAAAAAATAATAAAACCTTAAATAACCAGTAAAATAGGCTTCCTTACCTGTGTCTGTTATCCAAATGTTTTTTATCAACGACATGTTAGATAGCAATCACATTGTCCAAGCAAGCAAAAAATAAAAATACTGTAAATAAATACATAACAGAAAACACAAAAAGTGAAATGGACAATGATGGTGCTATCAGTCCTACCGGCAGCAATTAACTAGAATTAACTAGTCATTGAGTCCAACCCTCTACCCCTGTTATAATTAATTAAGACATGATAAAAGTGTTGAATTGCAGTTTTTCTACTTGTGTAATCATCTGATTGTTTTCCTTTGTTCACTTGTGTCAGATAAGTCATAAAAAGTTGGCAAAATGCAAGTGCAAACTAGTAATAATTGTTTGGGAAGTAAATTAAACCATTGTAAGTTAACCCAATATTATGTTTGTCCCAGTTCTTTCTTTCAGATGTGTTCTGAGGTGTGAATGCAATGTATTTTAGGCGATAGCACTTTTATCATAGTTTTCTGTGTTTAGTGGGGCCTATAACAATTAAATTATACAGCTAGTTTCAGTGAGGAAATTTTATTTTTGCAAGGCATGTCAATTGTTATTGAAAGTTAGCTCAAGATATACAGACAGTACATAAAAAAAAAAACGAAAAACAATAGATCTAGTAACACAATTCATTTATTATATTACTTAATATATGTGGTACAAATTAGTGTGTTAAGTTTAATTTAGCTTAACCTACGTTGTCTTATTTATAATTTAAATTTGAATTAACAATTAACCTTAACCTAAAGATCATGCCACACAGCTTGATGCAAACCGCTATCCACTGTTAAATAACAATGAAACACAACTGTTTTGTTTAACAAATAACAAAGTAAAAACAGTGGTTATCTAATAAAAAAGAAATACATTGACAACACAAAGGCAAACAAATGGGTTGAAATTAAATCTCTGAAAGCACAAAAATATGTAAAATAACACCTATAATAATATATTTACACTTATACTGTTTACTCACAAGACGGTAAATACGTATAAATGATGGTAAGTTGTGATCGATTTCGATTGGACACTCCAATCATCATCAGACCCAATAGGGGAATGTTGAATTTAATTTATCATTAATGTTGAATTGATTCCCCTATTGGGTCTAATGATGATGGAGTGTTCAATCAAATTCGATCACCACTTCAAATCTGTTATATGTATTTACCGTCTTGTGAAAAAACAGTATAAGTGTAAGTATATTATTATAAGTGTTATTTCACACATTTTTTGTGCTTTTAGGTAATTTAATAACACGTACAATGCTGATCAAGAAGTTATTTGACCAAATTCTACATAACTAAGAGACAGTTTCAGATGCAAGTTCGTAAGGGACTGGATGCAGGTTGTAACGGGGACCAAAGGAGGCACCAGGAGTACAAGAGGCTTCTGTAAGGAGTAATAGAAAAAAAATTAAAAATAAAAATAACAGTAAAATTAAGAAAAAAAAGGGTTTTTCAAAATATTTTCCCATTTAAAAAGGTTTAGCAAAAGATATTGAGAATATTTATTATTTAGCACATTAAGAACATTTTTTTTACTGTCCAATCTTTTGAATTGAGTCTTTGGGAGTTGACTGTGTCGTTGAATAGGCAAAAATATTGGCCAACATTATGAATGTGTTGCAGCAATCAATCTTAAAATTCTCAAATTAATCTTAAAATGAGGTAATCTAAATTCTTAGTTGCAGTGTAGCATTCCCTCAAGCAAAAATTGGATGAGTATAGATGGAACACATTTATAAATTTCAACAAATTTTTTGTCGGTGGAAGTCTATCTTTAAATTTTTTACTGCTTTATTTTGAAAACATTCTTTTTGGGAACACTTTGGATATTTTTTATTTTTCACATTTTTGTTTATCCTAGGACACTAAGTTATAGCCCGGGATCGTTTTTCACATTACTTTAGGCAACACCTAGAGGTGGCGGCATTATCACTTAGATATAATCCATCGATGATTTGGCTGGACTTAACCAGGGACCGAAGTCCCTTGTTTGAGTTTTTGCTTATTGAGTTTTTTGCCGGAGCAATCTCGACACCTAGATGCATCGGCCCACCCGATTCTTAGATAGTGTTCTACCACTAGACCAGCTCACTCCCCAGAATTTATCACATTAGAAATGTATATTATTTTTAATGTTTGGTAGGGATCTCTAGTATCCTTCTTTGTTGTTAATAGGCTAAAACAAACACTAATAGGCTAGCACTCGTTGCAGGACAACTGTGTATTTCCAGTAAGATGAGTATTTTTGGGCATCACTAACCTTATTGAAATTTGGACAACACAGTCCTTGTCACCACATTTCATTGTATACACACACATAAAAGAACTTCAGTCTTAATTTTATTTTTATTTTTGTATTTTTTATCATGTGTGTGTACAATGAACTATGGTGACAAGGACTGTGTTGTCCTGATTTCAATAATGTGAGTGATGCAAAAAAATACTCATCTAACTGAATTATTGACCCCACCCAAAACCCATGTTGTTTAGGAATGTGTATTTCCACTCCTCAAAATGCTACTCAATGACATTTTACCTTAATTATTTTAGTCTCTGGTGTTTCTTTCTTTTTAATCTTGTGTAAGTATGTGGTAGTTTACTTTGTTCTATGTATTTTAACTTTACTTTGTTTGTTTGTTTGGGTCTTCCAATCTAGCTGTGAACATTTTCCACTAAATTACATCAAGTCTAGTAGTGTTAATTGTTTAGCTTTCTTAACCCTTTGCGGTAGTATTTGTTGTTCTCTTTTCCTTCCTTAGAGACCGGGAAAGCCACACTTCCATTTTCATTGCTTTTGAATAAGTTTTAACCATAAAAGATACTTTTTTTTATTATTATACTTAAGAATATTAAATAATTTAATCGGTATAAACCTTTTAAAATTTGAGTAAAAAGTTGTTATAAGCCTAAATACAAGTATACATAATTGAATTCTAATGATGACCAAGTTTACAGTTATAAGATCAGTGTGTTGGGGTTAAAAGGCTAGCAACAGGGCATTTAAATCCCAGCACAAGACATAAACAGGAGTAGTAATAATGGCGGCCAAACCTGGAAAGGAGGGGGGCCACTATGAGTGGCCCTGCTGAGCTATAGGCGAGTCGCTTCATATATATATATTAACTTATAACGTTACGGATCTTGTGGCCACTTCTGACCGCTAAGGGTTAATGTACCTATGTATGTTGGTGAAGCAAGACAAAGCACTGACAAGAATTTCAATATATTTTCTTTAAGGTGGAAATATTTTTACTACCTTTTATATTATATTAGAATTTTTTTTTTAAGAGGTTGGCGGCCTCTTTTAACCTTGCATTTGCCCGTCCACATACACTAAGCGCCCGTGCATGGATCGTTTACAGCAAAGCAAAGAGTGACCCGGTACAGTACAAAAGTGAACTGTACTGATAAATTTAGATTCATATAGGGTTTTTTTTTTACGCAACCATAAGAAACTTTTTTCATAACAAAACAAGCTCATATGTTGGTATCCCTTTTTTCTAAACTTTATTGCCGATCAGCTAATATGTTTTGTTTCGTAGTTATCTATGAGGTTAAATGTTATTGGGAATTTATTGTAAATAAGACTGAAACATGGTGTATTCACAAGCTCAAAGAGTTGGACTAATATGTTTAAAATAAATCATTGGTTTTATGCCAAGAAAGGCTTGACAAACATATAAGAAAACCGGATCTGTAGAAAACAAAAATACCCACCCCCTCCACCCCCACAGCAAACCTGCCGTCTAAGCGAATTTCTATTTGCCTGAAATTATTTTCAATAATCTACTTAAATAACATTAGGTTTAACGAGTACCTAGGTTTGCTGCTAGATGGAATTGAAAAAGTAAATCGGTCCCGGGCCTAAGTCTTACTGTGCCACCTACGGTAATAGCTACTTCCCTATAGGGAAATACGCTAAAAAAAAAACATAGACGTACAAAAATACTCCATCTGAGCTTGCGAAAACCTTATTGTGTCTTATTTACAATAACACTAATCCTCATGGGTAACTATGCAACAATGCATATCAGCTGATCGGCAACGAAGGAAAGAAAACAGGAATACCAACATATAGCTTGTTTTGTCATTAAACAGTGTCACACAGTTGTTGTGTTAGCTTGGGTTATGTTTAGAAAACAAAACACACTTTACAACAGTAGCACATAATAAGTTAAAACTTAATTTGAATAGGGGAATATTGCTAGCCAAATAGTTAGGGTCTCAGACTTTGGTGCGAGACCGATGATAATCTGTAGGCCTAGCGTATCACCAAATTTGGTTGATTTGAACTGTTTTCGCATAAAAGTGGTTAATGTTCTAAACTATAAAATAACACTGGCGATAAAAAATATTAATTGAGACGTGCAACACAGTTGTCCTTCCAGTGAATGCTAAAAAGTATAATTAGCCAAAAATGTAACAAAGGAGGAATTATAGATATCCCTTCCAACCACAACGAATGACTTAAGCACCGAAAATGTTTTTGGTAAACAAATTATCACTTGATGATTAATATTTTGCCAATAAAGCTTTATTTTACCTGGCTTTTCAGATGATTTTATTTAGTTATTAACAACAGCTGTCTGATACTTACAAATACACAATACATAAACCCTTTCCTTCCCCAAAAAATATGTAGATGTAAAAAAAATTACCCCAGTTTTTTATATTCATTTGGTGTAATTAAGCAGAAAAAACATTTTTGACTCATTTTATGTTTTATTAAAGAAGTTATAAACATGATTCAAATTTAGATCTATCATTGGGAAAGAAAGAGTCTCCAGCATACGTTCGTTCCTATCCTTATCACAGTAATAAATATAATCATGTCTGTGCCGGTTTTGTTTTGTTGTGAATCCAGCTTTAGAGTGGAGTGTCAATAGTGTGATACATAATTGATTGTGTAAGCCTAAATAATTGTATTGTGTAATTAATAAGTGCGCGTAGCCTAGAGGGTGGAAAGTCTCAGAACTCTATAAAAAAATAATAAGTATATGCCTACAAAACTTGGTTCAAAGTCACTGGAGACATAAAAACCCATTTGAAACATTATTCAGTATACGCTACCTCCTTAGTTTGACGACCCACTAGAAGTCAGAAGAAAATCTTCAATGAAGCATAGTTTGATATGCACATAAAATTAAAGACCTTTTTTAGTAAAATATTTTCTTACAAACCCATACGGATAATTAAGTCAAAAATGGCAGCTGTTTACAGATTACTTGGATTCGCAATTTTGAATCTTTGTATATTCGTCTAATAAAGGCTTTAAATGTTATATGCATATGGACCTATTTTATTTTTGAAATGTTATTATTATTTTTGAAATATTTAACTGTCTCGGGACTTTCCTTCCACCATGTATAGACCAATACAGTAATAATAATTAGAATGTTTAAAGTTAAACCATGATTTAAACTTTCAAGTGTGTGTTTTTGATCAAATCATCCCAGTTTTCAAGTCTAAAATGTGCACTAGGCCTACTGTAGTATAGAAGAGAAAGGTTGTCTTTCTACAGAATTGTAAAATGGTATAGTTATGTCACAAACATAGGTAACTTTGTATACTTTCATTGGACAAGATCATCAGTGTTTGCTATGAAAAATAATTTTTTTTAATAACCAATTGTGAATTTTTGCGGTTGGAAAAAAATGTTCGCAGACCAGATGTGGCCCAAGCGTTGTAGATCCCTGCTGAGAATGTAGCACAGGTGAAACAAAACTTTATTCTAAAGATTTTAAGATAAAAAATTAAAAATAAAAATTGGTATGATTCAAAAATTTAAAAAAGAAGGGATTGGGAAGTGATATTTATTAACAAAATAGCCAAAGAGGAAAAAAATCTAAATCTTACCTGCGATATCAGCTCTTTCATTCTCAACTGGCTCTTCTTTGATTTTCACAACGGGAGTTGGATCATCGTCGAAGCCAACCTCCAGTTTAGTAAACATTAAGTCAACAAAACTTTTGGTTTCTGAAAAAAATCAAAGGTTTTTAAAACTAATAACTAATATATTCTAACAAAAATATTATAAAAATATTAGCTGCTTAACCACATTATGTTACTCCTGTTGGACATGCACCCCAATGTCTGTTAACAACTAACACTTGAGCATTGTCTAAATTTGTTTGAAGGTAATCTTGATCTTGATCCTTCCTAGTGTTTAAATCTGCGGATTTAAACAAAAATGTAATTCTCGCCCAGTAAATTTTTTTCCAATTACATCTCTTTATTTGTACTCTTCAATCCATTACAATGAATAATGATCATCAATTTACAATGATTAGGCGATTTCGATACTGTGGATGGCAGAGTACGGGGTAGGTTGGCAGCGCTACATTCCGCCTGACGGAAAACGCAGTTGCATAAAAGGGTTCCATTCGATCCTATGTAAAAAACGCCCAGACAAAACGCTTGGTAGAATTTAAGTCCTCTGCCCACTTCGGATGGAACGCGACGGAGATTCTGTCGTGCATAAAAGGGTCCCATTTGATCCCATGTTAAAACAATCTCTGACGGAACGCCCAATAGATTCCGCCTGACGGAAAACGTCTTGCATAAAAGAGGCCCAAATGCTCTGAGAAAAAGAACTTTTAGCTGAAAATCATTTTGTCTTCAAATATTGGATATATTTATATATAAAACTATGTTTGGTTTTTCTTCAATCTTATTTCTATTTTACACACAAAATGTTATTATAATGGTAATTTTTGAAAAGATCGCAAAGAGATAGTCTTTACGACACAAGTAACATAAAATCTTCTACGAGTGTCGTAAAGGCTTATTACGCGACTTGCTTACAATTCATTACCTATTAATAGACAATTATTATATATTTTTTTGCAATACTTAAGGTATTGAAACAGTTTATTTACAAGATTAAAAACAAAACAAACAGTAAAGTATCTCTGAAATTACTGATAAAACTATCAATTATTACAAACTATTTTAGCCCTTACTTTTTCATCTTATTCACTATTAGAACTATGTGACATTTTTAAAATTGTTCGATAAACCTTCCTGCAACTGTTTGTTAGCAAATCGCTTAGTTCACCTAAGGCTAATTTGGAAAGAATGGGTGAGTTTCTGGCGGAAAACGCTAGATCAACAATTAAATTGGTCATTACCAGAGATGATAAGTTGGCGTTTGAAACATTATAATTTTACTTCGTTTCTCTCAGTCCTTGAACCCCGTTGGTCAATTTCTTTACCACACTAGTGCTATAAAGTACGTAAACAATGCGGTTAAGTGATCCTTTTCGATTCTAAAATTATAATTGAAATGTCTAGTTAAAAAATCGGTCAAAGGTAAATTCACACACGGCCAGTGCAACTAATTAGAAATTCAATATTGGTAACTGAATCTCAGTACAAAAGTTTGAATGTACACTGAGCTACATCACCGTTACTTGTGCTGCTTTCGAAGCTGATGCGAATCTAATTTTTTGGGGTTTTTAGTCCCTCAAAAATCATACATTAGGTGTTCAGACTTGCATTGATTTTGCAATAAATTAGGGAATAAGGCCAGGCGCACACAGGCGATTTTGAGTCGCGCAACAGTTGCCCGACTAAAATGTTCAACATTGTTTTAAATTGGAGTGCGCACACGAAGGAAACAGTCTGGGGACAGTCGCGCAACTGTTGCAACCGATGTTCCCGGACCCAATTCGCCAGCGACTGCTCTGCGACTGAATTGTTGCGGGACTGTCGCTCCAGGTTTGGTATCCATTGAAACAAGTGTAGATGCGCACACATGCAACTAAATAGTTGCTGTGTCGCTCAGTCTCACCCCAGGAATTCAACTACTCGTGGCCAGAACTGTCACTAGTGTTTGCTCTCTTGTTGTGTGAAGATTTTAGAAAATTGCAAGTATGAGTGTGCGTGGTGAGGATGTCGAACAATTAATTGATGAAGTTGAGAAGAGGCCGACTATATTTAAAGTCATTGACTCTGTCCTTTCACAAGTCGCTCACTATATATAAGGGATGAACCCAGTATCTTCTCTTTTTCTTTCGCGCGCGAAACTTCAGCAACAAAGCACATACTACGGCTGTATCATTGAAATCCATTCGGAACGCTGTAACGAATGTATTTCCAACACGTCTCAAGACTAGATCCGCGACTAAAAAGTTGCCTGTGTGCGCACTCCAGCTCAACTGTCGCTAGACTTCAGAGTCTCCGAGAGAGTTGCGCAACAGTCCCCCGATTAGTCGGGCAACTGTTGCGCAACTCAAAATCGCCTGTGTGCGCCTGGCCTAAGCTATTACTGTAGGTCTCATGGCAAGACCTAGTTTCGGGACCGATTTACATTTCGTTTTAAAATGTTTAGAGGGCAAAACCACAATTTTTTCAGGTTCACATAGATATATATATGTCTGTTATCACAACAACTTGAGTAAAAGTGATCTCATTATGATGAAGATGGTACAAACAAATTCGCCAACCAACATGATTGTACTATAAGAAAAGGGTTTTATGGGGTAAAGATGAGGATTTCTACTTTTTGATTCTCAAAACATAAAACTTTGCAATTTCTTACCATTACCATTTTGTAGAGCTTAAAAAACCAATTAATTTTATTTATTGCAGCATTGTTGTATGCTGAATGGTTATAAGTCATAAGTCATAAGTATTTTACTGCATAAAACATTCTTCATTACAAAGGCAATGGTGAACAGATGCATGGTCAATCAATAAGTTCTAAAAACTAAAGTAAAAAGTTACAACAAAATACAATAAGAACAGCACAATTGAGAGAAAATTGCCAATTCAAACAACTTAGAAAAAAGACAAATTTAAATGAAGATCTTGAAGCAATATCAGAGAAAAAACAATTAAAAACATTCTGTGTCATATTTTACATAAACTAATGGTCAATTAATGTCACGGTCATTTAGGAAATCTGCCAGGAAGTAATATGATTTCTCCACCAATAATGATTTAGTCCACATTTTAAATTTTTGTGGTGTATAGGATTTTATTTTTGAGGGGATCTTATTATATAGCCAAATCCCCATATAGATGGGGTTTTTTTTCAAAATGAGAGTGTTTATGAATTGGATAATTTAGCAGATTGATGAGTGGGTCTAAATTCATCAAAAAGTGTATTATTTAAATTAACAAAATTTACTGTTTCATAGATGTACAAAGAAGTCAATGACATAATTTTTAATTCTTTAAAAGAACGACGACAGCTTGATCCATATTCTGCCCCTATCATCACTCTAATAATACTTTTTTGGACTTTAAAAACTTTGCTAATATCCCCTGAGTTTCCCCACAGAACAATTCCATAACGAAGCAGAGAGTGTATATAAGCATAATAAATAATTTTTAATGTTGCTAGTGACACTAAATTTTGAATACATTTAATTGCAAACCTAAAAGAAGTCAACTTACAAACCAAATATTGAATGTGTGATTTCCAATTGAAACTTTTATCTATAGTAATCCCAAGAAATTTATATTTATCAGTGATATTAAAATCCGTTCCATTGAGTTTGTGGTTATTGTTAATTCTGATGTGGAATTGCATAATGTTAGATTTATATTCATTTAGTAAAAGTCCATTTGATTCAAACCATTTCTTCAGATCTTTTAGTGTTAATTTCAAAGTGTTTTCTAATGCAGACAGGTTTTTTTCCTGAACTATTACACTTGTTACAGAGAAAAGTTAAAAAAAAACTGTAAATGTGTCTAGAGGTAGACTCCCACAAGTTGCGTGGTAAAAACTAATCATGAACGTTGTGATTTTATAGACTTCGATGTTTGTAAATAAATATGTGTGAACTATGACGACCTTCAGAAGAAGTGATTATGTCCTTGTAAAGCTTGATGATGGCTCCAATGTGAGCTGAAACTAGTTAGTTGCCACAGCAACAAATTGGATTACCAACAATACAGATATTTTAAACCACTTATAACATGTTTTTTTTTAGCCTAATAAAGCTAATAACACAAAACTACTACTTCAAACATTGTGAACCTCCAACAGCTAGTAAAAAATTATACTGTAGAGTCTCGATTAAACGACCTAAACCTAAAATACTAAGGCAAGATTGGATAAGCAAAAAGGTTGGATAACCTAGAAAATTACTATACAGGGTGATCAACTTAACCGTGCCACCATTGGTATCTCAGAAACTATTAGATTTAGAGAGAACATTAAATGGGGACCTTCAACTAGTTTTTAATGACATAAAAAAATATGAATTCTAATGTTTCAAAAATGGCCACCATTTTCCAATATGGCGGCCAACTTAAAAAATTCTTACGGAACACCCTTTATTTTATGAAAAAAAAGCTTGCCGTGTGGTTATAATCATTATTTCATTAGCTTTTTTCAAAGTTTAACCTGCTGTAGCTCCTAAACGAGTAGGTTTAGAAAGAAAATGTCAAGATTTAAAAAGTCTTAAAATTGTATCTAGAATCTAAAACAATCATAAAATAAAGGGTGTTCCATAAGAAATTTTTAAGTTGGCCGCCATATTGGAAAATGGCGGCCATTTTTGAAACATTGGAATTCATATTTTTTTATGTCATTAAAAACTAGTTGAAGTTCCCCATTTAATGTTCTTTCTAAATCTTAAAGTTTCTGAGATACCAATGGTGGCACAGTTAAGTTGTTCACCCTGAATAACAAAAACAAAACGTTCATGCTGGTGCTGTGACTGCGGGATGAGTTGACGATCGGGCCACGAGCGTTGGTCATGTTTACTATTGTGTCGTGATCGCGGGAGATGATAAAGATGGCAGGACCACAAGACATGTTAAAGATAAGGCCATGACCGCAGAATATATTGACAATCATGCTGTAAGCGTGAGACATGTGTTGTGATTGCGAGAGATGTTTATGATGGCACCTTGACCACAAGACATGTTAAAGATAAGGCCATGACCGCAGAATATATTGACAATCATGCTGTAAGCGTGAGACATGTGTTGTGATTGCGAGAGATGTTTATGATGGCACCTTGACCACAAGACATGTTAAAGATAAGGCCATGACCGCAGAATATATTGACAATCATGCTGTAAGCGTGAGACATGTGTTGTGATTGCGAAAGATGTTTATGATGGCATTTTGACCACAAGACATGTTGAAGATGGCGCTGTGACTACGAGACAAGTCACATATATACAGATCCTACCAAGGGTATATGAAATGGACATGGAGAATGGACCAAGTTTATGGGCTGGATTTTTAAAAAATGGCACAGGTAACAAAAAAAAATACCCCCGCAGCAGCAAACCTGCAGACTAAGCGAATTTCCATTTGTCTGACTGGATTTACACTCAAATGTCTCCTTAAAAATATCACATTTATTCCCTATTTAAATAACATTAGTTTAACGAGTACTTAGGTTTGCTGCAATAGGGAGGGTAAAAAGGTATTTTTTTGTAAAATGTAATAGTTCAGTATGAAATTAATGCATTTTCCAAATTTGATCAAAATATGTTCATAAACAAGCAAACTACAACAGTTTACTTATTCTCCATAAGAATAACATGTGAATTTTAAATTTACAGATTTTTGTAATTTTCTCCGTAACCATTAGGTGCATAATAACGCTTCAATACACTAAATTATTTGTTTTTTTAAGCTCTACAAAATGGTTTGGAAAGAAATTGATAATTTTAAGTTTTTAGGGTCAAAAATGGGAAAAACCAATTTTTACCCCATAAAACCCCCCATAAACCCCTGTTCCCATAGTCCGATCATGCTGGCTCGCGAACTCGTTCAAATAAACGTAGGTTTACACGTTTGTACCAAATGTCATCAAAATCGGATGATTTTTTATTGAGTTATTGCGCTAACGGACACATATATAAATATATATATGAATTTGAACGGATGGTGTTTTTGGTCTCTAGGGACCTCAAAACAAAAAAGTAAATCGGTCCCGGGTCCAGGTCTTACCATGAGTACTACGGTAATAGCTTATTCCCTATAAGGGAAATTCGCTAAAAGTTAGGAAGAAGTCAGGAGTTTTAATTGAGAAATCAGGTAGACACCCTGATAATGCCCAGGAAGGTCAGATAACTCGGAAGGACGGATAACTGAGTATTTTTAACTCTTATCAATTTTTGTACTGCATTGATATATTTTACATATTCAGGAAAAAGGTGTGATTCTCTATAAGTGTTTTTACTCGGCCTAAATATAGGAAATTGTCAATATAAGGTTGAAATGAGAGCAGTTCTAAGACGCAGAGTCACTCCTGCTAATAAAATAAGAAGTAGTAAGATAAGTGTTTCAGTTAGGTGTTTCAACTACATTATGTTACATTATGGCAGTAAGAAACACTCATCCCCTATAAAAGCAACCATAGGCTATATCTACATTGACCTAATTAGCCTATCTGACATAACCTAACTTGTGGAGGTTTTTTCATGTTTAGTTTTTGTTTAATTGGTACTGTCAACATTTTGGTATTGTGCTGAAAATTGTTATGGGGTTGTACAATATCTAAGCTAGGCTACTAATCTATGTGTTGATTAACAAGGAAAAAGGTGGTGTTGATGATCAAAACTGGATTAGGTAGGCTACTAATCTTCCCCTACCGGTATAATTTTATTAGCCTATCATTAACCACCTCTGCTATAACTAAAACCCTGAAGTTTATGGATGAAAACCTCTCTAAGCTAAGGTAACAACACTACAACTTTATTTTACTGATAAAAATACAGGTTTAACATTTTACTCCTACAAAAAAAACTACAACACGTATAAAAAATTTTAATTTCTGCCTCTTTTAGGCTTGCATTTGCCCATCCGCATAGACTATTTGCCTGTGCGTGGAACATATCCAGCAAAGAAAGGAGTGAACCAGTAGGCTACAGAACAAGATGAACTGTACATATACATTTGTTTGCGGCAGTAACCAGGATCCTAACCTACAACATGGCTGCCTTGGGTCCGAAGTCTGTGACACTACCGAATGAGCCACCATCTTACCATTACTGACCCCGAGAGTAAAGAAGTCCCCTGAGTTCCGGCCTATTCGTAGTTTGAAGGCGTTACGCTTGAACGTTTCGCGCAACAATTAGAGCCGTCTTCACTCTGCTCAGCTAGTTGTTACGCTTTATTTTTTATATGTCTTATCTGTATGATTTTTATAAAATGTTATAACTTAATATTTTTTGCATAGTCATACAATCGAAGGAAACCCATTTTCTAGTGTTACTAAAGCAAATTAATGACCTTCTACTTTATGATTTTTGTTTAGTTAGGCCTAAATGTAACAATACCAATAAAATACAATACAATCAAATGCATTTTAAATCCGAGTTTGAAAGCATTAATCCCAAATAATAATTAGTTGATCAATGAATATACTTACGGTGAATGCATATTACCGGTAGGCCTACATAATATAAGTACACGAGTACAGCAGATTCAATAGCATTCTTCAATAAACAAGTTATTATTAAAGATCTTAATCTCATAACCATAAACCTACACAACAAATCAAGTAAACAATTGCCAATATAATATTTTAGCCTACTTACAAATGCTGATATTGTAAGAGTTTAATCGATGTTCACTGGCAAAGGTTGGGCTAACTCCAAATCTTCTTCGTCTGTATCATGGGGTTCAGAGTCGGAATCCTCAGTCGATGAATCATCTCCGCCTCCCAAATTGATCCCCATATCTTTGTGATTGAACCCCATGTCTTTTAAGAGACGCCGAAGTGCCCATTCGAACCATTTAAAATTATTCTTTCTCTCAAAACAGGTAATAGTTTTTTAACATGTAGGGACAATTTTTTTGTTTGTGTAAATATCACGTATTACATCTACGATTACACATCTGTCAAAGCCATCTATTTGTACTTTATGGTGGTCAGCTTTCTTACGTTTTTTCCCGGGTGTACAGAGTTTTTCCTCCGGAGTTTTGTTTGCCGGGGCTTTTCTAATTCGTTTAATAGTTTTTCTGACACTTTACAGTAGTTTGCGTTTGTAGTTGATCTGTTGCCTTTTCTATCAGCACTAATAACTTTTTTTCTTTACCTTCGTTGTCACAACACTCTATCACCCGTCTAATTAAATCCCTGTCTCCACTATGCATAGTAACACCATGTTTTCTTGAATCCATAGCTACAAGGACTGTCCAAAACAGAACTCAAGCTACACGAACACACGAGACTGCACTGAATCAAATGACGTGACCACATGATGATAATCCACTCACCAAAACATAGATATGAGTAATTATGTTTACAACAGTTGTTTACAGACAGACATCGAGACAAGGCGCACAGATGCTTAGCGCCTGCAAATAGTGTGTGATACCGTCCAAACATAACTGCGTCAATAGTATAGGATGAAATAAATAAATTTGCCAAATTGTATCAATGGTATCCATAAACAAGTAAACTACAACAAATTTCATTTTCTCCTTAAGAACAACACAGGAATTTTAAATTACACTTTTTTTTTTTCTCTGTGACCATTAGGGATACAACAGCGCTTCAATATACTGGACTAAATTAGGCTTATTTCTTTTTTTTGAGCTCTACAAAATAGTTTTGAAAGAAATTACATAATCTTTTGTTGTACCCATTTTTACCCCAGAAACCCCCTCTAAACCCCTGTTCTCATGGTCCGATTATGCTGGTTCGCGAACTCATTCTTATAAACTTAGGTTTGCACGTTTGTACCAAATTTTTTTCAAAATCGATAATTTTTTCTCAAGTTATCGCGCTAACGGACATATATATATAATATGAATGTGAACGGATGGTGTTATTGACCCCTAGGGACCTCAAAACGAAAAAGTAAATCGGTCCCAGGTCTAGGTCTTACCATGAGACCTTCGGTAATAGCTTATTCTCTACATGGGAAATTTGCTAAAGGGAAATTGATTTCAAAACAAAAACAATTGCTATTCCAAAATGTTGTTTATCTATTAGAATCGATTGGGTTGGTTTTGTAGGTATATTCTTATACTGTAATTTAAACGCCCACAGTTAACTAAACTATAAAATGTTAGGCTGGAATTAATAAATCATGAATACTAAAATCAAAAGGCTAGATATTCTGCCTTAGGTGTTCATGTATTTTTAAGAGTTGACTTCAAAATACTGCAGCAGTTTTCTTACTTTGTGCATAATTTTTTTATGACAATATTCCAATTATTCCAAATAATTTTCAGAATCCAATCAGTGTTTTTCTGCTAATTACTTTACAAATATGGTACGGTACCCAACAACACTGGTCTACGAGTTTAGACTAAAATAAAAAAAAATAAATAACAAAATTCTCTATTAACTAACCTCTGTTTAAAAATACTTCCAGTTGAGCGATTGTGTTCCTTCTCAACTCTTCCATAGGCTTGTCCTTCTTGACAAGTGCATATATATATTTGGCCAGGGCCTCGGGGTCCGCATCACATCTAAAAATGTAATTAAATTAACAGTGTATTCCTCATGAAAACAGATGGCTATAATTTTGTAGGCCTAGATCAGTTATATCAAACTGATTTAATTGTAAAATTGTAAATAGTAGTTTTTAATTATTTTGACGCTATCTATCCGGCCCAGTCTGGTCAACGATGAAGAGGAGGTATTTTCGGTATTTCATAGTTGCACTGCATAGAGTGCTAGGATGATTGGTGGGTTGACATCTTAATGAGCTTACTTGAATATAAATACCCCCAATGCAGCAAACCTGCAGACTGAGTGAATTTGCATTCACCTGGTTAAATGTTAACTAAAATATTCCCTTAAAATTATCAGATTTATTTCCAATTAAACTTAAATAATATTAATTTTAATGAGTAGGCCAACCATGGGCACCCCATCTACCTTTTTTTTAAGGGGGTCAGAGAATCTGAGGGTACGGAATAACCCCCAAGAGAGTAGCCGGGAAATGTTTAAAATGTACATACAAATAGTCCGTTTTACGCATTTTTGTGCCTAAATTTGCTTTGTCAATGTTTTGTTTTTTGCATACAGTAGGCTGCCAGATGGTCCGGCCCGGACAAGTCACATCATCACGGCCAAATAACCTTCGAAAGGTTTCAACTAGAATGTTCAGTTCCTGGCCAAAGAAGTTAACAATTCATATGTCAGTTTAGTTGACGGGTGCTTTTAAGGATGAACCGTTGCATATTGCCTATGATAAACGGTTGTAAAGCAATGTGTTTTTATTTGTGATTTTGTATGTGTATGGTTTTTTACCCTACATGTGGGTTTACTGTTAGGAAAATGCCTTCTAAAAAGAGTGAAAAACGTATAAACATAATGTATGTGACAATAGAACAAAGACTCGTCGTTCTAGAGTGTATTGATAGGGGCGAATCAGTCCAGTGTTGCAAAAATGTATCTATAAGTGGAAACAAGATGACTCTAGAAAGAGACGTCAGAAGCTTAGTTTTGGTAAATAATTATGTTAAAGAATGTTCATGTTAATGCTATTTGTTGATTTTTAAGTGTTTGTAACTGATTTAATCAGAATATTTTAACCTACTTCCATAATACATCCGGTTAGTCCGGCCAATTTGTAGTGCGGCCAGTGGTCCGGTCCCGAGGTGGCCGAACTAGAGGGAGCCTAATATAGTTATTATCTTTAAATTCTGTACAATCAAGGCAGTCAGGATAGAACTTGGTTTTAATGGAAGAAAATAATGCATTCAATACTTTGTTTCATCACAAATGTTAACATGTCCCTCTGTTAATTGGAATACATTTTGCAAACATTGATTCTCATCAAAAAGAATCTCCTTCAATATTAATCCTCACCTACTCGTTCATATGCACTAACAATTTACAACTTAAACTTCCATCTCACTTAACAACATTCTATCGGCATTAAACTTTATAATCTACTTCCTCCCTCCCATCAGCTGGAACTGATCTCAAACGGAAATGGTAAATAAAAAATCTACTCTTGGTCAAGAGATACTACAGTGTCAGTGGCTGTCGCTGATGATTTCAGATGGTTTTAAGTGTTTCAATAATTTAGTTTGGATGAAGCAACTAAGGCCTACTCCCGTTTCATTTTTTTAACTATATATGTACCTAAAGAGATTGAAATAACTAATGTGAATTGGTATTTATTGTTTGTAGACTTAAAAAAGTTTTTGAATTAAAAACAGTGATACACCATTAAAAAAAAAAATTAAGTTACTAAACTGATGGCATGTGAAAACAATACAGGCCTAGAATATTTAATCACACAGCCTGAATTAATTAAGTTGTATTCAAATTATTGCATGCCAGGTAAAAGTAGGCCTAATATGACTTCAACAAAATTAATGACAATACCCATCAACGACAAGCTTATATAAGTGATAAATGAGGGCTTGTATAAGTTGACCTATATATTTCAATATGGCTTTAGAAATTTATTTTAATTCCAATAAAAATCATGGTGGGGCAGGGGAAATATCCCTTTTTTCAAGATGGCACTGTGAATAGTGGGGGTGTGCTGGAGGAATGGGTGTAGGCTCAAATGATGCTGTTGCTTTGGGATTTTCTAAGAGTATCACTTTCAGTAATAAGCATGGCTTTTTCGAGTGAGCAATGTGCTTTTGCACTTGAGATGTATTTTTTTTTTCAAAATTGTTGCTGTGTAGCTGGCGTTCCCTGCAAACTTGTTATCGGACGGCCTGTCTCAAGGCTGTTACATTTTGGTGTGGATAAAGGACTCCCGTGTATTGGTCGAGTATTGCGAAGGATATTTGGGGCCAGCTACGACGAATGCAGGCGTGTTATAATTATGTGAAATAATAATTGCATATGTTTATCAGACTTTGTTGATGACAAGGCACACTTCCATATATTTCTGGAGCGGTAAATAAGCAGAATATGCTCTATTGGAGTGATGCTAAGCCTAGGGTGGTTCACGAGAGGACCCTAGATGCCTTGAAGGATGCAATTCACCTTGAAGTTGGCCGCATCCCACAACAAATGCTTCACATAGTTATAATGAACTCCAGAACCAGATTACGGCAGTGTAGTGACAATGAGAGACAATACTTCCAGGAATCCCAATATAAAGTTTGATTCTAACATTTTTGGTTATCTTTTATGTACCTTCAAAATGAGGGATAAACCTACTTCCTTGCCCCACCCTACTTTATAATATAGGCTAAGTTATAATTTATTTATTTATTTCCCAACAGTTTACACCAGTTTACAAAAAGGATACAATGTTAACAAGATGGCTAAATATTCATACAACGGAACAGTACAATTGGTAACAGCAAGAACATAATAAAATGAATAGCAACAAGTAGGTAATAAATTATAATATTATTATGTAATATATAGTATTATAATATAAGGCATATTAGGTTCATTTATAATACAGGGTGTTTTTTTTACGCACAACCCAAATAAAAAGTAGGCTACTGTGAGACACATTTATTGACAAAACTATCTTATATTTTGGCATCCCTGTTTTTGACTAATTTTGTACTCTCCAGTAATGGAAAATATCGATACCTCAATACTTGGCCAATAACATCGATGTTTCGAAAACATAAGACTATCGATCCTCATCCCTAGTTTCCAGGTGGGATTCCAGTAAGTTGCCTAATAAATCAACTATTATTGTAGTAGGCCTATTACAAATTTAAGGAAACCGAATTTAAGGAAAACTTAAATCTCTAGATCAGGCAAATGAAAATTCGCTAAGTCTGTTGGTTGGCTGCGACAGGGGTATTTTTGTTCACTACAGATTTCATTTCCTTAAATTTATAACTTACGTGTCAATAATAGTTAATTTATTAGGTACTGGAATTACACCTGGAAACTTAATTTCAAATCTTCCTTGGCATAAGTTAAAACCAATGATTTTCTTTCTTTTAACGTATTATTCTACAGTTACCCTTCGAGATTGGGAAAACAACATGTTGTGTCTTACTTACAATAAATTCCCAATAACACAAAGTTAAACCTCATAGATAACTAATGGAAATTATGTAACAATGGATATAAGCTTATCGGGAACGAAGTAAGGAAAACAGTGATACCAAAATATAAGGTTGTTTTAATTCAAATGTGTCTCTCGGTAGACCTACTTTTAATTGGGTTACACGTAAAAAAAAAACACCATGTAGCCTATAGGGCATATTATGCCTTGTCTGTAACCTCTAACTTAAGTAAAACATTAACGTCTGTCTAAGGGATCTCAAGAAATGTAAAATAATTGGAGCCTAGCCTATGCCTATTATATGAGACTCAATTAACTTAAACTCATGGAACTACTGCTTGTGTTAAAATTTAGAAAGTATGTACGAATAATATCATTGACTCTAGCTCATACCTCTAAGTTAATGTCATGTAGACATAAAAATTACCTCATGCTGAGGTGCAATAATGCCACCTAGGTCTGCCAAAAGGCAAAGTTAAACGACCTACATTGGACTAGCCTATATGGTATCCGTATTCTGCCAAATACTGATAAAAAAACATCAAGACCAGAAATGAGTTAAGCTTAAACTTGTCTAAATGCGGCTTTTAAACTGAATAGGCCTATTTGGTATCGGGTACATTTATGTTTAAGTAATGGACCGTAATAGAGCCTATATGACAAATGAAATAATTAAAATTATTTATTAGGATGTAAATGAATAAGTTAGCAACAATTAAATTTGCCCAGAACCAAGGCTTGTCATCCAATCCAATGGGAACAGCTGCATATTGATAGAGGGTAGCCTATTTTCACTTAGGACTAAGACATAGACAATGTTGGATATTTGTGTCACCAAAAACTTAACTAAACCTAACAAATCTATTTTAACCACCTCAAAGTAAAACCAACTTAGATCAAAATATTACGTTCATAAAGATTATGAGTTTGAGGGGCATAGCCTAAAAAATATTTCTCTACTCAAGTTAACGAATTGCCCATTTACTTACAACGGCTCCAGGACAGTGGTCATCCAGGCTTTGAATGCTTCGGGATTTTCTATTAGCATTTTGATTCTTTCTCGTACAATTGATTAAAAATGTATAAAATGATTCTTGATTTTCTTTAATAATAATTCCTTATTTACAATATAATATGTCTGCAACGCTTGATAGAAGGCAAGACGATTCCAGTTCCACAATCCACACACGACGATGATTGGTGGTGTGTGGTCTCTTGTTCCAAATAACCAGGACCAGTTTTGCCATTCCGCTCCGGCCGTGATCTTGATTTTTCATTCAATGAAAAAATGTATATTTTAGACGTTATGGGAATAATGTTTTAGACGCTATGGGATTAAGGACCCCAATTACTTACGTTAAAAAAAATACCAGGTTTGGTAAACTATCAGCATAGACAAGTAAGAGAGAAGTAAGTAAGTAGAGAAGTAATATTATTTCTCTCCAGCCATCATACAAGACCAATAGATGGAACACTTACAGAAGATGATGGCGAAGATGATGGTAAATGACAGCGTGTCGTCATCATAGAACGACAACAAGTTATAGTTCTATGGTTTGTAGTTCTATGTTTATAGTTCTATGGTCGTCATATGCAATCAATATTGTTACGAACCAATATTGTAACATTATTAACATTTTTTGTAAAATGTTAATAGTTTAGTAAGAAATAAATGCATTTTCAAAATTTTATCAAAATATGTTCATAAACAAGCAAACTAGAACAGTTTACTTGTTCTCCTCTCCTTACACTCTTATTCACTACTTATTCTCCTTACACTCCTAGTCGTGTGGACATAGCAATTGTCTCCCGCCAGTGTGAAAAATAGTAATCATCTGTCGTGTGGAGATCATCATCGCCTTCCACGAATGAGGCAAAATTCTGACCTTTTCCCGCGGCCGTGTGGACAATATCATCGTCTTGCGCAATCACAGAATTATTCAGACATAAAGTTCTGGAGGTTGTCTTGGGTAGTTGCTTAAACAGTGTGTGCACTGCACATACTGTATATTACTACTGTAAATATAAACATACAGTATAGTGTACAATTTTGAACGGTGTTTTTGACCTCATGGGTAAAAACGAAAAAATAAATTAGTCCTTCGTCTAAGGTCTCATCATGAGACTTACATTAATAGTTTATTACCAATATAGGAAATTCGCTAAAACTGTAATATGATAACTGTATAAATCATTGTTATCATAGAAGATTTCGGAATACCAGGGGTGTCGTCGACGTCATTTGAAAATAATTCAAAATTATCTGCACAAATCGCAGTACACAACAAGAATATTTCTAATTTATTTATTTCGATTGTTCACTGTCCATCAATATACAATATACGTACATATGTGGACATAGATATGTGGACTACTGTCATATCTAGTCTACTTGTCTTAAATTAGTATTTAAGTTTGAGCAAAGGGCTTCATCAATAAAAGTCGATCTGCATAAAGTCAGCCATTATAATTGAAATTGAGAAGAGTTTGCAGCCTGCACTGTCTAGGTAGGTAGGTAGTCCGAGACTGGAGTCTAAACCTTCGCTAAATCATCACGATCTTATCCCCTGGCGCTGCGGAGTGGGGGAAATGATTCTCCCTCCACCTCCCCTCTAGACGGCGTCCAAACAAGCCCGCGTTGTTTTACATGCATATCATATACCTATGCTGCAGTTTTTCAATAAGTTAAAAAATGAATATTTATAAAATTAAACTGTCATAAACTAACCTAACCAACCAAACATGCTGATTATATAAAACATATATAAAATAATCGAATGAAGGTTTACTAATCGAAAAAATAGTTCTGTTGATAAAATAAAATTATAAATGCCTTGAATTCAATTTTAGAATTTATTAATTATGAAATTAAACTGTCATAACCTAACCAAACCAACCAAACTTGCTGATAATGAAAAATCGAACAAGGTTTACTAATAGAAAAAAAATAGTTCTAAAATTATAATAGCTCAAATTGAATTTTATAATGTTTCAATTAACAAATTAAACTGTCATAACCTAACCAAACTTGCTGATAATGCAAAAATCTCAGAGAAAAAGTTAGTGCTACCGAGAGGATTCGAACCTGGTACCTTCAGATCCTCAGCCCGGCACGTTATCCATTAGACCACCGGGTTACAAACCGTATCGTTGCGGTAATGGTGTTCCCTCAGCCAATAGAATGCTTCCCCCACTCCGCAGTGCCAGGGGACAACATCGTGATGATTTAGCCAAGGTCTAGTTACCCCGAGTGGTGTAACTACTTAACTAACTTGTTCTTAAATAACTTAAACAAAAAAAAATACTTAAAAAACTTAAATAACTTGTTCAGCACATGACACGCATTACAATACACTTTCGCGGCATATTGAAACACCATGTAGACCGAGTTGTTAATCTAATTATTAGCAAATTTACTGTTAAAAATACCCCCGCCACAGCAAACCTGCCGACTAAGCGAATTTCCATTTGTCTGAATAGATTTTCAGTTAAATATATTTTAATAACATTAGGTTTAACGAGTACCTAGGTTTGCTGCTACAAGGAAACTAATAAAGTGTGTTTTTTTAGTAAAATATTGATAGCTTAGTACAAAATAAATAAATTTGCCAAGTTTGATCAAAATATATCCATAAACAAGCAAACTACAACATTTGACAATATTCTCCATAAGAATAACATGGGAATTTTAAATTTAAAATTTTTTAAATTTTCTCCGTTACAAATAACCGAACAAAAATACTTTAATATACTTAATTATTTGTTTTTTAAGCTCTTTAAAAAGGTCTAAAGAGAAATTGGGAAATTTTGTGTTTTGAGGGTCAAAAATGAGAAAAACCTATTTTTACCCCATAAAACCCCCCGTAAAGCCCCGTTCCCATGGTCCGATCATGCTGGTTCGCGAACTCATTCAAGTTTATCCCGCTTTACACCTTTAACACGTTCGCTACTGCAATAGTACGAAATTTTCCATTCACATGGACCAGCGACGCACATATGCGACGGCCGGTTTCCACCCATGGACTGCCGTCGCATATATGCGACGGTTAGTCACATTAAAATAGACTGCCGACGCATATTTGCGTCAGGGTTCTAATGTTATTAAAATGCTTATATCTTTGTAGTGGTCTATTTGAAGGCACTGAATTCCCTGCAGTGGTCTACAGAGATGTCTGACGCACAACTGCGTCGCTTGGTATGTGGATATGATGATTGGCGACGTCATATAATAGTTGGAAAAACTGGTCTTTACTTTTCTGCATCACTGTATGTATGTATGCAGTATGTATGCTGCATTATCCTATGTAGCTTTTTATATTTGTTCAGTTATAAACTGTTCTTGAATAATCTGTTTATTTCTTTACTTACTTTCACCTTAAAACACAAAAAAATGAACTGTCGCATATATGCGACGTTTAGTCTATTTCAAGAAAACTATGATAATTTTCATTATTGTCTTCGCTGTAGACCGGGCGTCGCAAATATGCGACATTACAAAAGGTTATAAAAAATACAAATAAACAAGAATAATTGATTTACAAACACCATTGTAGCGTATTACAATGTAAATGATCGCTGTTTTACAGGTTTTCGCCCGTGGTCTGTGTGTACTGTTATCCAAGTGACAGTCGGTATATGTGTAAGATTCAAATGTATACCTCGGTCTGTGGCAATGACCGCGGCGTCGCATATATGCGACGCTCAGTAGCGAACGTGTTAAACCAAATTTCATCAAAATCGGACCAAAATTACTCAAGTTATCGCGTTCACGGACGTATATATATATATATATATATATATATATATATATATATATATATATATATAAATCTATATATATATATACATATATAAAAATTTTAACGAATGGTGTTTTTGGCCTCTGGGGACATCAAAATGAAAAAGTAAATCGGTCCCGGGTCTAGGTCTTACCGTGCCACCTACGGTAATAGCTATTTCCCTATAGGGAAATTCGCTAAATAGTGGGAAAACCACACTGAGCTATAATAATAACTGGAGTAACCATTCTGTGTTTTAAAAACGTACCACTGTTTTTGCTGGTTTTGTTTCAGAGTTTCGTTTTGTTAGGTTGGCCGGGTGATCGGGTTGGTGGGACTTGTCAAATTAGAGGCAAAATCAAGATGGCGTCATCCTGTTTTGTTGATGATAGTAAACAAAAATCTGCCAACTCAACATTATGATTGCAATATAAGTTTATTTATTTATTTTACGAGCAAGAGCAACCCATTTTAACAGGATCATAAACCGATGGTCGTTATTTAATCAAATGCAATAGGGCTATTGGCCTAAACCAATATCTCCAAACCAGGAAACTTGACTAGCCTATTTTCACCAAATAGCTTGAAAAGAGGTAAATAAGTTAGTATTAATTTACTATCAAACAAAAACAATTTATAATGTTTCAAAATAACTTAAAAATACAGAGGTTTTAACGTGCCATAACTTAAATAAGTTTTTGATACAAGTCCTTGAAATAACGGATAACATAACCCCAAATAAATAGTATGGTTAGGTTCGAATGAATTGGAATTATTTGACAGCATCCCACCAACCGATCACACGGCCAACCTAACAACACGAAACGCCAAAAACAAACCAGCCAAAACAGTGGCCACTGAGCTAGTGACAGTGGCACGTTTTTCTCTAACGTTTAACCAGAGAGTAGTGACTCCAGTTATAATCTATTATCTCAATGGAAAACCAACGGCATTCACCTAGATTGCAATCTTTTGTTGTCTTTGGATTTGTGAGTTTATGTCGTGTGGTGGTGGTAGTGGAGCGAGTGAGTGTCGAGAGAAAAAAAGAGTTGCTTGAGCTTGAGCTTGGGCAGTGGCTATTCGCACGTCAGACGTGCGCCGCTACCACGCACGTCTGCTCCAAATGACGTCACATTACGTTCCTAATCTAGTAACTGTTATAGCTGTTTGGGAACAGGTTGGACACAAATATATCCTAGTATTAGGTACGGTAACGGTAATACCTCATATTAGCCGAAATCGAAACGGATGGGATAAACTTCGTAAAGAGAAAGGTAAAAGAGTTGAACAGAGCCAAAGAGGTTATAAGCAGTCGAAAATATAGGTGCTGGCCAATAATAAAATGTGTATTAGAAATACACATTAGAAGATTCAATACCGTATAGGAATCGTAAAAAACTTAAGCCTAGGCCAGGCCTGATGTTAGCCTACATTACCTTTACCATATCAACGGCTAGGCCTATAAAAGGTATGGCCTAATATTGGTAGGCCTATGTTGGCCTAGATAGCCCAGAAGTAGGCTAGGCATTAGGATAAAATATTAGTCAATCACCAGGCTGTCATCGGCTTAAAGCTTAACATTTTACAGTGTTAGATGTAAGAGCTTACAAGTAAAATCTTAATTAAGTAAATCTTAAGTAGATCTTAGTTAAATCTAAATTTTAATGTTGGCCTACTTAAAATCTTATTATTTTTTATTTGGCCGCTTTCCCAAGCTTTTACTTTCCTTGTACCACTGTGTATGCATCTGTAAGTCAATTAATAATATTTAAAATTATCATTTGTGTGTGTGTTTTTTTTTTTGTTTTTTTTTACTTTTAACACCTTTCTTTCTGGCTCCATCGATTGTTCTTGAACGTTTCAATTCAAGGCTTCTTAAAACCTCAGAGTACGGTAATTACTCTGAGTTAAAACTTAGAAGTACAGTAACTGAAACTGAAACTGAACGTTCTGAAAGTTCTCGTTGCATTATTTTGTAACTGGAACTGTAACAGAGTAACAGAAAACTGGAACGGGAACGGGCTGTGGAGCATTTTGACGTGCGAATAGTCACTTCGTTGAGCTTGACAAGGACAAGACAGACCACAGCACAGACCAGTAGACCACAACTAACAGAAGAACAGAAGACAACACGAACACATCCACCCGGCACCCACACAAATGTAAAAAAAGACTGACTTGGTAAAGGTAGAAGATTTAAAGTTTTTATTGATTCATTTTAATATCGCGTCACATATGGTTCTTGTTGAAGTTGAAAGCAAAGTTCCATAGTTTTATCTTCGATTATTTGAATAAGTTACCTATTGAAGGTTACCAAAACAAGGTAGGGATCTAGGCCTACTTGCATATCGGACTAAAACTTTAGGTTAATTTATGTATTCCTATGAGGAGATTTTTGTCAGGCCTAATTAAATTATGCCCAATGAACCTGAGAAGGTGGTTATGAACAATATTTTTGTTTACAACGTAAATACGTAAGTCTCATCCTTCTTGTTAATTTACTACTCTCCGTATGGACTCAGAGCCAGTTATGGCTGAAGAAGAGTTACCTAATGATGCATGTACAGATAAGGACAAGAAAAGTAAAAAGTCCAAGAAAAGCAAGAAAAGAAAACATTTGTCAAGTGATAGCGAATCCACTACTTCCCCAAAGAGGCTAAAGAGTAAAAAACACAAAAAGAAGTGCAAGAAGAAACATAAACATTCCAAAGATAAGAAGCATAAATTAGAGGGGACTATCCAAGTAACTAAGCCTGAAGCTGAAGGAGACACCATAGTAGGACCTGAAATCCCAAAAGAGATTCTCGAGAAGTCTCAGACAATGGCTCCTCTGTCCAAAGAAGAATGGGAGAAAAAACAGAACACAATCAAACGTGTTTTTGATAAGACAACGGGTAGATCAAGGTAAGACTAACTTAATATTTGGTTTCGGTTTTTTTCGTTATTTAGCCTAGTTTGTTTTTTAAAAATTATAGTTATTATTTACAAACCTAGAGTACCGGTAACTTATAACTTAGTTAAGGTTCCCTACAATATATCACCTGGATTTCCCCGAGGATTAGGCCTACTGGATTTTCAGCATTACATTTCAACATAAAACAGGAAAATTCCTCTTGACGTATTGAAAAAAATGTATATAGTTTAGTTTTTTTTTTTTTTTGTAACTCAACCCAGATTTTTTTGTTTACAGAAAGATACCTGTAAATTCAGCTGAAGTCTGGTAAATTTTCCAGCAGTTTTGCAATAGTCTTAATACGAAGCTACTTTCCGTGCACAAGTTAGGCTTGCCCCGTACAACATTGCTATAGGCTCTCAATTAAGCTACCTCCCCTCTCCCCCACACATAATAGACTCGCCCACCCCAACGATGTTAATATTTCATTAGTTTAAACTTTAATCACCTCAATTTACGACCTAATATTGTGTAGAATTAATTAATTAGCCTAATGAAGATCTATTTCAACAGAGAAATATTGTGATAGTTCAGTTACTGTAAGAGAAATTAGCACTAGTGTGCTACCTGATAAATCAAAAACTGGTATGAGTTAGAGTACCCTATCTTATTCCATGTTTTCAAAGTGGCGAAATGATAGATAAATTAGTAAGGTTAAACAGTGTTTTGATTGTATATACGGATTGTATATTTCTTACTCTGTACATTTGTTGCTGGTAGTGTGTAAAAAGTATTGTCTGGCTATGTGACTCATCCGAGAAATGTGACTCATTCCCCCCATTGTTGCTTAGTTGTATATATATGTTTTTGTGTTTTAAATGTTTTTAATGTAAATAAGACGCAATCAATCCAACTTTGTTGGTCAAGGATGAAGTAACCAAGTATCAAGTAGGTAAGTAAGTATCAAATAAGTAAGAAAGCTAGTGATGTGGGCCGGGTAAATACCCAGTGGGTAGGTAAATATAAATTGGGTATTTACCCGGGAATTTACCCCAGGCCAGGGTAAATACCCAAAAACTGGGTATTTATAATTTGTATTAAAGTTAGAGAAGATTGAGATGTTTTATTGTAATTATAACCCTGTAAGGATAGTAAAATGATGATAAAATGTGTTAAATAAAATTTCATATGGTCACTACTAGCATTTTACTTCTGGGTACAATCGCTATAAATACCCAGGTCTGAGCATAAAGCATAACCGGCATAAATAACCTGGTCGCATGGTTGCACTGCTCTTGACTTCGTATCATTTTTTAATTTCTATGATAGATAGATGAATTTATTTTATTGAAAGTGAAGAAAAATAATTTGCAAAGTAATAATTATTATTTATAAATACATGAAAATTTAACCTAGTTGTGGCCTAGGCGTGTAAACAATTTAAGAAAATAATTAAAGTTCAATCTGTAGGATGGCAGTATTAAATAAATGATATTTTTGTTCTAGATCTTTTGTTGGTATCAATGGTATCAAAATAATAAAAAAAACTAATTTCATAAACTTGTGATACAAAACATTAAAATCTATAGCACAATAAATCTTTCAAAATTATATTAAGTTAGACCAAAAAACAGGAGATACATTTTTTTAGTAGGTTTATCCAAATATATTATTGTTTCCAACTAAGCGGTAACACAGAAAAGTTTAATTTCTTTTAGTATTCTGCCATTCTGCCTTAGGTCTGTCTAGCCTTCCATGCCATTTATACGATAAACATTTTAACTATCATAATTTAATAACAGTAGAAGTAGGTTTAGGTTCACTATTTCTCTGATGAGGTGTTGTCTTGATAATAAACGAAACCCCATTCTTATTTAAAAACTTAATGTTTTATTTTAAAAAGTCCTAAATCATTAAATAAAAGTTGTTGTATTAATAGTCAAAGATAAAAGGTACTAGCAAAGCTTCAAGTTACAGTAAAAGATGTTATAGACTATCCTAATTTTTCATGTAATGATAACAATAACATATTTAGGGGTGAATATAAATGAATTCCTATCGATTTTATAAATACCCAAAATACCCGGGTATTTATGGATTTTGGGTATTTACCCGGGTAAATATCCAGGGTTTTTACCCTGAGTTTTAAATACCCGGGTATTTTACATCACTAAAGAAAGCTCAATACTTCCAATCCGAGTCCGGAACAAATGGCTAGCTATGTATTTGTAAATTGATTCACCATTTTACAGAAAAAAATACATGGTAGGCTATATTTATAACAACCAGTGTTTCCTCACGACCAAAATAAAAACCCCGCTTGACAGGTCAAAGAAAATCCTGTTTTATCTGTTATTTTTACATATCAGCTCTTACTGGCTTATCTTGCTTTCACACCAGTATGGTCAGGGCTTATTTTGCTAGTTACAGTAAGTCAATCAGCAGTTTTGCCAGTATCAGGAGTTGAGTGCAGTTGGTTCTCTTAGTTCTCTTGTCAACTGCCTTTTGTAGGTTGAAAGTGGGTTGTACGATATGGAGAAAGAATTGACCTATTTACAAACCAGTGGATCTTAATGTTTCTTGGTGGGTGTACTTTCTTTGTAGTTACGACATGTCAAGCATAAGTAAGCCACTTATTTTTGATTGTGAAGTCACTGTGTCCTCTGAACACAGATAGCAGACTGAAACTATTTTTAATGTTGGCCTTCAATTAGTCTGGATAAATGTTCCAATCTGGACCGGGACCACACTGAGTGTGAAAGCGGTCAGAATCAGATGCAGAAACACTTTAATCAAGATTTACATTATAGGCCTATAAATACAGAGGGGGGCGTCAATATGTACACAATTTTGAAAAAGTTATAAAAATGCTCAGTAAATGAGTAGTAACATTTGTTGATTATAAATATCTTAAATTTGTTTTTAAATGTCTTTAGTATAATTTAATTCCTACAATATCTTTAGGCAGGAAATTAAAAAACCTTGACCTGCAGCTGTAGGGTTTTTACCATAAAACTAAATTATGTCCCTGGATGGCCGAAGTAGCTCCTACAAGGACGGGGAAGTCTTCGGCCAAGGTTTGAAACCAGCATGTTCAGCTGGGATGCTTTGATGTAGCTTGGGTGACAGTTTAACGTGTAAAAGTTTCTGCATTAAGGCGCTTAGTTAGGTTGGAAGTTAGTAACTTTCGGCAAGCTCTAGCTCCTTCCCTGGTTTTAAGTTTTCAATTAAATATTTTATCTTGTAAATGCTTCTGGCATTTTGCCAGTTGTAAAAAATTTTGTTAAATTCATAATTATTTTCTTAACACTGCACAAGGAATGATCTTCAGGAGGAGGAGAGGCCATCTCTGTCTCCCCACAGCATTACAACTAATGTCATTAGAATTGCACAAATTTAAATTCAACTTAGCTAATAAGAGTGTAAAATACATATATGTTGACATTTTCAGGCTTATCAGAGGTGACGGAGAAATCATTGAGGAGATTGTAAGCAAAGAAAGACATCAAGCTATAAACCGCCAGGCTACTCAAGGAGATGGTGACTTCTTTCAAACCAAGATTAAAAAGTATGTTTGATATCCATTAACTTACCTGTTGTGTGACATAATTGTACCCTTTAGAGTTTGAACAGTGTTAATAAAATGCAGATTGTGAATGAAATGTTAACTATGACTCTGTAAAAGTTTTTACCACCCTGTAGTTATGTCAATAACAAAATTAAGTTTAAAAGGCCCATAACTTACTGCCAACTGCCTTCAATAATTTTTCACTTTGAAAATCTTACATACAGCACTAGACACAACTACTTCCATTGCAGGAACCTTGCATACTAGCCTAAGCGAATTTCCAGTTTCTGTAGGCTAATGGATATTACCCAAACAGGTTCGTAACAAACTGAAATTTACACTTTTTTTATTAATTTTAGAAGACGAACACTTAGTTTTGCTTCTAAAGAAACACGCAGGGGTTTTGTTTTGATTAAATTCCAAATGCCTACCATGGGTCAGCAGGATTGGCTTTGGAACTCGCTAACCTCATGTTAAATGCCCTATCTTCAAATTTGGTCAATGAGCAGAACTTGCTAAAGCGCAACCTACATTGGAAGCGGAATTTGACGGTCTGAGCGGGTCTGCGCGAGTCTGACAGGGTCTGCCAGAAACAAACACAAGTAGCGCCGTCTCCCCTCCTACACTGGCACAATTGTAGTGTCGGGAAGGAGGAACGGATCTGAGCTTATCGGAAACAACTCAAAATAGTTTGTTTTTTTCACCCGGTCAGACCAGACCCAGAGACCCAGTCGCATTGAATTTTGAATCTTTGACCGAGGTTGGTGTATAGTTGATGTTATTTATTTCGTCTCTTTGTTTTTTTAGATTGTGCTAAAATGGTTGACAAAGTTGGCCGTGGCCCAAGTGACTATAAAACATATAATAAAACATAAGAAAGTGGCTTTGTGGAACCAGAAAGACAAATACTACTAAAACCTCAATTGCTGTCCATTTTTCAAACCGAAAACAATAACAAATACTAAACAACAAAAACTATGCTAAAGTTGACTAAAAACACAAAATTATAAACAAATTTAACTAACAAAAAGTTAAACAACAACAAGTTAAGTTAAATAACTTTAATAACAACACAAATGCTTTGTGCCGCGTGCACTGTGACTGTGGAGTGTTTGTGAGCAAAGACCGTGAGACTGGCTGCATAGAGCGCTGGTAGGAGCGTCACCCCGCTTCTGGTCTGATCAGTCTGGTCGGGTTGGCTGAACAGAAAAAAATCTGTTTTTACTTTTTAGTGACATTTACCCAAGTTCCATTCTGCTAAATAAACTATGATAAAATTCATCATCATGGTCATGGCGAGTTGGTGGCTTGGTCAGTAGTAAACTGAACCGTGAAACCAATGTACTCTCATAGGTTTGTGTCCCGTTGCTGCCGCTTAAAATTTATCCTCCCAATTCATGATTCCTTAGGAGTTAGCCTAATACTTACACGTCACATAGTATTACGTGCTCTAAAATAAGTGTTTGAGTCAGTAAACTTGGTAAATTTGTGTAGGCCTACATGTGTACTTTTTCAAATACATAGTTTCCATCTTTCTAAAGACTAATAAACTTATTTCTGGTAACAAGTCTAAGAAAGTCGGACTTTTCTTTAAAGTTTTTGGAATCTATAAATTACTGTCTTTATTAAAAGTAGGCCTATATATAGTTCTGCCTATTGTTAATTTTAACTTCCTTCATTCTTTTGCGTGTCTCAATACTTTTGACTTCGTCTTTCTTTGGGGATGTGTAAGGATCTGTTTCCCACTTAACATGGCAGAACTCTTTCCATCTATTCTCAGAATTAGAGAGTGGTTGCTTCTATCTTCTGGTTGGCTAGCAAGTACCGAGTTTGTTTCGTCTTCATAAAGTTTTTTTTTTTCTTTTGCAAATGTGACATGAATTTTTAAGCTTGAGAAGCCTCATTACAGTGTTCATAATCCAAAAATCTCCATGAAATTCAACTAGAATTGCTATCTGGATGAATATGCACATTATTTAGAGCACATTTCGAAGAATATGTTTGCTAGTTTATTCAGATTCCAACATGCTGGTGCGCTGATTTGAAGCTTGAAGTTGTTCAAGATTGGAAACTATTCCAAAGTTGTTTTCTCTGTTTTCTACGAAGCTGATTTTCGTAGAACTCCAAGCCTACCCTAGCTCAAGAATTCATGTGTATTGAGTGTGATACATAGTCAGGTAATTTCTTTAAATCATTTGTTCTGTAATGACATTAAGGCAAGCCCTTGCTTTTATTACTGCCTACCATGGGCGTCCAACAATCCACGTCCCAATGTTCCCAAAATTCCCACCACAAATTCTATGTTCCGTTGGTTCTACGTTAACCAAATTTTTAAAATTTTGAAAAATTATTCAAAAAAATACATTTACAATACATAAAACACATTTAGTTACAGCAATTTGTAATATCGACCATTTTGTACATAAATGTTAAACATTTGCCATGTGAGGACCCTTAACCTCCCTTTTTACTGGGGGTTATTCCTCATACCCTCCAGTTCCCCCAGCCCTCTTATGGACAGTTATATGCATACAATAACCTACAGATATTATATACAACACAGATATTATTACATAACATTATAGATATTATTAGCGTTGTTCACTGTATTGACGCCCATGCTACCTGCAAAATTGCCAAAAAGCGGGAAATAAAAAAAAAGGGCTGTGTTGGTTGAGCCAATGCCTACTATACTGTGATGAACATGATGTAACATCTAGACAACCACTTCACTTAACTACGAGTACCATTTCTCCGTACCATTTTTTCATGGTATAGACTAAAATGTTAAGTATCTTTTAATTTTAGTGATCTTAATACAGAGATAATATTAATAACTCCTGATTATACCTGATAGTCTTGCATATGATGGTAAAATTAAATAACAATTCCTCAAGATCAAGAAATTATACGAGTATGGTATTTACTCTTACTGTTGTCAAAACATAGTCTTTTTTGGGCACTAGGCTGTTGAAATGTAAATTTTTTTTACCACTCTACACACTGTTATAACAAACTTACCATGCAAGTATTTAGTCTGGAAAACAGCTATTTATCACCGGTTTAATCAAATGGGGTTTCATTATGTACTACTGTATGCAGTGGCGTAACACCAATGCAACCAAAACGGTGCATTGGGGCGCAGGCCTTAGGGGCGCCAAAAACTGATAGGCTATTCTGGATGTTGAAGCAAAACTCCCTCAAGCTTACCGAAAATAAATGTAAAAAAAATATTCCTGGTACTTTATTCCGTTACAGTCACAACAGTATGTTGATGACTCTTTTGTTAACTATCATCGTTATTTCCTCGGCGCGAAGGTGCACATCTGCGCTTTGTGCTTATCTTGTTCTTATCACAAGAATTTACTGCTCTTGTTTATTTATCGTTGTTTATGTTTTGGTCAATGAAGTAATTTGCTTAAAAATGTAGTCAAAGACGATATCAAAAGTAATAAAATAAGAAAAATCAGCCAGTTGGCTGATTTTCTATCTATTGATTAGGAATAAGTTTATTGCATCAAGTGTGCCAAACATGTACACAGCACTCATAATGTTTCTTACATTACCCATAATTGTTGCAAGTATAGTTAAAAGTCTTTTTCTAAACTAAAAATAATAAAGAACTACAAGGAATTCTATGCCCAATACTAGGCTGTGAGATTTTAGTTTAGTTAGTATTGAACATGAAAGAGCTCGTTCTTTAGCAAGACGGTTCCTAGAAACAAGGAGCCGTAGGGGCTTTGTCAGGGAATAGGAATTAACGTACAGTGTTGTCTTCTGTCCTCCTTCAAACACCTTGTTTTGAGCTTATTTCTAACACTTCTTATATACTAAAGTAAACACCTTTGAAATTACCAATTTATGACACTCAACATTTTGAAATAAACAGTTTACTGACTGTCTGATTTTTTGGAATCACTTGTAATTTGACAGATTATATTTTAAATAAACTTGGACTCACCTTAGTCGGTGGTTTAAACTAATAAAAATGCAAAGACAAAAGCAAATTGTAAATGTATTGGTACGATCGGATAAGGAAAATTAAAGATGGTATTTGAAGGAGAATTTATACATTGTACAAAAAATGTTTTTTTTTTTACAAATTACATTGATTGTTCTCAAATTAATGTTATTTTGAATTTATACAGGCTTGATTCCAGGCATAGCATAAGATTGTAAAATTGTATATATCAAATTTGGTCAAAACCACCAAACGTGCAATGTCCACGGAAAAATAAATAATAGATCAGTGTTTAGTAGAGACCAACAAACTCCCCAAATATATATTTGTCACAGCCGGCCGGTTGTATAGGCCTACTATTCCAACAGGAACTATTTTGTCAGTGATCTGTATTTAAGTACCATCACTGTCGTTGTTTCAATACAAGGGGCTGATTTACTTCTGAGCAAGATCATTTGTACGTTTGATTAATTATAATTTACTGACTCTAATGGGAGTTTATCCTCATGATCTATTGTATTCCCTCCTAAACCTTCGACCGTGAAACAATGCACCGTTACTTTTAATTCCTTAAATACAATCACTTTCTCACACCGGGTTTTAAAATTTAATCGACAATAAACTTAATCTAAAATACAATAATGTTTCTTAATTGTACATTGAACAAAGACAGATGTTTAAATATAAACCTGTAGATTGCTTAAAAATAAACTTTTAACAGGTTCAATCTTATATATTTTAAATATTCCAAAATTCCTGAAGCGGACTAGACGATTATAACAATTTGACAAAACTAATCAATGGTTTACAGCTATATTGGAATTTGGAAATTATTCCCATGGCATTGAAAACATAAAATTTGAAACAAACTTATACAGGAAAAATTGTAACACTGGGCAGATTGGCGTATGCTAAATTAATACTAAGACACAAATAACACAGACATTTACTTACGTTCACGAGGTCGACCACACATTCATTCACACTCACGGACTACATTCATTATAAGAAACTTGGCTTGTAGGGTTTATCGAACCGAGAGAATTATTCCGACAACGATTTTTTCGATGTTTGAACAATAAATTTCTCTAGTTTTTGAGTCAGTAATTTAGATTCTGTCTCGAAATTCTATTATTAATAAACAATTCAGTAACAATTTACTATTGTGCTGACACACGCACAATATTTCCCGAATCCTTCTTTCCAAACTTCAAAGAGATAAACTTTACGAATGCACAAAAATCGTCGATACGTCCGTTCAAGACAATATTTGCCCTCCAGTCTGTTAGAGCTGTTCTGTATCCTTCCGCGATCGTCCCTGATTGGACCATTTCACCACGGTGTTTGGCGCAGATTTTAAATTTGAATGGGCAAATCGGCACACAAAACAAGTATAAATCAGTTTATGAGCAACAAAATCTTAAAGACAAGACAACACCATAGCTGCACGCTAAAAGTAGCAAAAGAATCTTACGATTAAATAGTCTACCGGTGTCCCAAATATTGTCGAGAAATCAAAAAATTAATAAGCTTAAACCTTGTGCATGGTCAATATACTTTGTCTTTACCAAAATGTCAATGGTAATGTCAATGGGTTAAGGTTCAAACTTACTAAAACTTAAAATGTGTCTCTATCCACATGTACAAGTGATATTGAACTTGAATTCACAAACCATGACATATTCAGGAGAGATCGTGACAACACGAGAATATGAGAATAATCTCACAAGTAACGAATCTGGAAACACAACTAATAATATACTATGCATATTTCTCATCATTATTGATATGGTGTCTTGATCTGGGGTAACCCTTCTCATTCAAAAAAGATGATTAAATTACAAAAAAAGTAATACAAATTATTGGCAAAGTTCATTGAAGAACTCCTACCTATTAAAAACCATTTCGAAATTGTCAAGTCTAACTTTTTACGATCACTATATTTATATTTTTTATATTTTGGAAATAGCATGCTGGGTTCATAAAACCTGTCCTATTTAGGAATATCTAAACTAAAAATAATTACAATACTAGAAATAAAAATATTACTAAACCTGTAGATAACAATTTAAAATATTCCAGTTATCACCACGATACATTGGTCCAAAAATCTTTCTTTTAGTTTTAAGTCTTAGATCCAACCATCGATACCAGGAGAGTTAGCAGTCGGCCAGGAAGAGCTATCAAAGGTAAACGATTGACATCACAGCTACTTGACAACAAATAGCATAGTTTATGTAATTGTGCTTTTGGTTATCTTATTATCCATGTAAACCTCCAATACCTGTACATTTATATAAAAAAAATCGTATTGTGGGCGAGCGCCCATTTGATCGTGTACGCCACTGCGAGTTAGACAGTCATGGATCACAGTGGCAGTGGACGACTGTACCACGACAGTTTGTCGTAGTCATGAGATTATCGTACAGTGGGCGAGCGCTCATAAGATCCAATGGTTCACTATTGGAATGTTGTTGTTCCGACACAGTGTCGTACGACCGAAATCATATAGTGGGCGAGAGGCCTATGGGGCCGAGAGATAATTGCGCCCCTCTCCACCTACCTTGTAATATAGGGGAATTGTTCTCTTCCTTCCACCCCAAACAAGCCTAAAACATCTTGCGCTCCAGGGACCTTTATAAAAGTGGCCTTGCCTATGACTGTTACATTCCTTAAAAAAAGTGATGCAAGGATACTGTCTGTAACAATTGCGTGTGCCAAATTCAATCTAAGACTAAATATTGCTATTAGTTCCCGTATATTAGGTTGTGTTTAATAGAAAATCTGCACTACCTTTCAACTTCCAATAATTCTATCCTTCTGAGGAATGACATAAGCACATAACTCTTGGCATGTAGCTGTTTTGTTAGTTTCCTAATATTTATTTGAGTCACGCCTATATTTTTATTGTATGATATTTTCATACAAACTGAAGAAATGTTTAACCGAAGTAAAAAAACTTAAAGTTATTTGACTGTTGCATGTACTGTTATTCACACTTTATATCTCATAAAAAGTTTTTAATTATATATTATTTTAAATGCATATGAGGCTAAATATATATTATCAGTTACTAGCTGAAATCAAGAACATAGACTCCATCTCTGGTTCAAACAATCTTTAAAAACTTTCATTTCATTTTTTCCCTAGGAATAATAACTAGAAGGTATATGAAAATACTCTTATGTCCCTTCATATATTTAAATATAACTTCCCGATTATTATATGGTGCTCTTATATGAATATAATAAAATAGGCCCTCCAAACACTTTCTGATACATGTAGACCATAAGTTATCATTTTTTATTACAGTTATGTAGTTAAATACCATCAAAATTATTGTTAATTTATTTTAGAGTTATGTAAATTGTTATATTTTCAGAGTTATTTAAATGTTAATTTATTTTAGAGTTAATGGTTATGTTAACAGTTTTATTTTAAAGAGTGATTGCTACTCACTTGGTCCATTCTTTCTGTTACTGTAACAGAAAAGCCATATTGTTTGTTAGACTTTAGAAAACATTGACTGTGTCTATTGTAATACTAGTATTACTTAATGACAAATGAAGATATTGAATCTTGAATCTTGATAGCTAAAACAAATGTAAAACAAAATTTCAATCAAACAATATTAATTAATTAAAACAAAATTAAAATCCATATTTTTTCCCTGAGCTGCAACGTAACTTAAGTTAAACAATTGTTAATTAACAAAACATTGTATAATTTTGATGATTTGTAGATTAGTTTAGAATGACACCCTTCAAAGTGTACTAACTGCTGTAAACATGTACAAGAAGGTAAATATATAGAAAAGATTTTACAATGGCAATGGATTTTGATTGGAGACCCCTGTCATCATTAGGACTAAGTAAAATCTTTTATATATTTTCACCGTCTTGTAAAAGTTTACAGTTTCACCGTCTTATTGTCATAGTTAAAACATACTCCCTTAGTAGATTTCCCATCCTTAAAGAACAGCTTAAGCAAATTTTGTCGTTAGTTCTGTCCGGTGCACTGTAGAGGTTGTGTTTTGTTTACAATTTGTTTCTTTGTATTTCAGTTATTTAAAACCTCATTTAACCAAATAAAACGATATAGCGCGCGTGAGTCGTGGTTAGGCGCTCACAACGATTGCGTGAGAAGAGGAATAACCTTGAAAACACCGCACGTTGATTTTGGTGCGGCGAAACGTCGGTGTTGAGAACTTTTGTCTGATATTTTAAATTTAGTTTTATTTTTATTTTTGTATATTTTTATGTGCAATGAACTGTGTATGATTGTGACATGACAAGGACTACGTTCTCGTGATTTCAATAAGGTGAGTGATGCCCAACAAAAAATTATCATACTGAAAAACTTATATTTGTTTGTACTTATGTTATAGTCATTTAGTATATTTGTCCAATAATACTGTTGCACTGTTTCTGACAAAGCAAGCATAACTGAGGAATGTTTGAGTTTGTTGACAGCATAAAGTCATGAAACAGCTATTGAAACCACACGAGCAACTCAAGTTAATAGCTCAAACCTGTATAAGTAGCCATGTCCACAACTGCAAGCCATTTCCGAGATGCAGCTGTTTGTAGCATCTTCGGTTTTAATCTCCATCGCTCTTCTCGCCCCCAGAGGTAAACTTAGTAACTAAATAATTCCTTGTTAGCGTAACAGAGGTTATTAGGACTAAATGAAAAAGAAATTGCTTCTAACATTTTATAACCTATTTAGATCTACTTTGTATTCATTTGATATGATAAATATAGATGAATAGACGGTAAGTTGTGACTGATTGAATTATAGGTACTTGAATTATTAATATAATTAGTTTATGTTCCAAAGCTATTTTCTAATATCTCTGATAGAAATTCACCACCACTTGTCTTATAAGAATTTACCAATCTTATCATGAATAAGAATACTATAATAAGCATTTTGTCAAGTTTTTGGTTTATTTATCCTTTATGAATAATAATCTATTAAATTTGGTTTGAGTAAAACATAACACCTTTTACTTATTAATAAAATATTTGTTCTGCTTAAGTTATTAGTTGAAAATCGGATATTCGTTTTTATAAATTACAAAAAGAAATTTGTTATTAAATGTTTATAGCTGATGGAATTATGGGTTAAATGTTTCATTCTAGAAGATAAGAATAGAGAGAGTGCTTTTGTTGACAGTGGAAGGAGGATGTTCTCTTTCCTGTGCTGAAGACCAGAAGCCTGTTTGCGGACACAGTCGGAAATATGGTTATAAGAGCTTTGAAGATAAGTGTGACTTGGAGCAAGCAAACCATTGCAAAGGAGGAGGTAGGCAAAATGAAAATGTAGGGAAATACTGTTTCGTCATTATAATAAATTTTAGTTTATACCTACAAACTATTTTAAAGTTTTGAAAATATAACCAAACCCCAAAAATATATTATACCATATAGAGGGTGTTCAAAAAAGGTGGGGACATAATTTATGTAGGTAGTGATTCCTTGGGTCAAAATAAAGAGAAAATCAAGAATAACATTTTTATCAAAATCGCTTCGTTAACCAGATATAAGCCATTTTGTATTTTTTACATACAATTTTTTTAACTGATCCTTATGAAACTTAGTGTGTATTTTAAGGCCAAGTCACACCGAGCTCGCTCACTTCCGTGGAGGAAGCGAATTTAAAAAAATCACTCACCATGTTATCAAATGTGTCCACGCCCGCTTGCTGAGTGACTTTTTGAGACTAGCGCGGCGGGAGTTTTGTCTAGCACATGCGCAAAGGTGCATCTCGAATGGCCAAGCTACTTTAAAGTTTTTAAAGTAATACAGCTTAATACAGTTTGAAATTAAATTTAACATGTTTCTTTTGTTTGATGATGTATGTTGTTTTGTATTATCCCTTTACTACTATGTAGTCAATTGTTTTCGTAATATTTTCATCACCAGAAACAAATCACGATTGTGTACCATGCTAAAATAATGTTTACGGTGCAAATTTAATGTTTCCTATCAAATTTTTTATATTGTCGACGTAAACAAACAATTTTTATTTTATTTTGATTGTTTCATCACCTATCATTCATGTTATTCTGTCGTCAACTGTCAATTCGCAACAACCAAAACTGTACAATCAATGTAAACTTAAACTTTTAATAGAAGACTTAGAAAAGTAAGTTACCATTAGTTTAAATGTTTGTATGATTTTATTTAAAAAGTAATAAGTATTTATACTGTAGCGAAAAATAACGTTCAAAACACTGAATGTGGATAATTTATCCTCAACCATATTTAAAATGCTTGCACTACAAACATTTAAGGTCTAAATATAAAATAATAATAGTTACGGTTCACTTTTTAATGTACACTAACAAATAAATAAACATTCAATTTCTCTTCTTAAACACTTTACTACATAAAAAAATACGGAAAATTTACATGGCATGGTACTAAATTGGTAAGATGTGTTTCTTATGTAAAACAAATTGTAATGAAATCACCTCAAAACTCCCGCCGCAGACGCGGTACTTTTGGTGTAACATGGCTCGGCGGATGTCAGTGTGACACGGCCTTTAAGGTAAAAGTTAGAAAAAAAATCATCTTTATTCTGATTTAGTCTGCAGATTTGCTGCGGTGGGGTTATTTTAAAAGTCAGGTAATTACACTTCTAAGAATATTCATTGGGAACCTTTGTCTCGGATAATGAAGGGGGGCTTATTATTAAGTATAATTAACGGTTAGTTCTACCTTGTTAAAAATAAAACAGTGAGGAAACAAATAGTAATTTGATAAACCTCCTGTATAACTAGTTTATATTATGAGGAATGAACTAGAAATCGAAATTTTTTTTGATAAATCATTTTAAAAATTAAGTATTGATTGAAATATGATAATACAGTGGAGTCCCGATAGACTGAACTTCGGTAATCCAAAAGTCCGCATAATCCAAAACCAAAAAATATTTTATTTTTAAAATTTTTAAATTTTTTAAAAATTCATTTTAAAATTTATTTTTGATTTTTGCCCAGTACGGGCTTTCACTTACTGCTTACACTTAAGTCGAAACTACTAGTACCGTCGCGTGAATTAATGCAGTTTATTGTAGACACAAAAATTGATGACCCAGTACGTGCTGTCACCCATTGGGTAAAGCCGAAACTGCTAACACTATCGTGTAATGACAGTTAGCTGTACCTCGTTGAAGTATTCTATAGCGGCCGGGCGAGATAGAATTGTTGTATAGAGTATTTTAGTTAACATTTGGCATTTTTCATTTTCGTCCCGGGTCCCAATCCCGCCAAATCACCAATAGAGTTTATCTAAGTGATAATGCCGCAACCCCTAGATCTAGCCTAAAGTAATGTAAAAAACAATCCCTGGCTCGTGCCTAGCGTCCTAGGACAAAAACAAATTTTAATTTTAAAACAATTAAAAAAACAATAAACCAAAATAACGTTAAATAACGACTATCGGGACTCTACTGTATTGTTTCGATCTATAATAAAACAGCTTTATGTGGACAAGTAGGTGGTATTGAGGATGTATTGTGGTACGAATGCTGAATAATTTATGTTAAAAAAATGTGCATTTATTAGTTTCATTCATGATAAGTACACCAATACACATCGGTTATTGCAAGCGTTACCATTTTGCTAATTGAATGAAGCTCTTTGAATTTTTGTATTTAAAAAATTCTCATTCTGATGTTAATAAAAATATAAATAAATATTAAATATATATTAATATAAGGAAAGGCCATTTACTATTGACAATATTGTTTGTATTAAAGTGCAGTTTCTGAGATAATATATAGTTTTAAATTATTCTTTATTTTATTAATTTCATTACTTATTCTTTTTATAGATTGGTGTCTGATTCATCAAGGAAAGTGCTCACATACTGAAATAGGTAAGCCAAAATTTACTACAAACAAAGGGAAGGTTAAAATGTTTTGTTAATCACTACTTTTGGACTGAAACTAGAAAAGAGTGATTTTCAACTTAAAGATTTAAATAAAAATTTTTCTTAAAGTTGTTTGGACTTTTGGCGTTCTTACTAGAGTGACACACACATACATACATATATATAAGGCTTAGTTTGGTTTTACTTTTTGAAAGATTTGTATATCCTCCACTCCTTCATGTCTGTGCAGCCACCCAGGTTTCATACTAAATAAAATCTGGAAGTAGGATGGGTTTGAAATTCTCATGGGTGCTGAAAATTACCACTCCTACATTTCATATCCTTTGAAATTTCACAACATTCATAGGGTTGCCATAGGGTAATTTGTAAAAAAGAGGAGATTTTAGCTGGCGGTCCCCAATACAGTAAATAAAAATTTACGGGCTAGCAAAATTGTATACCTACATAGCAGAAATATTATAACAAAAACTGTATGGGCCATAGACATAAAAAAAGTCACTGGCCCGGAAGTAAACAAGTTTTTTTTATTCATATTTAAATGGAAATGTCAAAAAACGCCCAAACCAGTTGTTACGGCTATTAGAAGGCCTATTGACATTCGGGCCAGTGACGTCATTTGTTTATGTTTATTAATCCATAACTTTTCTGTTTAATATTCATGCTACAATGTCAATAATCAAATATGGTACGCGAAAGCATAAAATTTGCATTTTGCTTGTCGCATCTCACTAAAAATATCGAATAACGTAAACAAAACGCTCTCCGTCTGCTAGACTCGGTTCGGCTTTGGTAGTGAACACGGATACAGTACCTTCAGACTTCGGACTGGCCGGCAGACGCGAATTGAAGGAATGGGAGCAATGAAACAGACGATAAACTAAGGACATTGCTGGCCAAAGAGAAGCTAAGGAATAAAAAAAACCGTTAGTATTCCAAAAGTGCCGTTAATAGAGAGTCGTTATATTGTAATAGAGAGTAAAAAATTAGGAGATTTCTCACTTTTTGCAGAAATCCCCCGAAGCTAAATTTTGTACGTCAAAATCTGGTAATCTCTGGGGAAATCCGGAGATATGGCATTGGCTACCCTAACCATTAAACATTTCATGTGTTGAAGCATTGCCCAACTAGCTCATCATGCTTGCAAACTTTACAAGTACTGGAGAAAGTCTAATACATCACAGTTTATGGAGCTGTGGTAAACTGCATTGATGTTGATAAGACGTTAAAATGTTTTAAGATATTTTTCACTGTCTGACAAAGGTCAGACTACGCCTTTCACCCAACAGAAGTCCAACACCACAGGCGTCAATTCCACAAAACTATAATAGTCTCTCCCTATTTTGCTCCACAATCCATTGCTTCTCCATGAAATGTACAACAGCGAGCTCTTGATTGAAACATTCACCATAAATGATATGGTGACATTATAAATAGACAATAATCAAAGTAGGCTTATAACAAAATATCGATGTTCACTGAAAGGGATAATCTGCTATGGAGCCTGGGATTTCAGTCAAGGGTTTCAGAGACTGGTGTAATAACATTAGACACTTAAAGATTAATTTATAACAAACTAAACAAAACAGAAGACCAATTAGCTTTTGCGTATTGTTGTGTTAGATGTAGTGTACTGTCGGTCTAAGAGAGTTACCAAATAACAGCACCCTTAAATATTTTTTTGCTAAAGCATGGGTCAAGTTGCCATCTATCCACTAGCTATTTCAGGGCTTTAAAATGTTTTTTTCACTAGTTTGTTTTTATTGTAGTTATGTCAGGGTGGTTTGGGGTATGATTTTGGCTATATGGAAGTTTTTATATAATTAACACATTTGCAGAACTTTGTGTATTCTTTTGAAAAATAAAAACATGTTTTCATATTGTAATACAGATTTTATTTTGTCTTTAGGAGGATGTCCACAGTATTGTGAAGAGGTTTGTGGCTACAGTCCCTCTCAGGGATACAAAAGCTTCATCAACAAGTGCTATCTGGACATAGAATCTAGCTACTCAGGTTTGTTGCACATTCTAAATATGTAGTATCAAATCAGTTTTTCTTTACATCTATCTATACTCAGATACAGTTGAATTGAAGCAGTCATGTTGCATTGCTCTCTTACAGTAATGCCAATACAAAATTTTATTTTTAGGGCGTTTTCCTCATCAAAAATTGAAACAATATTGTATTTTGTTATTTTAGATTATTATTATACTTAAACAAAGAATAATTTGGTTTGCTACAGGTCTCAAGTGGCACTCCGTCCATGGTCATAACGGAGTTGGTTCAGGATTTTTCTGTTGTAAAATTCACTTAATTTAGTTTTACCAGAATTTAGAATAAGATGATTTTTGCTGCACCAATTTGACATTTCAAGCAAGCCAGTTTGGGCGTTTTCAATTGGGATGTTTCAAATAGAGCTTGGGACTAGGTGACAAATGTCATGAGCAAAAAACCATAGATTTCCAGAAGATATGAAGCCAGGCAAGTCATTCACGTATAATAAAAAAGATAGGTCTGAGGTTTGATCCCTGGAGGACACAGATGTTCAGAGCTGGTGAAGGAGATGACTTATATGACCGGAGGATGTTGTCAGGGCCTCTGTGCTTCAAGGATACTATCATGTGTCCATCTTTAAGATAGGAAGATATCCATATCGCAGCGGGTGTCCAGAAATGCCAAGGGCCAGCTTATCCAGAAGGTTACTGTGATCAAAAAGGCCAAAGGCCTTTGTTATGTCGTAGGAAAGACATAATAGGTGGTTAGATATGTCAAGGTGGTTGTATACTTCCTTAAAAAGAGCAAAAATGGTATCACAGGTAGACATGTTTTTTTCTGAATCCAAATTGCAAATTTAATAAGATGTTTGATTCAATAAAATTCAATATTATATAATATATAAAAGTATTATATAATATTTTTCTGATATGTCTTTTCTTAGTGGAGCATATTGCTACAGGGCATTAATTAATGAATGTTTCTAGATTACAAGTTTGCTCACAAGGGTGCCTGCACTCCAAAAGAATGTACGTAGCACAACAACCTTCCTTTGAGGTTTAAAAAAAATATGTTTAGATTTTCAAATATAGGTATAGATGTTTAATTTAAATGTTTAGGAAATACCCATCCACTTACATTCTCAAGACAAAACACTGAAATAGCACTGATCATTTTTGATCAACATAATGTTTATACTAATATGAGGTACATACCTTTATAATGTTTATTTTGGCATATATTACAATTACAGCGAACTTGGATCTGTGTTATTTGACAAATAAGAGGGCTGCATCATATTATTTAGTGTACAGTAGTTACTTTTTCTTAAAAAAAAACCGTTTTTGATTTATTGTCTGAACCTATTTTAGATATATTGGCTTAGAAAATTCTTTTCAAGTTTGCCAAGAGTGATACAAAAATTCATTCGTTAAAATGGAACAAAAACTGAAAATTTGAGAGGGTCTAGAATCTAGATATGGTTCAGTAAAAAACCATATATCAGGATTTCAACTACAGTAAAAGTGTTGTTAAGGACAGGAATTTGATTCGCTAACAATACCTTGGTACCTTCTGACAATTTTTGGTGCAGCCCTTTTATATGCTCTAGACTTGAGACATTGGGGGGAAGTCTAATTATATGCAAGTTGCTAAATCTGACAACTTCTTTTAACTATTGTTAATGCACAGTTTTGGACTTTGTAAAAGTAGAATCTCTTTCCTTATAATATTGTACCCCCTCTCACTACTGGCAATTGTATATTTCTAATCATTTTTTACTAGGGCAGTTTAGAGAAAAATACTCTTAAGAAATGTGCTTTTGATTTTTGAAGTGTATTACAATCTGATAATTTGTTCAATCAAGCTATTGTTATTAATCTTTTATAGTGTCCTCTGCAAGATGTCCTTGGGTTTGCCCAAAACTCTTTGCACCTGTTTGTGTGTACAGTCCCAACAGTGGTTACCGAACCTTTCCCAACAAATGTTTGTACGAAGCAGAAAACAGGTGTCACTATGGAAGTAAGTGCTGTTTTTATTTAAAGTAAATTAAATATACCTCAAATACGAGGGCAGTTCTTTAAGTAATAGCTTAAGTTTGTAATCAAAAAACTTCTCTAATCTTATCTCGCACGCGAAAGGAGATTCGATAGTTTAAGGAAATTAAAAAAACACGCAGCAAAACATGCATGTCAGCTACAGAGATGCAAATGGTGTAATTCTAATCACAAATGAAATGATGCCATTAAGTGGTGAGGAGCCTCATTGTGGAATACAAGCGAACTACAGATCTATATGCAAAAACACCCCTTGCTTAAATAACTGCCCTTGTATTTAACTACCACAATATTGCAAATGTCTCAAAGTTACAAACACATACAAAGTGAAATGAAGTGATTGAGTCGGAGGCTTAGTTGGTAGCAAGACAGACTGAAACCGAGGTATCGATGTTTTGGGTTCACGTTCACATCTCAGTTTATCAATACAGGTCATTTTTGTACTCTAATAGCTCACCCTTTGCTTTGCTTGATACATTAAGATCTGAGGCCCTGTGTGGTGGGCAAATTTAAGGTCAAAAGAAGCTGCCAAGCTCTAAAAAATGGACATAATTATGGCGTAAATAAACTGTATTGGACCTGCCTTACTAACAAAGAGAGTGAACAATTCATTTACCCCCTCAAAAATCAATCACTCCCAGCTACCTCGAGGGTAAGAATAAATTGGCAGGCAATAATAAAGTATAAAAACAAAACAAAAAGAAACAGAAAATAAAACAGGTACGGTAAGGCTAAAATGTTTACTCACTTTGAAGGAGTAAACAGTCTGAATCAAACATGTTATACAACTAAACTCTTCCCAAGCTTATTATCAGATGGAATGAGTACAATTAATAATATATATAATATAAATATTTTATTATTTATTTTAAATTTTTCATTAGATGCAATTCTGCTTATACAGTGTGTAAATTAAGTATGGAAACAAATCTGTATTTTTAAAACCGAAATAGATAGAAATATTCTATTTGTGGCAATAATAGTTAACAAAGATTCCGCAATTTTTCACATGAAAAATATTTTTTTACCCCCCTAACAGGGTAGGTGGTAGGGGGTGACTTATTTTTTTCAAATAGCAACCCCTATTGAGTGACCCCTCATTTTGAAGGGTTTGTCAAAAGAAACACAATGACGCAAATCCGAGGTGAATATCTCACTCCTAGCTAACATGGCGGATATTCCAAAATGGGCTTTTTTTTTACAAAAATTAAATTTTTCATTACCCACCATTTAGGCTAGGGGTGAAATATCTACCTCGGGTTTGCGTCATTCTTTTTCTTTTAACAAACCCTTCAAAATGAGGGGTCACTCAATAGGGGTTGTTGTTGAAAAAAATAAGTCACTCCCACCCCCTACCCTGTTAAAGGGGTTGAAAAAATATTGTTGATTAAAAAAATTGCGGAACCTATGTCAACAATCAATTCCACAAACAGAATAGGTATTTCTATCTATTTCGGTTTTAAAAATACAGATTTCTTTCCATTATTTGTGAAATTGGTGCTTTTCACGTACAATAAATCAAATTTTGGAATATCCGCCATTTGGGCTAGGAGTGAGATATTCACCTCGGATTTGCGTCATTGTGTTTCTTTTGACAAACTCTTCAAAATGAGGGGTCACTCAATAGGGGTTGCTATTTGAAAAAAATAAGTCACCCCCTACCACCTACCCTGTTAGGGGGGTAAAAAAATATTTTTCATGTGAAAAATTGCGGAATCTTTGTTAACTATTATTGCCACAAATAGAATATTTCTATCTATTTCGGTTTTAAAAATACAGATTTGTTTCCATACTTAATTTACACACTGTATATAAATTAATGTTTTGACCTTATCAATTTATAGATTACATAGTTGGGAGTTATTGGTACAATTGCTTTTCATTTGACATATTTTACTTAAATATATGAGTTCAATAACATTTTAAAACTAGATTTTAACACTGAGCTCTAAGTGTCTCTTGTAATAATTTTAAAAACGGACGTGTTAACATGTAGGATTTGTGAAAATTCCTCAGAGTTCACAGACATCCTGCAGATCTTCAAAGGTCAAAGGTGGTTGAAATCAACCAAACAATCTTTTGGAAGGATAAAATTCAAAATTGAAAATTGCATTAAATGAACAGCGTTAATTGAGGAATTCAACTATTTGATGGTAATCTATACTGAAAATTTCCAATAAGGGTTCGGTTTACAAAAAGGGTTTTCTCTGTAACACCCCTTTTTTAGTCCTACTTAACCGATTTTTATTTTTTACGATTGAGGTGTCATGGTAAAGCTTAATTTAGTGGAGTGAGGAATAATACTGTAACTAAATAGGTCCTTTCCTTAAGGTATTTGTCCCCCTTGCGTTTGATTTCTTTCTAGAATTTGCTTTCAAGTTTCAAAGACCTGGCGATGCTGACAAAATTTATTTAGCAAAATGTGAATGGTAACTTAAGATTTGATCCTTCATTTAAATGTTAAACCACAGTTAGTTTGTAAACAAGAGACAAAACATTTTATGCATGCCGTATTAGTTTTTAACGGGAAACCTTTATTATGATATAACAAGATTGAGGTACATAAATAACTCGTTATTATGTACATTTACAATTAATAGTTTATTGTAATTTAGTAGTTTTATTAGCCTAATAACTTCCTGAAACAAACATAAACTCTGAAAGGTAAAAGGGTATTGTATTTTTTCAATTGCAAACAAATTTGAATGCTATTAAAATATACAATATGTGCATGGGTCCCCTTGTGTATTCTTTATTTATGAGATAATGCTTAATTTTCAGCAGCTTGATAAAATATATTGCATACTTATCTAAGTTTGTTTTTGAAGGACTTAAGAACTGAATATGTGTATGTCTTAGGTTACTCATTGAAACACACTGGTGCATGCACTGAAAAAGAGATTGGTAAGTGGATCATTATATTTTAAAGACCTAACTTACACATTTATAATTTATAAAACCACTCTCTCTAGTTGAGAAAGTAGTAAGTGACTTAGCTGTTTTAAAATGTGTTGTGTTAGTTTACTCACTTTTATATTCATTTACTTGTGGATCAATTAAAGTTCATCCAGTTTAAAGATGAGCTTGGTTTTTCTCCAAGAATTGACGTGATCAGACACTTCCCCTAGAAAATCTCAGCAACATTGTTGTTACTAATCTTTGTTTAATAGTTTTTTATAATAGTTTGAAACTTGAATAATACAAAATATGGAAGACAAGTTAAACAAAAAATTGAACTAATTACTCAGCAGCAATCTTTTCCTGTTTTGGAACGTAACATAAGTTTTGGAATTGTACTCTATCAAAACTACAAAACTAATAGAGTGTCTCGATGATCAAAGATTACCTTTACTTAGTCAATACCATATGGTACCGGTAATTGTTTATTTCATTGAGTAGGGATACAATTTATTTTATTTATTCATTTCATCAGTATGCAGGTTTATTTATTTATTTACAAAAAAAGAAGAAATATAGTAATGACAATACTGTAATTCTAAGAAAAAAAGTAGGCAGTTTATCCTTTGAATAACATAGATGCTTGCTGAAAAAGCTAGATACTGTATATTGACAATATAATATGCTATATATGATCTAACAAAGAAAATATTAAAGGATTTTTACGACTTTATGAACAAAATATGTAGGTTTACCTAATGGTTGCCAGGTTCTTGAAGTATGTTTGATATGAAGCCCAATGTACATTTCACCACATGTGTGGCTTCATTAGGAACTAGTTTATATTTACATCACTTCTTAAAAACACTACACTATTTATTTATAATGGTCAACGGACAATTTACAAAGCGGGCGTTGAAACCGGAGACGTTACATTTGTCACTTTCTGATTGTTGAGTGGGTCTGGTAGTGTTGGCTTGAGGTATGGTTGTGATATTGTGATGTTGGAACTTTCATTCTAAGACAGTGGTGTTGTCGGTTCTCTGCAGCATTAGAAGTGATAGTCTTGTATTGAATTGTAAGGGGTCCCGGCACATCATCTGAAGCTTATTGTGCATCTAACTAGGTAAGCCTATACCCGTGTCCTTGAACTTTTGCCCAATGTTAGCGTTTGATTCATCACCCAGCTGCTTTAGACCGTACAGAGCCTCAAGCCTGTTGCAATACAGAATGATGTGCTTTGCAGTCTCATGGACTGGTTGTAAAGTCAACAATCCTATGGTTGACATTGATGATTCCCAGAGTTTGATGGTGTTTCTTGAAATGGCCGTGTCCAGAACGACTCAATAGTCAGGCAATTACAAGTGTAGCGTCTCTCCTCTCCTCACGTGTTCCTACGCCTGCGTCATAAATCGTCTACCAATCAAAGTAAATAAATAGTGTAGTTTTTTTTTTTTTTATATATATAAATACATTTTGCTCCTGGTGATGCACACTTGAGCCCAAATACATATTAGGCATACTTAAAAAACATGGCAACCATAAAGGAAACATTCATATGAAATCAAATTTTCTTATTCTTAGTATACAAGTAGTGCATTTAAATAGCGTCAGTATAAAGATTACGATAATTAACTATAAAATACATAAAAGGTTACATTAATTTTTAGAGTGATAGAGACTTTTCTTTAAAAAAAATAACAATATTGTAATACTGTACAAATTCAAGGAATCGTTCTTAAGACTAGGAATACTACACAAATTTATGAACTACTCGTCAGACAAAACATACTTTCAAGATTCAACCCCCTATCTTTCTATTTATATCTTCCACCCTTAAAATACATTATAGATTCGTTTGTTTATAGATTCCAACTGCAATTGGTTCTGCACAGAGGAATACAGACCTGTTTGTGGCTTCAGCGAAGAAAAGGGCTACAAAACCTTTGGAAACTTGTGTATCTTCTACAAAGAAAACTCCTGTCCCAAGTTTGATTCCAGTATGAGATTGATTTGATTTATTTTGATTTGATTTGATATAACAGATATATTATAATACAGGAAGAATGCAACAGTTTGTTCCTCTAAGAAATTCATTCCAAATAAATTTTTATAGAAATGTATTTTTCTAGATATTTAACTTTTTCAATTATGTAAATACATGCTAATGGTAATCCACAAAATGTACTCAGAAACTAGTTTGAGTATAACATTGGTACCATCTTCAGTTTGTACCAGGATGTATATTTTCCCTTTGTCTTGTTTTGCTATAACCTTCATCTTTATCAAATATAAAACTATTGTTTTAATCTTCTGTGGGAGATGACATATGTCAAGATATGTCCTATTACAGCCTGATATCATCATTTTTGTATTGAAACTAGTTTCTGAGAGCATTCTAGGGTATGGATTACCATAAGCCAATATTTTCATAATTTCCCATATTTATCTGAAATTTTGAGGCTATTTACGATCATTTCCATTTTGTAATGTGGGGACTACATTAAACATTCAGAGTTAATTAACGTTTAGTATACTCTTTAATGAATGTCATAGGTCTTAATTACAGTAATTTCAGTCTTAATATTTCATAATTATTTTTGATGCATCCCTAATCTAAGTAGTTGTAAATTCCACTATTAATTAAACTACTGAATCTAATACTATTATGTAACCTCTTTTATATATTCTAATACTTCATGAACTTAAATTCTCGGTAACGTTATCAGAATTATTGTAGACTTTTAACAAATTATAACATCTGCATTGGAAGCTTCTTCTAAAATTAACATTGATCCTTCAAAATGTTGCTATAGTAATCTCTCAATCCTTAAATCTGGTGACAAACTTATAATCATGAGTAATATGACGTTAACTCTGTTTCAGATTACAAACTGGTACATTCTGGTGAATGCAAAAAGGAAGAAAAAGGTAAAAATTGTATACATTTTTAAAATCACTAATAAATTTCTCTCCTGAATCTAAAACAGGATGTTTTCCTTTTAGAGAAATGTTCGTACAGGTGTGGGATGCTTTGTTATTATTCCCTTTATGTTTTACTAAATCACTTTTAAAGACATATGCCTTAGAAAATACATAAACATCATTTGCATCACTTAATAGGATAAAATATCATTGCAATACTGACTCATCATAATACTCGTTAAAATACTCATGAAATAATCATTTTCTGGTTAAAGTGATACGTTAAACACATTACTTACAGAAATGTTTAATAAATAAAGGTAGTGATTGAGGTAATAGTATATTACGTTACTAGTCCTGAAAACAGGTGTTTACCGGACGAGTGTGGTCGTTCCCGTGCGAGATGAAGTCAAGTTCGGGATTACCATACGAGTCCGGGAAACACATTTTGGACAGGTGACGTACGATGTTTTATGCCATACTACTCTAAGAAGCTAACTGATCAATAAAAAATCCCTACAAATCCTTATTCCCAATGACTAACAATCACTACTCATATCCAATAAGAGAGGTTATGTTTTTGTTTATGATCACTCATTGCCAAATAAAATCAGCTGTTTGGTGTCTTTTAAAATTATTGAATCCCCCACATGCTAGATAAAGTCAGTGATATGTTTTTTAACCACAAGAAAGTCAAGCACAACGATGCCGACATTCATTGCCAGATGACTGAAGGTTATGAACCTAATGCAATGAGTGAGGGTAAAGTGCTGAAATTTATGGTTAGGGAGTGCAAAAATGGCTGTGAAAACTTTAGTTTTTGATAATTTGTGAGAAGTCTGAGTACCCACCAAAAACACAGCTCCTTCCAAAATGAAAATTTTCAGGTCATTTTTAAACTCTCTAACCCATTTATGCTCTTTCACGACTCATTGCATCAGGGTCATCAACTTCAGTCACCTGGCGATGAACGTCTGCAGCCGATATGTTTCTTGCAGTCAAAAACATATCACTGACCTTATCTTGTATGCAGCAGGAGATTCTATAACTTTAAAATTGTTCTAGACACACTGCAAAGTGTGAAGCTACAGAGCTTCAAATGGCGCCGTTCTGTTCACAAATGATGCCAGTAACCGGCGAGCAGCCTTGTAGCATCAAACAAGCAATCTAAGAAGCTATACGCACAAACAGAGTTTACTTAAAATCAACCCTCGTATTTTAGGTTGAGAAAGGTCTTGAATATAAAAATGGACTGAATTCTTCAAATAACCCCAGCTATTCTTATGTTCTTTCAGAATCATTCTGTAAGCCTGGGTTCTGCCCAGAAACTGGGGAACCTGTTTGCGCTGTCAGTCTTCCGTACTATCGAACCTTCCGCAACAAATGTCTCTTCTACGTTGAGAACAGCTGCAAATACGGAGGTAGGATTGTTTATGTACAACAAAGAAAATTTGACCCAAAAGGGTCAAGGGGATGATGAATACTCAGCACTGCTTTCCTACCTAATAATATTATATAATTGTTGCTATAATAATTTTCCGGTGTATTTCAAAGGGCTAAATAAATGTTAGAACCTACCAATCACCACGGTTTTTAGCTAAGTGATAATGCTGTGGTTTGTAGTTCACTTTAATCTGTTGGTCCATCTGAAAGAAAAAAAAAAAAAAAAAACTGTTCTTTTGGTGAGGAAAACTGTCACGTTATTGTAGAACACATTTTTTGTACACTACCCAATATGTATAGGCCAATCACCGGAGAGTAGGTAGGCAAGATTTAATTTAGAATTATTATCCTTCAACACCAAGCTAACAGCTAAGATGGTGTTTGCTGAGATAACCTATCATTTGGTGATTTCCCTCAGATGGTAGGATGCTGCACAAATTACTCCAATGCATGGTAATAACAAATTATAATTTTATTCTTCAAAATAATGAAAATCCTTTATAATCTTCCTTATAAATGATACCTAATATTACTATATCAGTAATTAAATGGCAACAGTCTTACTTGGTAAAATTCCTACGATTTGACTGGCTTAAATAGGCTGTGATTCCCAGTTCCTACGGACTATGACTGTTTCAAGTACAGTAGGCCTAATGCTTGAACTCGTCTGTAACAATTTCAAAAGAAATAATAACAGGTAAACTAAAGTTATACTAATTTCACATAGTTGAAGCAAACAGAATTAATTTAAGGTGATTTTACAATTTACAAAATATTCTCAGAACATGTGCTTTTTCATCCAAATGTAACATGAAAGTTGAGTATTTAATATTTAACATTTACAAAGTTACTAACTGACAGACAATCAAAAGAATATATATAATCATAGGTAAAAACATGGCAATCAAGATTATTTACAATACAAACCACATAAATCAATTTTCTTATTTTTAAAATGTTTTCTACTTACATTTTCACGAGTTTGTACAATTTTTAAGGGAAACAGCCAACTAAGAAAGATTTGAAGAAGCAGCTCATTACAAAAATGACTTTAGTTAATTAACAGCTGTTCTCCAGTTCTGCCAACAAGGTGAAGTGTAAATACAGTGAAACTAGTTAGCCATTGATCATTATATTATATGTACATTATATATTCTGTGAATTAAAATAATTTAAATTTAATAAACATTTCCCTTACATCAGTATACAGAATACAGAACACACAGAAATTTCTTTTTACTAGACAGTTAGACGATTTTAATCAGTGGATAAAATTTGTAGTATGTGCTGTTGTAGCCCAAGTAAAAAGTATTTTAAACATTTAGTGGAAAACGCAAAACAGTGATCCTAAACAATCTATAACATTTTTGTTCCAGATTTCAAGATTGTTCATAAGGGCGAATGCTCCGTTACTGAAACTGGTAGGTATTTTATTTCTTTCACAATAATTAAGATTTGTCAATCATAAATTTTGTAGCCAAATTTTTTTCCGTTTCTTTGTTAGAGTTGATGTCTGAGTTATAACTTTTATTTTAATTTATTGATGAAGGTTACTAATTAAATTAAAATATACATTTAAGAATATTAAAAAAATAGTTTACAATACAAACAAAATGTTCTAAAATTATGACATGTCCAAAATATCATAAAACAATTGTGTTTGTAATTGAATCCAAAATATAGATTATATAAAAAATATTTTACTCAAAATAAGATACTTGGTTATAATGAACAGTCTATTCTGCATTGTTTTAGAATTAAAAACAAATAGTTGAAACCATATTTAATTCATTTCTCGAACAAGGACGCAGTGATTGTGCCGAAAAAAATGTTTCACCTCTATACAGTATATTATATCTATAAAAATATATAACCACAACTAAGAAATTGTGGACTTATTTAGCTCTGAAAATATGATACAGTACTGAATATTCACATGTTGTCTGTGTATGATTTTCTCTTAGTTTACTTTTATAATAACGAATAATTTAGAAAAAATAATTTATATAATTATTGATTCAACTCATTCTTAACCAATGAGCTAGCTGTCCCCACTATAAAGTAGTTAACTCAACAATCATTTATACACAATTTTGTTTGGCAATTGATTACAGGTTTTACATTCATACAATATAGATACATCAATTTTAGATCTACCATTATTTCCTTATGATTGTGTTTTTACAGAATTACGACGCCTATTAGCTCGATACACTGAATTCTGATGTTTTGCTAAATGAGTTATTGTCTGGTGTCTGTGTTTGTGTTGTATTTGAATTTGATTTGTGTTGTGACATGAGTCATGTATTCTTATTTCCATGTTATTCATTCTCTTATAGGAGTCCTTACAGCATTAAATTATTAATTTCACCTCTTATAGTCGTAAAGTAGGTATATAATAAGGCATCAGGAGCTACGTTAATTTTGTATAATTTATTCGATCTGACAATTTTGGTCAAGTAATTGGCTGATTACCGGTATCAAAATTCAGTTTAAGAAAATGATTATATTTTATTTAATTGTGTAATATAGGACAAGTTTTGCCATGGTTAAGGTGTATTGTTTGTCCTAAACAGAGAAGAGCTGTAAGGAGAAGTGTTATCACTCAGAGGAACCTGTGTGCGGTTACAGTTATGCAAGAGGCTACAAAACCTTCACTAACAGATGTTATCTCAACTATGAGAACTCGTGCTACGGATCAGGTCAGAGATTTCACAACTTACTTTTATTAAATAGAACACTGTGATAAAATATTTATTCACAAACGAGAAGATTGTGTTGATTTTTATACATTTGTTAAATTAAATACTTGGTTCTTTAGCTGGCAAACAAATAAACTGTGCCATCATTAATATTAGATGCCACTCGTAAACTATTGGATTTAGAGAAAATTGTAAACTGTTAAATTAAACAATTTTGTTTTGACAGAAAAAAATATTTTATCAATTGTTTTTTTAAATGACCACCATTTTGTAGCACCTTATGTTTTATTATGTTATTATAATTTAAATAGACCTTAAAATCTTTTTTATTCTTGTCATTTTTTTACTCTGTAGATTATGCCGCTGTTCATCGTGGGGAATGCAAAAAAGAAGAACTTGGTAAGCATTCATTGAGAGAATAAATCCTTTTGAGAAATCAGCTAAAACACACAACACAAAATAAGAAATAGACTATGATATCATTTAAACATCTGTTTAACAAAATTGGTTATTCATTATAATTTAAATTGACTTGGTAAGCATTCATTGAGGGTATAAGGCTCTTTAAGAAATCATCTCACTCACACAAAATTAAACAACCTAAAATAGCGTTCACATATCAGTTTAGTAAAATTATTTATTGATTGGTGTGACAATTTATGACCGGTCCCTCTGCAATATTTGCTCACAGGTCTCAGGTTTTGTTACAAACATAACACAAAGTACTCTTGAATGTTCAATAAAGGGTGGAGGTAATTGCTAATAAATTTACTAATAAATTGAATTCTTGTATATATTTATTCTAATATGCCATTCTAAGTGTCAATTACAATGCATGATTTGTATTGTTAAGTCACATATTCATTTGCTGATCTTCAACCACTGTATTGTGAATTTATGGGATGAATAAATTCAACTAAATTGATAGAGGGAGCAAGCTGGTATAGTGGAGTGAAAATTTAAAAACGTACGTTTTCATGTCCCTGGCCTTTTACTTCGTAGATACTGGAGTTATAGTTTATTATTATGTGTTTTAATATTTTTTGGGACGGGGGCAACATGTTACACACATTTATTTGGTTTTAAATAGGATCTAGGTATTTTTTTCGTATTTTTAAAGTCTCGAAATTCACGACCATGACGTGTCCCTAGGGTACATTTTCCAACTTTCACGCTGTTTTTAGACTAATAATTCATGCCGAAATATATAAAGCCATATGTTTATGTCATCAATGGTTATTAAACTTACAAAAAAGGAGCATATTATAATTTTATTGTCATTGCAGACTGACTACCATGACAAAATAAGTCTGTCCCTCGATTTGGCGTCACGACCATTTGGGAAAAATTTTCAACTTTGGAGCACGACAGTGGCAAGCCTGGCGTCGATGGAGTCAGTTGGTTTTATAGACTAGTTCGGGGTGTACGTCAGGATTGTAGTGCCGGTCGTTTTGAGTTGAAAGGAGGAATTACAAGATTAATAAAGGAAAGATTGTGTTTTTTGTAATTTTGGTGTGTCCATGACCGTACGTAGTCATTCGATGAAGTAGACATGGTGTTAATTTTTGTTTATAAGACATTTCAATTGCTAGATTAACCTAGAAGTCCACTTTGTATCCTCGAACATGAGGTGCAGGGCTACCGCCAGAACAGAGCCAAATAACACGTAATTTCACGACCAAAGTTTCACGACCATCGCGGTTTTTTTCACGACCAATCCAGCCTTATGGATTATAGTGTGTTTGGTCGTGACAATAACTTTAATATAATTGTAAATTGAACAGTTAAGTTCAATTGAAACACATAGTTTTATTATAACTAACAGTCTAATTGAAGGATTGTTTAGAAAGATTTTGATTATTCCAGAGAATTCACGACCGTACCGCTTGTCCCTGACCATCACGTTTATGATTTCTATCATAAAAATTTCAAAAATTAAAATATCGTCATATTTCAATGTTTTATACACAAAAGAAGCACACCTCTATACAAACATAACGGTTTTTTGGGTCTCAGGTAAGTTTTTTTGGAGTTATACAAACTTAAAAAGATTTATTGGCTTTTTTCTATTTTTTTATTTTTTTTTATTTTTTTCTAGAAAGACCAAATATACCAAAAGCTCAGTGACCTTTTTATTGTATAATGGTCATAAAAGTAAATTAGTTTATAGCAAAACATAGTTATAAAAATAATATTAACTATTTTTAATATTCATTTAAACGTCCGTTATGGTCGTGACAGGATTTTGTGTTTTTCTACGAAAGATGCTCTTTAAAAAGAAAACTACCAAAGATATTGCGTTACCATGGACATTTTATGAAACTTCAAATGTTAATGAAATAAAAAAAATAATAAAATTTTTGAAAAAAGGGGAAAAAAATTTGCAAAGTGCTTTTCCTGAAAACGTACGTTTTTAAATTTTCACTCAGTGGTAGAATGATGAGATCCGGGGTTTAAGTTCTGCCAACCACCAACCGCTTTAGTTTATGTGATAATGCTAAGCCTCTTAACCTAGCCTTAAGTAATGTGTGAAACGGTTCCGGACTAGAGTCTAGGGTTCTATTCTGAAAAGGAAGGACACACTAAAAATTATTAAATGATTAAAACAATACAAGACTTGCACATTTTTTAAACCAAAGTTGACATATTTCACAAAGAAAATTCTAAAAGGTGTAACAAGTTTTGTGTCTTTGAATTCGTCAGCCCATCCAAAGCTCGGGCGTCCCTGCAGATAAGAATCAGCAGGGGTGTTAGGCCTGTTTCACATATACCCAGCTGTTGGTGTCGTTTAACTGGCATTTGGGTGAAGAAGTATATGGGACTGTTCATATATGCATGACGTGTCGTGGTCGGTTAATTACTTACCCTTCTGCCGTGTATTCTTCGGGGGATACCAGGTGCCCCCTCGAGACTGTTCACATACAACCGGCCACTGTTGTCTGTTGTCCGCCTTAACGAGGTATTTTTACTATTGTTTATTTACTGTAGTGTGTTCAGTTTTAATTATGTCAAAAGTAGATGTTGAAATGCTTATGAGTTTAGTACAATAATACACACTATAGTTAAACATATTAACATATTATAGTTTCAATAGTCATTACAAAATATTAAAATAATCCTTTACTGCCATTTCTTAAGCCATCAAAAGGAATATAAAAAGCCCCAAATTGGTTTCTTTTCATGTTTAAAGGGTGTACCTAGTGCAGTCGATTCTTCCCTCTTCTTATTTTCAACAGTCTATACGAAAGTAAGATTGCAATTGCTTTACCACGTTCCAGTGGCGGATATAGAATAGTTTTTTGAAGGGGCCGAAATTAATTTAAGGTTAGGTTAAGTAATTTAGAGTAGACACACCATGATACTTTATCTCAGTTTTTCTGCGGTAATTTGAGCTAAATGTGTCCTTTACTTTACCAAGATTACACTTTATTATTATATCCTTCCATTAAATTATAAAATATATCTATTCAAGCCAAATGAATAAGATATCTCAATTACTAAATCAGAAAACATTGGTCAAGATTTAACAGTGTGTCATCCAATCTGTAAACACTTATCCGAACCTAAGGAGTCAAATACATGCTTGTGATTATCATATTCGGAGGGATTCTTACCACTGTATATAAGTACTCTTTTGTGCAAACTGCAAAACATTAACATTTCAGTACAAAATATGTCGAACAGATGTAAATAACAATTAGCAAACAATAACAATGGCTACCATTGAACTGACTGAACTCGTCATTACTCCCCTCCCCTGTGGCCGGTAGATATGCTGGTCTCTATCGGTCCCTGCTGCAAGCGAAGATAGCCGGGTGGCGGGTGGGAGCTTGAGTGATTCTGAATCAACCTGAACTTGCACAAACTATCACTGTCTACCATGGCGATGACTTCGCGTATGATTCATGATAAATAATTCATATAATGATACCTATTCTTTCTTAATATCCATCATTTTGGGGGGACCCAGGCTCCTTGCCCCCCCCCCTCCCTTATATTCGCCCCTGCCACGTTCCATTGCTTTGCCATCACTACACACAGCACAAGCTGCAAGTTGCACAAGCAGGAGTAGAACTGCTGGAGTGCCGGTGTTGGCTTAAGTGAACAGTGCACCCGTGCAAGTGCCGACTAGAAATTGGGTTAACGGCATGCTGGGTATATGTGAAACGAGCCTATAAGTTAAATTTAACTGCATAAGAGATAATCAGCAGTTTATACCCTGAAAATGGATATTTTTTACTGTACTTTTATCAGATATGTATTTTTAACATGAAATTTATAACAATGAAATGTCTAATTTTTCAGAATTGTACTGCAATAGCTTTTGTAAAGGATACAAAGGTAAAAAAGTGTGCGGTGTGAGCCCAACAAAAGGTTATACTACTTTCGATAACGAGTGCTACTTGTACTCTGAAAACACCTGCAAATACGGAGGTATGTCTTAGAAATACATATATACAATAAATCGGCATTTACATTTTTAAATTTATTTTCTGTGCCATAAAACCATAATATTTTGTATTATGTTGAAAATAGTTTATTCTTGGCCTTGACACATAAATAACTAATCTCCAATTCCAAGCACTATGAAATAAACTAGGGATGGTCAAGTCTCGAAATTTCGGGAAATTTTAAATCTCGTTACACGAGACGAGATTTCTTTTTGGCCGAGATTTTTATCGAGACGAGAAAAAAAAGTAAAAAAAAAGTCAATGCAATACCCGCAATACAGGAGCGTGTTGTAGTTGCGTTTCCTTTTCGAAGGCGTTCTTTTTTAATTAATTCTTTGAATGTAAATATTACTTTAATTATTTTGATAATATTACTTTAATAACATATGAGAAGTTTTGTTAAGTGTAAGCAGTGTGAGGAATGTTTTATTACTATAAAAAGTTTAAACAAGTAACTATTTTATAAAAATTAATATTGCTTTTATTTTATGATTTATTTTATTTTAGGATAAGTTGAACTCTATCCTAACTGATATCACTATGTTTCCTAATCGTAGGCATTTTTAATAAGTTAGGCGGGATTAATAAAAAAATTTTATGCTGATGTTTTTTAATAAAAGATTGTAAATATTCTTGCCTATTATCATTATTTTTGTATTTAAACAGTCATCTAACAATGTTACAAAATCAGGTAAAAATTTTGAACGTGCATTTCCCGTTATGTATGAGAAGGGAAATCCCGTCTCGATCTCGTCTCGAAATTTTATGAGAAATAAAAAATCTCGTCTCGTCTCGTCTCGAACTAAAAATCCAATCTCGTCCATACCTAAAATAAACATATGTTTGTCATCAACATTTTAAAGTAACAGGTTATAGAAATAATGATAGTTTATTTATATATTTATTCAAGTACAAAATTTAAGTTTTACAATCTCCAATAAGCTGCAAAAGCCTAACAAGGCTTGTCTGCGTTAATAATATACTTTTTTTAATTTTCAGATTATAAATTTGCCCACTTTGGGGAGTGTACAAAAAAAGAGAATGGTAAGTACAATAAAAAAAATTGTATCAGTAAAAAAAAATGTCTTTTAAAATATACAGGTTGTCCCGGAACTTTCTACCAAAATTTTAGAGCATTGTTCCTGAGTAAGAAACATATCTAAATACCATAATTAAATTGTCCGGAAGTCCTTATTTACTCACACAGCCGTCATGTTGTTTGTTCACTTATTAATTTTTTTCTAAAGAATGGTTAAACATACAAAATGGAAACTTCGCACAAACATTTATGACAACTAGACCAAGCCACCAAAAAATTATGAAAAATTTTCAAATTCATAAAACAAAATGGCGGACATTTAAAATTTTGTTTCTTAAATAACTCAAAAACCGTTGATTTTACAAAAACTTTACAACAATAACCTTTTTAAGGCAATTTCATTGTAAGCCGATTGACACCTTATTTTTTAAGTTTGGACGAATATTAACTGAGATATGGCAGCTTTAGTGATATGTGACCGCTTTCAGCATGAGCTGCAACTAACCTCCAGCGGTCAGGTATCACTAAAGATATGTTTCTTACTCAGGAACAATGATCTAAAACTTTTGTAGAGAGTTCCGGGACACCCTGTATAATACCTTTGATTTCTTATATACTGCAGCATCCTGTCTATGAGTTCCTCCTGAGGAAGGTGTCTGCCCCTTGTCATGTTTTAAAGAGTAATTTCCCTCAATCACCCTCTGAATTGCACAGAGATGGTACAGAGAAGAAAGGGAGCGATGGGTGATTGTTCAGCAAGCTTAGAGCTATCAGTCTAAACTGATCCAATATCCTTTCATAAAATTATAATAGGTAATATTATTTTTCCTAAACTTGAAACATCATCTGGAGTTCCAATTTAAGTTCTTTGACAAACCAACTTTCTTTCCCCTTGTTTTGATGTTTGGCATATGGGGATAAGTTTTATCATTTTCCCACAAGCCTCAACTTATGGGAATGGACAAAGTGATGTAAAACATTGTCACTTTTAATAAAAACCTCCAAGTGAAACGGATTTTACTGTGGCAGGTTTGATCTGCTTACCTGATTTCTGCCTGAAGCCTGGAACGAAGGTTTGTGGATACAGCAAGTCCAAGGGCTTCTTCACTTTTCCTAACAGGTGCCAACTGAACAAAGAAAACATCTGTAACGGTAGAGGTGAGCTACAAAATATAACCTACTAAGTGAAAATCTTACTATAAAATCTGTTTACAACTCTGATGTCACCCTGTATATTTTCATATAGTTTTAACTGAAAGTCTCCCAGTACTGTAAATATCCATCTGGTTTATCTGTAATTCACCCTGTAAAATATCCAGCTAGTTTTATCTGTAAGCCACCCTGTAAAATATTCAGCTAGTTTTATCTGTAAGCCACCCTGTAAAATATTCAGCTAGTTTTGACTGAAAGTCACCCATAAAAAATATCCAGCTAGTTTTATCTGTAAGTCACTCTATAAAATATCCAGCTAGTTTTATCTGCAAGTCACCCTGTAAGATATTCAGCGAGTTTTGACTGAAAGTCACCCTGTAAAATATCCAGCTAGTTTTATCTGCAAGTCGCCCTGTAAAATATTCAGTGAGTTTTATCTGCAAGTCACCCTGTAAAATATCCAGTTAGTTTTGATTGAAAGTCAGTTGTGTCCAGGTTTTCAAGATCTTTTGTCATTATGCAGATTTTATTGAAGAAATACCTTAAATTAAATTGGAGGATAAAATGTTCATTTGGTGTACTGTAATAACATCAATATCATAAGTTTAATTTTTTTTTAGTTTTGAATTCTAAATATTTATGACATATTTGCATCAAATTATTGTCTCTTTATGGATAATTTTCAGGCCAGTAAGGAATAATGGAAACTTAAAATTGATAAAATTGATATTATCACCTCATATTATTTTGTCAAAACTCTTTAAGTAAAAATCTACCACTATTTATTTTTGTGTTTAAGGCTGAATCATTTCTACCTCTTAAAAATTAAAACTTTATTAGCCATGGTCTTTTGGTATGAAATATTGATGTAATTTCCACAATAGATGCATTTTGATACATTTTGACAGATTGATAAAACAAAATCGAAATTATTCAGCATCATTTTGTTGTTTTTTTTTCAGACTACATAGTAAAGCATGAAGGGGAGTGTTCAGCTAGTGAAAGTAAGTACAATAATTAAATATCATTTAATTGGTTAGCATATTTATATTACCAAACAAATCAGCTATTTATTTGATTGAAAATGTAAACTTACCTTGGTATATTATGTAACAGGACTTAAAACAAATTTTAACAGCAGTGAACATTGTTTGCTATAATTAAATAACACTTGCTGTATTTGATACAAACTTATAAAAAAATGTTTTATATGGACACTGTTTTAAAGACAACGATGATAAAGCTTACCCCTTAAAGTAAAAACAAAAAAAACCGACTAATAGTTTTTTTGACTTTATAGGCTAAGGCAAAAATAGACTTTATAGGGTCAGTAGTCCAAAATTTTGGAGGTAAGCCTATAAAGTCATTATCCGTAGTCCAGGGGCTATCAGAATGAATAATATAATAGTTTTTTTTATTAAGTTGTTTCATTGCCGTGTGTTAAAAAGGTGAATTATAAACACAGTACGGTATATATATTAATTAATTTAGGAAATAATATTTATAACATGAACTACAAGCTAATCTTTTTGAGTTCTCTCTACAAAGGTTGTATGTAAAATATTGAATCCATTGTGCCCGTGTTGTGACTGAGTCAGTCAGCTCAAATCTGAAGCCAGCATTGTGTTCAACTAATCTATTTATTTATTGGTATACGGCAAACACCATTTTACATTTCACATTGCAATTATATACAGATGGCCAAAAAAAGATGACGTAATAATACATGCGTGTGACCATTACAGCTATCTACTACCTACACTTAATTAACAAAACAAAGTTGAGAAAATAAATATATGATAAATATCACAGGAAGTGGCAATAAGACTAGTTAACATGCAGGAACAATAATACAATAAATATTAACGAAGTAGAGACTAACAATATAGTCCAGCATCTATAGGGGGTTGAGTATGCACTGAAAGTGTAACTCTTTTTGACTTTTGATTGTTGTTGGGGGCATCTTGGAGATGACAAAAACCGATGTTGTCGCCCTCCCAGCAGGTGCACAACTTGGGGGGGAGGGGGGAAGGTGCTCCGAGATGCGTTCTAGAAAATCGCTTATATCTCGTAAACTATACACGATAGAAACAAGCTCTAAACGGCATTGTATTACCAACTTCATCTGTTTTAAATAAGTATCCAGGAAAAGTCCCGTATCTATGATATTAGTTGAGTTATTTAACAATTTCTTTAAGAATTTGAATAAAAACCCCTAAATAACGTTAAACTATCCATTAAAACCCCTTTCAAACAACAAACAGTACAGTTTTTCTTCGTACATAATATGTTTAACACGCTAAAGTGACTTTATATGGTAATTATATAGAAATATTACAAGGTTATGCGAGGTTTCCGATGAAGCGGCACAGTGATGCGGGTGACGCCGCTGCGCGGCAGAAATCAACGTGTAGTACAGACTTGTAAAAATTGGGTATGTACCGAAAGTGTAACGCATTTTGACTTTTGATTGTTGTTGGGGCACCTTGGAGATGACAAAAACCAATGTTGTCGCCATTCCAGCAGGTGCACAACTTGGTGGGAGGAGGTGGAAGTAGCGCTGAGGCGCGTTCTAGGACATCGCTCATATCTCGTGAACTAGACACGATCGAAACATGTTTTAAACGGCATTGTATTACAAACCGCATCTGCTTTAAATATTTTACAATGAAAATTATGTGTACTGTACTTTCCTTAAAACAATATGTACAAAGTTCTCGAGTTAGCGATAAAATAATTATAAGCTGTTTTTAACACTAGGCTATTTTAAATATAAAATTTAAACAAAAATCTAGGTACAACTACCAAAGAAAATGCTTCAGTTTGAAATGTATACGGTTTTATTAAAAGAATATTAAAATAGACTTGGAAATGCTGTACTTCATTTTAATACTTAACTACCATATAAACTACACATAAGAAAACAATGGATACTATTTCAGTCATCTTGTTTGAAACGGTCTTAATGATAAGGATTTCTAAAATTTTTAAAACATTTGCAGTAGGAGCAGCAGGATTAAGAAGAAAAGAAAGCACCTGCAATGACAGCCGCTATATAGAAATCACAACTAATCCATCTGCCGTCAAGGACATTAGTAAAATGCCTTGCACACCGGCCAGCTTCAAATTACACCTGTTACGGTGTAGTGCCCAACTATATTTTTGAGAAAAGTCCTTGACAGCAGAAATAGAGCCTTTAGATCTATTCCAGTACCGATTTTTCAAAGACAGCTCAGGAAAAATGCGCCCCCTTCTTATGACCCTGCCCCCGGCTCCTACAAATTTGCTAAAGTCATGTAAATGCAAGATTTGTTCTAGATCAACTTGTGGCTGCTTTTCAAACAAGTCATCCTGCTGCTCCTACTGCAAATGTTTTAAAAATTGTAGAAATCCTCATCATTAAGACTGTTTCAAACAAGATGACCGAAATAGGTAATATCTATTCTTTTCATATGTGTTGTTTATATGGTAATTAAGTTTTAAAATGAAGTACAACATTTCCAAGTTTATTTTAATATTCTTTTAATAAAAACCGGATACATTTCAAACTGAAGCATTTTCTTTGGTAGTTGTACCTAGATTTTTGTTTAAATTTTATATTTAAAATAGCCTAGTGTTAAAAACAGCTTATAATTATTTTTTTTGCTAACTCAAGAACTCCGTACATATTATTTTAAGGAATGTACAGTACACTTAATTTTTTGTAATTCGTGTGTTGAACATAGAATGCACTCCAAACACAGTGCTATTCATTGTTTTATGAGAGTTATCTAGGTAGATAAACGGTATTTTGACTTTAAATTGTTCATTTCTAATAAAATGTCAAATAACTCAATTATTATCATTGATATGGAATTTTTCATTGTAAAATATTTAAAGCAGATGCGGTTTGTAATACAATGCCGTTAAAAACATGTTTCTATCGTGTCTAGTTCACGAGATATGAGCGATGTCCTAGAACGCGCCTCAGCGCTACTTCCACCTCCTCCCACCAAGTTGTGCACCTGCTGGAATGGCGACAACATTGGTTTTTGTCATCTCCAAGGTGCCCCCAACAACAATCAAAAGTCAAAATGCGTTACACTTTCGGTACATACCCAATTTTTACAAGTCTGTACTACACGTTGATTTCTGCCGCGCAGCGGCGTCACCCGCGTCACCGTGCCGCTTCATCGGAAACCTCGCATAACCTTGTAATATTTCGATATAATTACCATATAAAGTCTTTAGCGTGTTAAAAATATTATGGACGAAAAGAAGAAAAGATATTGTTGTTTTAAAGGGGTTTTAATGGATAGTTTAACGTTATTTAGGGGTTTGTATTCAAATTTTTAAATAAATTGTTAAATAACTCAACTAATATCATAGATACGGGACTTTTCCTGGATACTTTTTTAAAGTAGATGAAGTTGGTAATACAATGCCGTTTAGAGCTTGTTTCTATCGTGTATAGTTTACGAGATATAAGCGATTTTCTAGAACGCATCTCGGAGCACCTCCCCCCCTCCCCCCCAAGTTGTGCACCTGCTGGGAGGGCGACAACATCGGTTTTTGTCATCTCCAAGATGCCCCCAACAACAATCAAAAGTCAAAAAGAGTTACACTTTCAGTGCATACTCAACCCCCTATAGATGCTGGACTAATAAGCAAACCCAAAATTATGAAACACTTCAAAATAAATACATAGTATGGAGGCAAAAACAGCAAGTTTACAGAAGAGAACAATGTGCAAAAGGTACGGTAAACTCTGAAGAAAATAAAAAAAAAAACTTAACAATAAAGGTAACAACAAGATAGACCATAAATCTATCTATATATTAATAGGCAAGCATGTTTCTTTAAAACCTTTTTTCTCAGCTCGTGTGCATCGCAGGGAAAATCTACACATACCGTTAGAAAGATATCTTCCTGTAGAAGTGCAGAATCCCTTTAAAAATTAAAATAGGCTCAAATATAAGCACAAAAAATGAATTTGAATTTTTTTAAATTTAACATGGGCTTTATGGGTTGCCATGATGGTGACGAAATAACAACGAAATATAAACAGAAAATCTAAACAAATGGAAGAAATTTCAATCACATGTTTTATTTACAGGGGGGGGGAATAGAGAAGCCTGAAGAAGAGAAGCTACATTACATTCCCATGTTAAAGTTGTCACCAGTTTTTTTTTTCATTAAATTCGTCGTAGTTCATGTGAGCCACCAACAGACTGCGCTGATCTAAGTGACTTAAATTTCTATCGAATACACGATGTTTTTTACCAAGTCAAACTGTTTGAATTAGCTATAGCAACTGTTATGACCCATCAACTTTGTCAGCAACAAAAAAATGTAGAAAATAGAATTAAAGAAACGCTTTCGGTGAATGGCTCACACAACTATATGTGTAAAAAAAATGGCGACAGTTGGTCCATATAGATGGAAAGTCTACTTCAGTATCCAATAGTCAATACGTGTATGTTACATGTTTTTGGTCGAATTTTCGACCACTGGACGACCTCTAGTATTAATAAATATGAAAAAGTAATGCACAGAAGTGAGGGGAGTGGATGGCCCCAACACTAAGTCATTGTGTTGTCACAACACACAGTCCAAACACTAAGTCCAAATCAACAATAATTGTGGGGTTAATGTTGTGTAGGAGTGGACATAGAATATTAATGGATGGAGTAAAGAGCATAACGCTGGTTCAGATTTGAGCTAGCTTGCTTGGTGGCAATGGAGACAACCCTCGTAAATTTGAAATCTAAGAAACTGAAATTGTTTGTAAAATGTGCTGATTGTGTTGGGTGTGTTGGAGCTTAGTTGGAGGCAAATGTCCGGTACTATGTACCCTGCAGTACAGCCCAGTCTGTGGGTACAGTTCTACGTTCAGCTACAAGACTTTCTCCAACACTTGCATTCTTGGGGTGGAGAACAACTGCAAAGGAGGAGGTAAACTGCTCTAGCAAGTATAGGACGGATACGCTTTTGCACAATCAATTTAAAAACTAATGAATGTTCATTTACAATTTTACTTTTAGTTTTAAAATGTTACATGATCAAAAACCGCAAATCAAGAATTTTATTGTCCTTGACCTTTCTATGTAAAAATGAATAGACATAGTTAAAACAAATACAAAACTTTCCAAAATGATAAATAAAATACAAAGTTTACAAAGTACTTAGTTAACTGAAATATAAAAAGTCTAGAGAATATGGATCATGTACACATCAAAATTAAATATTAACATATTTGTTTGAGATTATATATTAACATATTTGTTTTAGAATTCAATTTTTAAATTTTTTTTACAAATTCATGGATGCCATAGAAAGGATTGCTAATCAACAACCCACATCATTTAGATTTGAATATCTTGAAGGATACAGTTCTGGCTGAATAAGGCAATTTATAAAAGAAAATGTATGTGTTAAGTCTATGACTATTACTACTCTTTTGATGTCTATGAGCCGGGATGTCTAAAGGAAGTTTACTACTTGTATTATGATCTTATATCATCATAATACAATAATACATCTTGTCTTACATCAAATTCATGTAGCTGCAAATTCAACAACATACAATAATATTATTGTATATAGAATTTTTGTATACTGCATGATTTGATAAATATATAGATTAATTATTGTCAAAATTCTAAACCTGATGAAAAGTGTTCTACAAAGATCCACTCCACAGAACCCGCTCCACAAATGGTCCGAATAACTTTTTCCTGTAAAATATGATGAGATAGCAAAACGCTTATAAACAACCGCAGATATTTTCTTCAAAAGAAAACTATTATCTTGTGCCAGGGGTCAAGTTAATTTATAATGCATAATTATTAGCTGTCTATTAGCAGTTTATACCTGTTTATATCTTTACACAATATTAATTTGTAACTACAATCTGTTAAAAACCGAAAAATTCCACTTTGACTTTAAAGTAACATTACATTAAGTCCAAGTTAAAATTAAACAGTATTGTATTTTCAATTATAATTTTATTGCCTGAATTGCAATTTCATTACATTTTGTGTTTTAGATTACAAGCTGAATCATCAGGGGGAGTGTACCAAGAAAGAGTTAGGTAAGATATGTTACTACTTCCTTATTCAAGCAATCTAATCAAAAACTTTTATCATAAACTAGAAAACAATTTATGGAAAATATCTCAATATTGTATAGGATATTAATACAGCATTATCTTAACTGTCCCTGCACTTTGAATATTAGCAAGCTTATATGTAACCTTACCTCTTATTCCTATTTCCAGAGAAAAACTGCCAACTCCAATGCACATATGATTATCGGCCCATTTGTGCCAAGAGCCCCACCAAAGGGTATAAAACATTCTCCAACAAGTGCCATTTCATATATGACGTCTCATGCTACGGATCAGGTTTGTGGTTATAAATACCGTAATGCTTCATATAATATTTCTTTAGTAATTAGTCTGGTATTGTAGTTGTTTGTTGCTTTTTAAATTTAAATTGAATTTACAATTTATGAAAGTGCAATGATTTCAAACAATGATTTAGATTATTTAAAAAAGCAATGGAAATTTATTGTACACTTGACTGAAAGGACATGGTAACTACTTTCAACCTGTTTTAAGCTGACTGATAGATATTTGTCAATAGTGCCACATCCTACCGCATTCTGTTTAGTAAAAAAAATCAAAAAACTGTTTAAAGTTAAAAATATAATAATGGGTTTGGAAGGTTTTTGTAAACTACCTGTTTAAGTAGTACCTATTGAAAATATACAGGTTCATGTTATTTCAAGATATTTTAAAATAAACTATTATTATTGCTTGATATCAAATTAATAAAAGTTCAGAATAAACATTATTACATGGTGTTTATTCGTATTGTCAGGTTGCTACTGCAACACTGTGTTTTCATGAACTTTTCTTAGATTGCAGGGTTAAATGCTACATCACCTCATAGTCTTGTTTACATTGGAATCTTATATTGTGTTTATTCGATTTTAACTACAATTATTTTGCAACATGATTGAGACAAGACTTATTTCTATTTGCAGATTACAAATATGAGTATGGTGGTGTATGCAAAAAGCACGAAGGTAAGTTTAATTTTTACTATGCTTACTGTATCTAAATAGAAAGCTTGTGCCCAACCTTATTGCTCATCATTTGTGGTTATAATATCATAAATGAGTCAATAGTTATCCTTATAATTATTTGAATTCTTAACTTCAAGGCAAAAGACCTGTTAGAATTTTAAAATTCTATTAAGCACTTCAAGAGTGGTTGAGATGGTTACGGCTTGAAACGAATAATTCAATGATAAAAATAACAAAATGTCAAACATTACAGAACAAAATGTTGTATCCCTTAATTTACGGGTGACCAGTTTCTGATTACCAGGCAAACATGTTTATTCGCTTAGCTATCCAGTTAGTGTAACATATTTGTGGCTGTTTTCTAATTTTATACATATCAAAGCTTTCAAATAGTTGTGACTATTACAGTGTTGCCAGTGCCACCTAAATGGGACCAAGGGGACTGCAAAAAGGGGGCCATATGTACAAAAGAATACAAACCGGTTTGTGGATACATCAAAAGTGACAGAATGTTCAAGACATTCTCCAACAAATGTCTCTTCAATGCTGAAAAATGCAAATATAACGAAGGTCAGTGTCAGTGTCTAGAACTAAGAGTTAATACCAGTTCTCAAAAACTGATGAGGTTATAGGAGGATCTCGTCTTACCTCTCATTAGGATCTAGACTAGTGCAGATAGTACAAGGAAAAATGCTGTTATGGGATTATCATTCCAGTTGATTTAAAATCTTTTGGTTAGAAGTTTCTAATGTGATCTGATTCCAAATCACCTTGGATTCTCCTTGACTGGTGGCTAATTCCCTCATGTACTGTACAGGCAAGGCCAGGGATCAGAGGAAAGTAGAATGCTGTGACCAAAATTTTAAAAAGCTTTGTGGCAATGAATCTGTAGGAGTCACTCTGTTGGATTTCAACAAGGCTTTTAACCAAATTTCTCATGGCGTTCTTTTAAATGAGCTTTAATATTATAGAATAATAACGAACAGTTAGTTTTTTTTTTAACATATATTTGTGGTAGGTTTGTGTTTGTTAGAAAATGGTTTGAAAGTGGAAAACTATCCTGAATCTAAATACCCCCTAAGAAAACTTTCCAACAACTATGATCCTCAGGAAAAACTGTATTGCCAGCAAGTGAAAAACATTGCTACCCATTTTTAAAAGACATTCTATTACCTGATTTACCTGGTTCCCAAATGTTATAAGGCTACACTAAACGTTTTGGATTAAAGTATTTATAAGTCCCTGGATAACATTTATTTTTTTCTTCTACCTTTTATAGGGAAAGCCCCTCCCCACTACTCCTCCTTCAAACTGTGATAATGTGACAACATTCAATCTCTACAGTATTGTCTTGTGTCTGAACGAAGCTTTCTCATATCTCAGAAGGATATGAGCTTATGACATAAATGTACCAATCTACTCCAACTTCACATCATTTTATTATTACTTTTGCTATCAAATAGTGTTAAATGTTTGTAAGTTGTATGATAGTTGACCAATAACCATGGAATCAAGTTCTTACATACTTGTTAGTTTTTAGAATGTTATGTCAGCAGCTATCCTAATATGCTTTGCAATTAAATAATAATATGATTGGTCTAATGTGTCTAATTATGCAGACAATTGAAGGTTCATGTTCAAAATACCTATTATCTCACATACCCTCATTTTTTTGTCTAGGTTTATATCTTTAATCCAGTTTAGGTTAAAAATTTATAGAGATTTATTTTTAATTTTAGAGGTTAAAGACGTTGGCGCTCTCTTTAAACCTTGCATTTGCCCGTCGTGGAACGTATTCAGCAAAGCAAGGGGTGGGTCGATACAGTACAAGGGTGAACTGCACTGATACAAAGTAGTGGCAGGTACCAAGATCCGAACCCATGACTTCGCTGCCTTGGGCCCAAAGTCAATGGCACTACCAACTGAGCCACCGACTTATCTTAATTAATTGATGTTAATCAATGTATGTCAATGTTAGTCTAATAATATTTTATTTGCTTTCAGATCTAATATTTGCTCACGAAGGAGAGTGTTCTAAGGGTGAACTAGGTAAATATTTACTTATTTGCAATAGGTACTAAGAAGATAAAAATATTTATTGCATAGGCTGTTGATTGTGGCACAATTTTAGAGAGTGAGCATTGAGTGTTATTAATACTAGCGCAATGTAAAAATATGTGTGCTAATATCCGTTGTAACTATTACACCTTTATATTCTTCAAAACAATCAGAGCTCTTTCGGATATTATGTTTTACATTAATGGCTATTTACCGATCCACATTTTAAGGGTTGCGGGTAGCTGATGTGTGAGTGACGATTTGTTTTAGAAAATGACTGCAAACGCAAAATTTCTGAGGAAATTTCTCCAGTGTGTGGTCGTAGCCCCACTCTTGGCTACAAGACTTTCAAAAACATCTACCTGCTGCTGCTGAGTCTAAGTTGTTACAGATCAGGTGGGCTTGCATGGAAATTATGTTTGTTAATATTTTGTTATATACTAAGTGAGAGACTTTTGTAAGTTATCTATGTTTCTATACTGTGAGAGCAGCAATGGTTACTGCTAAATAGGAAGTGTCTGAAGAAAACAGTAAGCTTTATTAGCATCCTCCGGGCCTTTAGTGGGCACTTAGAGAATAGAATTTCAGTTGAGAGTTTCTTTTGTAGGAATTGCTTTTAGGAGTAAGAAACAGCCTTCCGTATATTGTTTGAATGTCCACCTTTGTTGGGTATTCGCATGACAGTTACCATTGATCAAGGTATAAGGTAAGAGAATGATCATTCAGAAAATCTCAAGGTTCACAAAGGGTCTGAGATTTGATGAGCTTGAAGTAAGTGTCCCCGTCAAGGCACAATAATAAACTAGATGTAACTGAATGAAAAAAGCCCGACCCTCAATAGCAAAATCCAATAGGTCTCTCAATAATCAAACACTTATGGGCACAAGTGTAAATTATTATTTGTAGGCATCATTTTACAAATGAGCAACCCTAGAAAACAGCTTACACAAATTTATAAACTTTACAAAAGAGTATATTAATTCCAAGCATTAAACTTAATAATTATTTGTTACCTATTTTCATTTTCAGATTATTATTTTGCTTATGAAGGAAAGTGCCAACCATCTCACCGTAAGTAGATTACATTTAAATCCGTACAGTATTGTTTTAAAATACATATATGAACTTTTAGCTTTTGTTAAGGCTAACCCTATGAAGGTTAAATGCAACAAGTTTAAATCATCTAAATATCTCAGGGGTACATTAATTTTGACACTAAAATACAATAGGTACCAAATACAAAACCACTTATCGACTGAAAACATAGGAAGTGAAATGAATGTTTTCAACTTGGATACTGCAGAAACTTACCAGAGCATAATTCCAAAACTTCTGACGAGAACCAACTGTATATACAGAAGGATACCATTTCAATTCCCTCAGTCTTCAATTGTGCTCAGTTCAAATGCCTGGTGTGACTGGTCAAAATAAATTGCTGTTGTAACATCTTGTATTTTGGGGGTAAAAGCTTTGACTATTAATACAACAACTAGACATTCCATCCCCATGTTAAAGTTGTAGCTAGGTTTTTAATAAAATTTGTCTTAGTTGATGTGAGCCACCTACAGATTGCGCTGATATAAATTACTGATTTATGCCGATTACATTATGGTTTTTACCAAGTCAAACTGATGGAATGACTTAATTATGAGCTATAGCAACTGTTGTGACCCAGCAACTATGTCAGTAACAAATAATAAGGTACAAAATAGAGTTTTAGTCACTAGCGCAATCTGTGACTGGCTCACACAACTACATTCTTTTTTAGTAAAAAATTGGCGACAGCTGATCCATATAGATGGGATGACTTCTTCTGTATCTAATAGTCATTGGTAAAAGTGTGGATGTATATGTATCAAAAAGTGTTGTAATGTAAGACATATTTGATTTGATTATATTCATACTATAGTAGAGTTTAACAACGGCAAACTTATCTCTTTGTTTGGTTTTCATCTTTCCAGTTCCTCCTATATGCACGGAACTCTGTGTAAAAAAATATGACCCATACTGTGGCTACAGCCCTTCCACAAAGGAATTCAGTACTTTTGACAATAAATGCTGGTATGATAAAGAAGTCCAGTGTGCTTATGGTGGTAAGTTATTTTAGTAATATATTCTTATCAATTGTCTGCATTATCAACAACCAAATAGAAAGTAAATTAAAGTAGTATATTGCTAATTCTTTAGACTCTATAACCCTCACAATCTTTTTTGAGCTCTATTAAAGTATGCAAAACAAATTAAAAGTTCTGAGGGTGGGTCATAATTTAAATTTATTGGTTCAACATAACCGACATATTTTACAACAATTCTTCAATTTTGGATGATAAACATCACTGCTGTGGATGTCATATCCCTCTGTTTGGTTTATCTTCATATTGGCATACAGGCATAACTGTGTTGTACGATTTGTGTTTGGTTCTCACCTTACACAAAAATGCCCTTCCAAAACCACAAATAATGCTATTCAGTATGTATATGCAATAAAAGAAGCAGTGTAGGTGGCTTAAAACCTTTTGCCAGCAAGACTATCAACACAAAATTATGAATCACCAAGCTGCTGTTCCCATTTCTAAATATGTATATTTATAAAAAAAATTTAATACAGTATATGCAAAAGTATATATGTAAGTTATTATTTTTATACAAATAGTTACACTAGTTTCAAACTAGTAATACATCCTTTATCACTACTAGGCTACATAAGCAATTCAGCAATAAATAAACTATTTACATTTATTGGACACATTCAGTTTGTGATCCTTTAAAATGATTTTTAAATTTAAATTCCTGATTTCAAAACTGGAAACCATTTGAGGGTACAGGGGCATCTTTTTTTTCTTAGCCAGTAGCATTTTAATTTTAGTTAAAGTTATAATAAATGCTTTTAAGCGATATCGGTTCAAATCCGTTCTCTTGGGTCTAAATTATCTAAAATATTGGATTTCCAATAAACCTAAGCCCTTTTGTAATACAAGCTGTATTTTATCCAAATTTTTCAGACCATATCTTGGCACATAAAGGAGCCTGTACAAAGCCAGAGATTGGTAAGTAAAGTTGCAAAAGTCTCTATATATAAATTAAATTTTAGGATAAAATGTTAATTTTTTTATCCAAATGATCTATCTCATTTCCAACTGACACTATACAGGGTGTTCAAAAAAGGTGGGGACATACAGGGCCTGATTAAGAGTCTAGTCGCCAGTAGGCTGATGTTTTTCGCGCCCCCCTCCTCCCTACCACTACCACTCCTCTCTGCCACCACTTTCAAAATTTCTAAGTATGAATACTAATACTGAATTCAAAAATTAAAAATGGCCAAAGGCATTATACTGCTATTCAGTTTATTTAAAAACAAAAGAAAACTGATCATTAATTATTGCATGGTTTGATTAGGAACTTTTAAAATAGTAACAAATCGGTTGTTCAAGGAATATAAAACTTTTTGTTTTAAAATAATGTATTTATTTTAAATTTTATTAAACATATGATTGTATTAAATCAAAAGTAGACCTAACCTAAAATATCAAAAAACAAAAAACCAAACAATAATATACTACTTTCTAAATTAACTCTGTTAATCACCTAGGCCTAATACAATTTTATTAGGGCCTTTAGATAGAATTACTTAGTTTTACAGCATTTATCTATATTTATCTGCAACAAAAAGTATCGTAAAATGTTTTTACATTCAATTATTATACTATAAATACAATGATTATGAAAATCTGCTGAACCACCCTTCCCCCGCCTCATTCCCTATCTGCGCGAATCCTTTTTTTGGAATAAAACATTTTTCACACCCCCGGTCCCAACTTAGCTGTCTGGCGCCCCCCCTAAAACACTTGGCTGACTGGCGCCCTAGGCTCCAGCCTAATTAGCCTAATGGGTAATCAGGCCCTGCAATTTACGTAGTCATTCCTTGGGTCAAAATAAAGAGAAAATCGAGAAAAACATTTTTACTAAAACCGCTTCGTTAACCAGATATCCTCCATTTTGTATTTTTTATGTAAACATTTTTATCTTTGAATTTATTTCAACCGATCTTTATGAAACTTGGTATGTAGGCTATGTTAAGATAGAAGAGACCCATGTTAGAAAAAAAATCATCTTGATTCGACTTAAAATTTCAAAATTGTTATTTATATAAATTTACAAAAGCATTGTTCTGGGCTAATATTGAGCATAATAATTGATACCTAACAAATCCGAGATTGCCACAGTGTGTTAGACATATTTGTAGCAAAGAGTGTAACAGTGTGTAACTGAATGCCAAGAAGACAAAGGGTTCTAATCATTCTAATTTGTAATCTTCCAAAATGTGTGTTAATTATTATTATTCGTGGTATTTTTTACATTAATTATACAAAAGGACTACGAGGTAGTAAATTGCCCTTAATAAACAAGTATTTTTATTTTATTTAATATCTTTTCCTATTTTTTATTGGACCATTGATATCAAAAATTATATCTCAATTAGACGGATAAACCAAAAACTCAAAAAACATTTTGGATAAAGTTTTGATAAATAATGCTTTATCGATTGAAGGTTGAATTATCTCATGATTTTTAGCTAAAACTGTACATAAAGGTAACTGTATATAAAGTTAGTGATTAAACCCAAAAACCTCATTTTAATATGGATACTAAGAGGTACTAAGATATACTAAAAGATATTAAGTTCAGAAAAAAGTTCATTCTGAGTTGAGAAATAAAATATAGGTCACAAATATTAGTAAAAATCACTAAAAGATAATGAATGATTTGATATTGTTAAAAAGCATCAAAGAAGTTGATTTTACCAATCTTAGAAGGAAACAATTGAAAAAATTACCAAAATATCATAAATTTACCATCACCAAGAATGTTTGTTTTAACAAAGTACGAAAAAAGTCAATATCTGTATGTTTAGAAAACGACTGCTATAGAGTGTGTTCGTCAATATATGACCCAGTTTGTGCATACAGCTCATCTAGAGGATATAAGACATACGAAAATGTTTGCTCCTTCATACGAGACCTAACCTGCAAAGGCTGTGGTAAGTATTATTATTTTTCACTTGTTCTCTGTCTAGTAATCCTTAGGCTAAGGCTTACCTTCGTCAGTAGTCCAAATTGCGTCAAACTTCAATTACTCAAAGCTTACATGTTTCGTTGCAATGTAACCAAATAAAGATAAAATTTAAGATATGAAATAAAGAACATCCCATGAAATAAAGATATATAACATGCTAAAAGCATCTTCGGAACTTGTAAAACGTCAAAAACATCAAAATTTACACATGAAAAAGTAAAAGTACAAATTTTGTAGTTTATGGGTATAAAAAACTACTTTTTAGTATGTGGCTGATTTTTTACCTCCTCTGGGGGACGGCCCGTCAGGAGTCGGTGAAAAATCTTAAATGTAAGCATGGGTTGTTATGCATATCATTTTAAAGGTTTGAGACAAACACAACAACATAATACAAATGAGAAATGGATGATCCTGAAAAAAGTTATGGCTGTTCAAAGTTTTGATATGCTGGATGTTAAATGAGCCTTATACTAAGTTTAATTTATTTTTACATGTTCCTTGTATTACAGATATTTTAAAAGAGGAAGGCAGGGGCGTATATAAGGGGGGGGCCCTCCGAAATAATGGATATGAAGATAAAATAGGTACCATAATATAAATTATTATTTATCATGAATCATGCGCGAATTCATCGCCGTGGCAGACAGTGATACTTTGTGTGAGTTCGGGTTGCGTCAGACACAAGCGTCTACAAACTGACTGATCACTTATTGCAAATGCAAAAAAAAACTGGCCACTGAAAAAGAAGAACCTTCCTGGTTGGATGACTGCAGCCTGTCGTCTGCTACATCATATCATAAAGAGACGGAATCTCAATAACCTCAAATATCATGTATGCCTTTAAAGAGGGATAATTCTAAGGGAGAGGATTTTATAGGAAAATGGTTTTGGAGTTGAGATATTCTTCTCGGTCAGGGGTCCATCACGCCTAACTTAACTTTCGGGTTTATTAATTTGTGGCTGAACATCAAACCAAACTGAACATTCAGGGAAAACGTTTATTAATTATTCAGTAAATTGATGATAGGTTCCACCCTACCTTCCTAGATTGTATGTTATTTGCAAAAGACTATAAAAAATTAAAATATAACAGTAAAAAGTCAACAAAATAGTTTTTCATTGAATTATTACCCAAATGACTATCATGGTCATGTTTCATGACTTCTTTTTGAGATAGACAGTCAAGTTGTGCTTGTAACTGTTCACAGCAGTGGTAAACCACACTGTTCACAGCAGAAACCAAAGTCCTTTCGATCCTTTTTTCATTTCCTACCAGATACATCATTAATACAATTAATATAATTTACTACAAGAAATTCAGAACTTCTTTTTAAAACCATTTCAATAACAAAATAGTAAAGAAAGCTAAGCTAGGTATAACCAAACAGCTAAATGAACTGAAACGAAGCAGGACCCGAAACAGGAGCGGGAGAGCTAAACAAAACAGACGACAGATCGCATAGTCACCCAGACAAACTAGTTCTTCTTTATCAGTGATGGCCAATTTTTTTGTTTGCAATAAGTGATAAATCAGGCTGTAGACGCTTGTGTTTCAGACCAACTCGAGCTCCCGCCCGCCGCCCGGCTATCTTCGCTTGCAACAGTTAACAGTTGCAACATAGTTGAGGTAGATGTTATGGTAATTAATTTAATAAGAGGTTAACTTATTCTATGATATAAATGTTTGTTTCAGATTATGTCTTTGTTCATAAAGGGAAATGCAGATATCCTGAAGGTAATATATGTTTTTCTTTTCTTTTGTTATTGTTTTATCACCTAAATTGTAGGCTAAATTAAACTTAAACTTAACATAAAAACCTAATATAATTTCATCTGGTTCCTGGTTTATCAAAGGTGTCCAAGAAAAAAAAAAATGTTGTTCATGAATTGCCATCCTTTGCTTGCCTATTTGGCTCAGTTTGTTACCTCTTAGTTCAACAAACACTATACAAGATGCTAAAACACAAACAGTAAGATTTATTCCTGTTAGTTATTATCAATGTTTGTGAACTATTCTGGAAACACCCGTTTGTTGTTTAAAGCTTTAGAAAATATTGTTTTTCCTGATCCTCCATTTGTTGGTCAGGTCCTCAGGAAGGTTGCCCATTAGCCTGCTCTCAGGAAGAAAACCCAGTTTGTGCCTTTAGCAGTAGCACCAAGAGCTACAAAACCTTCCTCAACCAGGATCGACTAAAGGCTGAAAATAAGTGCTATTATGGAGGTAACTTAGATTTAGAGGGCATCTAACCCAAAGTATCCTGAAATAATTATTTTAGCTGATAGTGCAAGTAAATACTATACAGTATCTCAATAAAATCTGTAGCTACATCCCTCCCGAAGAAATACGCGATTGTGAACTTAAATAAAGAAATTGAGGGTAAAACATAATTATGAATATAACTGTATATTTAACAACTTATCATCGTAAAGGATAAAAACCCAAGTTACTATGTATTTTTTTTTTCTCTATGTGTAGGTAAATTTTCCAGTTAAGATTTCTCTGATAATTTCCTTCAATATTAAAGCCGACTTCAATATGTCAGCTTCTCAGAGAGAGGGGGAAGCATGCAAACGGAGTGAACGTGTGTTAGATCGGCTCTTCAATTTTAATTGTTTAAACGGGCTTTTTGTTATATTTCTGAAGCTTTAAGTTGCATGAAGTAGTTATGGACTGTTATTGAACATTTGTGATAAGTGATTTGCTACAATTAGTTATTTTATGCCCGGCATTTGTGATTTTCAATACTGTTAAATCCAAGTGAATAGTACAGGTTATAACATTGGTTAGGAGCCGGTCGGAGTCACGTGACTGGTCAGCTGTCCCTGTGACTCATGCCTGTCATCACCCGTAGTGCCAGTACATCTACACCTACAGCAGACGACAACGACACAGCAGACGACGCAGCAGACAACATGAGTTTGACAACTGATCAGAAGCTTGATTTAATTCTTAAGGAAGTATCTGACATTAAGAATCACAACACTCAGTTTAGTTCTGATATATCTGAGATGAAATGCAAAATAGAACAGTTTCAGAAAGATATAGGTGAAACTGTCGATATGTGTTTTTTGAAACTGGAAGACACTAACAAGGAAGTTAAGGTTAACAAAGAAACCCTATTGCTACATGAGACACGTACAGATGCAATGTCTAGTGAATTGGAGATAGTGAAGAAGCAGTTGGCTGAACTACAACAAACTGTTGCTGTGAATAATCAATACTCTCGCAGTAATTGTTTAGAGATTTACGGAGTACCTGAGGTGAAGAATGAAGATGTGATGGAGGTGGTCAAGCGTGTGGCGAAGGTGATGAACTTTGAGCTAAAGGATGGAATGATTGATGCTGTGCATCGTTTGGCCATGAACCCGAAAAAACCGGAGGCGCACCGTGGGATAATCATCAAGTTCTGTCGTCGCATTGACATGGAGTCCTTACGAAGCAAAACGAGGGTGAAGAATGGGTTCTCAGCGGCGGAGTTAGGCATGATCAGCGAGAGCAAGATTTTCATTAATCTGTCCTTGTCGCCATTCACCAAGTACCTGTGGGGAGAAGTTCGCGCCTTTAAGAAAGACAATGGTTACAAGTATGCATGGATTACCAGTGCCGGTAAGGTGTTTCTGCGGAAGACTGATGGATCTCGTCCCATTCACATCTGTGGGAAAAGTGACTTGGACAAGCTCAAGTGATCTGCCAGAACCTTATGTGAGTCATAATTACTCTTTTCGCACACAAATGAAATATTTATTTGATATTTTAGTATTTATTTATTTGTATATTCCATGTGTTTATTAATAGGCCTAGGCTGTGATGCATGTTAATTCATTTAGGATAGTATTTATTTCTGTTGATTTTTATTTATATATATTCTATTTAAATATTTATGTTATTAAATTATTTATTCAATGAGTAGGATCAATATATACTATCAGAATGTACGTGGTCTGAGGACTAAAACAAATGATTTACGATTAGGCTTATTAAGTAATGATTATGATATTGTTGCGTTAAGTGAAACATGGTTAAATTCTTCTATTCATAATTCAGAAATATTTAGTAAGGAATACACAGTTTTTAGAAGGGATAGGGATGCAAATATAACTGGAATGGATAGAGGGGGGGAGTCATAGTTGGTGTCAAAAGTAGTTTTGTAGCTAAAAGATTATTTGAGTTAGAAACTGATAGTGAAAATATTTGGATTAAAGTAAAACTAACTAATAATTACTCTATTTTATTATCACTTGTATATTTTGCTCCAAGTTCTAATTTTGAAACATACAAAAATTTCTTTGATAAGCTTGATCTCTATAAATTAAGAAATGAACGTTTAATTGTGTTGGGTGACTTTAATTTGCCAATTACTGGAACTCAGTGTGATTTGTCTAGAGAGAATAGAATTTGTAAGCAGTTGCTATTTTTCATGAGAATGTATTCATTAAAATCATTGAATAAAATATTGAACCTCCAAGGTCGCACGTTGGATTTGTTGTTATCTGATATAGATAAATTGTTAGTCAAGCAAGAAGAAGTTCCATTAGTAAATATAGATAATTATCATCCAGCATTAATTGCTTCTTTCAACATTAATGAAAAAATTGTCCCCTTGGAGAAGAACTCAAGTGAGGCTAGTTATAATTTTTCCAGAGCTGATTTTATTTCCTTGTATAATCTTTTGAAGGATACTGATTGGAGTTTATTATTTATGGAGAAAAATACTGATGAGGCTGTTAGATTATTTTATGAGAAATTTTATTCAATTCTAGATTTGTGTGTTCCAAAAAAGAAAAGTTCTAATTTAAAATATCCTGCATGGTATTCAGATAAGTTAAAAACATTAATAAAGAAAAAAGTTAAGATTAGGAAACAATTAATAACTTATAATATGCCTCACTTGTTGGACGATTTTAAGAGTATAAGAAAGGAAGTAAAAAAACAAATAACATTTGATTATAAGGCATATTTACACACTGCTGAAATGGAGTTAAATAGAAATCCTAAATCCTTTTGGTCTGTTATAAAAGATTTGAAGGGTACTAATGTAAAACCAGCAACTATGATATTTGATGGTAAAGAGGTGGAGGGGGGAGCAGCAATAGCTGATGCATTCTCAACATATTTCAACTCAGTTTACAGTACATGCACTCTCAACTCTTATCAGCTTTGGCAACAAGCCTTGGACTCGCCTGTCATGAGCAATGTGGAAACATTGTCTTTTAATCAGATAACTAAACAAGAAGTTCTTATCAGTCTCAATAGACTAAAGCCTAAAAGAACACTTGGTCCTGACGGAATTCCTCCCTATATCTTTAAAGCTTGTGCTGAAATTTTAATTGAACCTTTACACTATTTATTTAATCTATCGTTGAAAAGTAATTATTTTCCTAGTTGTTGGAAACTAGCTAAGATTGTCCCCGTCCCTAAAAAAGGTGCAAGTAATGATATTTCAAATCATAGACCAATAGCTATTTTATCATCTCCAGCCAAGATATTTGAATCAATTATTTATAACAGACTTTTTTCTCATGTAAAAAAATATATTAGTAGATATCAACATGGATTTTTCCCCAAGAGATCAATTAATTCAAATTTGTTGAGTTTTTCACAGTTTTGTTGCAGTAAAATTGACAATAACCAACAAGTTGATGTTATTTACACTGACTTTGAAAAGGCTTTTGATAAAGTTGATCATTTAACTCTGCTATCAAAGTTAAATTATTTTGGATTAACTCCATCACTTGTAGAGTTTTTTAGTTCATATCTGTGTAAAAGAAAGCAATATGTTTGTTGTGATGGATATATCTCAGAGGAACTTGTAGTCGGATCAGGTGTTCCTCAAGGCTCAAATTTAGGACCTTTGCTTTTCATAATATTTATTAATGACATACAAAATTATGTCAAAAATAGTCAAGTTTTATTATATGCAGATGATTTGAAATTATTTAAAACAATTGATGATGTACATGACTGTTATGAGTTGCAGCAAGACATAGATTCCTTGATCATTTGGAGTAGGAAGCATTTAAAATTCAATGTTTCTAAGTGCTCAGTAGTTTCCTATACCAGAAAAACACCCAAATTTCAAATAATGTTTGATTATAAAATGGAAGACATAATATTGGACAGAAAGTCATCAATGAAAGATCTAGGAGTAATTTTTGATTCAAAGTTTTCATTTAATGATCATGTGATTTCATTATGTAAAGCTTCATACTCACTAATAGGATTTATCAAGAGGTCAAGTATATATTTTGAGAACCCCACATCTTTAAAGTTGTTATTCTTTTCTCTGGTTCGATCTAAACTTGAGTATGGAGCATTGATTTGGTATCCTCATGTAAATTATCTTTCAGATATGATTGAGAACATTCAGAAGAAGTTTTTAAAATTTTTATTTTATAAAGCTTTTGGATTTTATACTAATTTGATGCCATATTCTGAGTTATTAGATATTTTTGAAGTCCCTAGCCTAACAAAAAGAAGTAAATTAAATGCATTACTTTTCTTATATAAACTTTTGGATGGTAGCGTTGACAATAGTGATTTAGCTTCATGTATCAGCTTTGCTGTTCCTCGCCTCACCTCACGAAATGCAAATTTATTTTTTATACCATTTTCAAAAACTAATTTGGGCTTCTATTCACCTCTAAACAACATGTGTAGGTTATATAATTTGTCTTGCCGAGAAGTGGATATTTTTAATGATTCTTTTAGTATGTTTAGATTTAAATTAAATAGTAATATCAATAATTTTTAATGAAAAGTGCCAATTAGTCATGTTTGCTGGTTGCATGTTGCATATTATTGTTTATTTATGGTTCTTTGTTAGTGCATATAGATGTATTTATTTATCAGTAATTTATTTATTCATTTATCTATAAGTAATATAGTTATTTAAAACCAGTTTCAAACTATTTCTATTATTAATATTTTTTATGTGCATGTATCAAAGTTGTATGCTGTTTGCTGTAGGGTAGTTGTCGTGCATGTTATTTATGTTATTGTGTATTAGTGCCTTATGTAATTGGCTGTTAAGCTGTATAAGAGCACTTAATAAAGAATTTTGAATTTTGAATTTTGAATTCTCAGAAAAACTATTTTCCATTATCTAAACCATCCGTTTGTGATTTTCCTCACAATCTAGTAGATTCTACTAACTTTCAGCTCTACTTTACAAAAAAAAACTTTAGTATTTAACACGTTTAAATACGTCGAATGTCTTCGATTAGCGACAGAATCCCCGCCCAGAGGCGCATGTCTCCAATCGTAGACACTTGTCATAGACATTGTAATGCGATCATATTTCGTCTAGCTATTGAGAAGGAAACGCATATTGTGCCTTAGCGTGCATGTTAGGGTAGTGGGTCATTAATTTCGCGTTGGTCGAGGTTACCACCAATACAGTAGAACCTCGATAGCTCGACACTTTGTGGACTTAAGCACAGAAAACATATTACTATAACCCAGAATGCCAACCGCGTGGTAAAAAGCATTAAGTGTTTTGAGAGAGCTTTGCCTGTCAATCGTAGGCAGCGCCACCAGCGTTGCCATGCACTCAGCATAGCAACGCTGGTGGCGCTGCCTACGATTGACAGGCAAAGCTCTCTCAAAACACTTAATGCTTTTTACCATGCGGTTGGCATTCTGGGTTATAGTAGTATGTTTTCTGTGACTGATATCGAACTATCGAAATGTCAAACTATATGGAGTAAATGGAGTTTAATATACAGGAAAGTAAAAACACAAGTCTTATATAGAAATTACGCAAATTTATTAAATACTAAAAAAGCTTAACAATTTCACTGTACATATTTTAATATTTAATATTTTATATTTTAATATTTTATTTATAAAGTTATATATAAGTTATTTATAAGTTAAGTTGTGAGTCGGTGGCTCAGTCGGTAGCGTCGCGGACTTAGTGGGCCCAAGGCAGCGATGTCGTGGGTTCGGATCCTGGTCACTGCCGATAACATTTTATCAGTACAGTTCACCTTTGTACTGTACCGGCTCACTCCTTGCTTTGCTGTAAACGATCCACGCACGGGCGCTTAGTCTATGTGGACGGACAAATGCAAGGTTAAAAGAGGCCGCCAACCTCTTTAAAAAAAAAAAAAAAAAAAAAATAGTAAAAATTGTTATATTTTGAAAGAAAATTAATCAAATTATAAATAATTTCTATGATTATCAATCCCAACAAACGGAGACATTATATTTCACTGTTCATTAGTTAATTCTCAACTCAACAATAAATGACAAATTAATGTTCAAGTCAGCTCACATCTCAATAGTAACCATTAAATATCACTTGACAAAATAGCTCAGCCCGTGTCGAACTATCGAGTGTCAAACTATCGAAGGTTTACTATATTCATATTTTCCACAGGCCTTTATTTTCGTATTTGTTGACGTTGTTCATCTTTGCGTCTATGGTAGCATGTTAGACATTCAATGACATGGAATAGAATAATGATACTGAATGTACTGTTGCATTGTGGATGGAATGTAAAAATTGTGCTTAATCCCTGTTTTGCGGTATGTTTTGATGGTGTATCCGGGTACTTTGCCCCTACTTTTTCCCTCCATTTGGCAATACTGAGGGCCGGCTAGCAGTTTTGTTTTGTGCTTCTATCTTTTGGGTTTTTGTAAAGCTACGTCCACGACGACTGGGATGCAGTACATGCTATAACATGCCTCTCATATTTAATGGAACTAAATTCAAACATTTTCGTGCACTCATCCATGCAGGGCATTAGCTGTTGGCGCTCACGGCAGCGGCCAGCCATCACGCAGCTGCAGTGAACGTTTTAAACTAGGCAGACATTAAATACTCTGTTTTAAGGCATTCTTTTATATAATGAATCATTTAAGTCTGCCAGTGGAAATTATCGGCTATGTAACTATGTATTAGTTGACATTTTGTGACATAAAATTATATTTAACTTTAAAAAAAATCAGTTTGTCTCAAGTCTTAAATCTATAATTTTTCTTTTTTTTGGCTCTCGTATTTGTTACCATACCTATCTTAAAAAATTTACCTGTAGGTCTTGTTCAAATTCAGAATAACTAAGCTCAAGAGTTGAACACATACTGCTTAAATATATAACTTTTCATTATAGCAGACTTAAACAAAGCAAGGGGCAAGCCAATTTATTTCATTAATGTATATTAAGGTGCAGGAGAAATGAAATTAAAATGTGTTCTCAATGTAGCCTATTACTGTAGCTAGTATTTATTATTTCCTCTTGATTTTCAGATTATGTATTTGTTCACAAAGGAAAATGCACTAAAGAAGAAATAGGTATGTATAACATGTAACTTATGAAAATATGTTAAGAATGTCTGTAGTTTCTAGAGTCTTCAGCTCCTCTGAACTAGGTAAATAATTAAAATATAAAGATATATTACAAATAAAAGATCTAAATCATTTTTAAAACCACAGAGATATCAGAATGGTTCTATGAAATATTTGGAAAGGTTTACCATTGGTAAATTGCACTTGAACCTTGATAAATATTTAGACAGAAAACCTATACTAAAACGAGTTTTATAAAGTTATTTTCAATCTTTTTTATTCATGCTTGAGTTTTTTGTAAAGAAGTAAATGACTGTTTTAGGTCGCAAGTGTTACCGCAAGTGCCCGTATGACTACAAGCCTGTGTGTGGTGTTAATGTGAAAGAGGGCTATAGGACTTTCCCTTGCTTGTGTGAACTGGAAGTTGCCAACAAATGTGATGGAGCAGGTAGCTTACTTGTGATAAGATAAGACTAGGGATATACAGAGAGTCCAAGTAGCAGCAACAAAAGATGTTTAAAGAGGTTGGTGGCTTTGCATTTGTCCGTCCCTATGGACCTCGGGCTTGTGTCTAGAATGTTTTGAGCAAAACAAGGAACAAGTCAGTACTGATAAATATTGAGGCCAGTATTGGGATTCAAAACCACAATTGCCTTGGATTTGTACCTAGTCCATCTTGCTACCAACTGACTCACAAAATCATTGTTGATACACAACTTACTTAGATATAGATCACTAAAGTTCAAATCCCTTGGTCTTTAGTGATTTCATTACATGTCTCTATTGAGAGGGAAGTAGGAAGACGACGTTTGAGCCACATATGCACAATATTCAGAAGTTTTGTTCATTGAAACCTTTCAGTTTTCCGTTTTTAAAACTTTACAATTGACGAAAAAATAAACGTCCAAGTTCAGTAACGCAAAGAATCGGTGAGACGGTGGCTCAGTCAGTAGTGACTCGGACTTCAGACTCAAGGCAATGATGTCGCAGGTTCGGATCCTAGTACCTGCCACTACTTTTCATCAGTACAGTTCACGCTTTTACTGTACCGGCTCACCCCTTGCTTTGCTGGATAAGTTCTACGCACACGCCTGAGGCCTATGTGGACGCGCAAATGTTAGGTTAAAAGAGGCTGCCAGCCTCTATAAAAACATGTAAAAATAAAACGACCGTCTCGCCGCAGTAATAATCCTACCTTTTTTTGGAACTACAACTGTTACATTTGCGCTAAGTGTCACTCTTTGGAACAGATTGGATGGAACCGTTCCTGAATCCTGATAAATAGTCCCTTCATTACTTGTGACTCGGGAATCAGCCTGCCTGCCTGTCTCATATTTCTAGTTTAGCATCGTGAAGTGTTTCTCTTTCACTAGCGTTTGTAGTAATTATGCTTGTAGTCGATATGTCGAACAAGAATTTGGAATTTTTAGTTTGTAAATCTATTTTCCACTAAATCTAACTTATCGCGTCATTTAAGACAAGACTGGGGAGAAAAGGAATCTTTGTAATATTTTTTAGAATAGTCCTATTTTACTACGCATGAGTTTTTGATGTTTCCATAAATTAAAGAAATATGGGTTATTATGAACTTAAGCTACTCTTTTGATTTTTTTTAAACTTGGTTATCGGTTTAATTAGCTATAAATTAGGCAATCCTAAGCACTCTTTTCCTTCTGAACTTTTGGGGCAAACGCCTTTATCAAAAATTTTGTTTTAAGGTTGCCTCGATTTAATGTGAAATCGCTGAGTTCATAAATAGCTTAAGTTCATAAATACAGAAATATGAATAAGAAATATAAGTTAAAGGGTTTGTTATGATCGTCCTTGTGACTTAAGAGATCTTCAAAATCATAAAAAAGTAGGATAACTGCTACAGGCCTAGTACATCCTTAATTAATTACAATAGGCTATCTAACTTATGTTTTCAAAAGTTATTTTATATTGAATTACATATGCCTAAAGGTTTTAACTTTTTCAGTACATTATGAACAATAGCGTTAAAAGTGGAAAAGGCTTAATTTTAAAGTTACGGGCATCTAACATTTTGGGGAAATAGGTAGGCTGTAGCCTACAGAGCTACAGACTACACCTAGGTGGTCCGGTTTTGATGAAAAATTTGGTTTGTGTGTGTGTGTAGGCAGTCAATGGTATCGCCAGGCGTTTTTTCCATTTAGATTTTAATTGTGATTTTTCCAGATAGAATAACGGAAAAACTCAGATTTTACAGAAACGGTTTGACGATAGTGATTAAAATTTAGTATGTTATGGTCCTTTTAACTCTAAACCAAATGGTACACTACCTAATACTGCAAAAATTATGGTTTCAAAGATATTGCAACTTTTGTGATTTTACCGATGAAAAACCATACACTTATAGTTACTCCCACTGCTTGCACTTTGTAATTGTATACTTTATAATTATAATTTCCACTTATTATAGTTATTCACTTTATAATTAATTGCTTTTGTTTTTGACAAGCCAATGGGAGAAAGTATGTGTCAGATTGTTGATCCAGTTCTTTTAGTGTTATTTAAATTTGTTGTTTTATTCAATATTTAAAGATCTACTATCTACCTTCTACATAAATACTGTTTGGTTTGAAGTTTATTCGATAGTTAAACATGAAACGAGACAGAAATTTTAATCTTACAGCTCTTGTGGTTTCTATATGACAGTTTTACATACCCAGGGTCGCAGCTACACATTTTTCTTGGGAAAGCAAATCCTAAATTTGCCGCCCTTTCCCCTCCGCAACTGTGGATTTTTAAAATTGCCAATGGTACTTTACAGTCAGTCTAAACACGAGGCACATTAACTTTTTTTTTTAAACTGGCCCTAAGGTTTAATGATTCTTTTATATTATATTATTAAAAATGTAATAATTTTTAAAAATTTGTATATTATTACGTAACCATTAAACCTGTAAGTACTATTTTTATAAGAAAAAAAAAAAATTTCTTTAATTTGGTTATCGAATTGCCGAGAACATATAGCGCTCAACACATGAAGTCACTCAATAAGTTTAAAAATTTATTAAATTTTATTTTATCTTAATTTTTAGCTGCAAATATTATGTCAGAAAATTGAATTGTTGTCTCTCTTACATGATTAATTGAGATGATACTTGCTGATAATTGCTGAGTCTTTGATCATCTTGTCTAATGATCAGTGGCTGATCCAGCCAGGGGGTGCGGGGGGAAAAGAGATGCAAAAGAATTGCTTGCGATTGCGGTAAAATTGTTAACACCTCCCGCTATTATGGTACAATTGTTAATGCCACCCGCAATCGAGACTGAAACGTGATTCATGATCATGTCTTGCTATCACGGGAACATTATTAACGTCACCCGCGATCACAGCAAAATTGTCAACTTTCGCCATCACGGGGACATCGGTATCACCTTAAAAATATGGCTAATTTGAACACTTATAAAGTTCATAAATATTTTGTTAATAGGTGGAAAAATTTAAGAGCGTCCTTTTCTAAACAAGTTCCTGGGTTCCCCTCTGCTACTAATCGCTTAGAAAAGTTGACAATTTCAGATAGAAATAAAAGCAATTTAAGAGAAATATATGTTATAAAAATATAAATGTCAACAAGGAGCGGAGAGGGGATCAGGGGTACGATGGCACGGGCGGCGGCACTCCACTTTTTACAAAAGTAAATACGAGAAACGACTTTGACCTTGAGCAGTCATATCCGCCGCTCCCATTCCTGAACCTCCCCACCACGTTCATATAAATATTTTCTTAAGAGCCCTTTCCTTTGTTTTGGCTAGACCACTTTAATGCTAAATAAACTTTTTTGATAGTACGGTTAAAAAATTACATTGCAACCTAAATGTTGCCGCCCCCCAAAACTTGCCGCCTGGGGCAAACGACCCCCCCCCCTGGCTACGGCCCTGTACTCCTATGAAAATCAGTGTAAAGCATTCAATTTATTACTTGCTATCTCTCTAGCCACCCAATAGTCTCAAATTCCAATTTTTTAAAGTTTTCTCTATATGTTATATAAAAAATTGTGAATACCGTACCTAGTTGATATAAATTAATTATTTATACTTTCCAGACTACTCACTGGCACATGTGGGCAAATGTACACATAAAGAACTTGGTGAGTAATGGATTGTATTTGTCTTATTTTTAAATCAAAAAATAATTTTTTGTGTGGTGTTGATATAATAATGCAAAACATCAAATCTCAAGAATTTGAAATATTTGATAAATAAATGTTGAACTTTCCTTTTAACTTATCAGTACATCAACATGCTATTTCATACCTTAAAGAGACAAATTGTTTGCCCACAGCTTCTTGATTAATCAATTTTTGGGTCATATTGTACTTTGAGTTTGTCAAGTATCACAAAATGTTCCTTCTTTAGGAGGTGCCTGCCGCCACAATTGTCCTCTCCACTACACTGGACTTTGTGGATACAGCAAAATCAAAGGCCACAAAACGTTTGCCAATGAATGCTTCATGGATCGTGAAAATCACTGCACTCATTCAGGTGAGTTTCTATTCTCGGTCAAAAGTAAAAAAATATATATTATTGAGAGGTCAAATAAACCTTACCTCAATGAAGTTGTAACTTACAACTTTTGTATGTACAAGTTACAGTATTAGGCTTTGGTTTCATAGCTCAATTTCAGTAATTATACGAGTCGTAAGTTTATTGCGAAACTTTTTGGGTTGTATGAGAATTTTACTGAGTACAACAGACAAAGTATATTGTTTGATAAAGTCTCTGTTTTTATTTAGACCGAACGCTTAAAAAATACTACATGTTTATTAATGACTTTACTTTTTGAATGAATGAGCTGTTTTAACCGCTGCAATGGTGAACATATTATTTTTGAACTAATGATACTGATGAGAATTTTGCTTAATGAATTATCTCCCTACTTTTCCAATGTCAAAGATTTGTGTTTCTTTTTTCAGATTACAGAGTGATTCATAAAAGAAAATGTACTCCTGTTGAAACAGGTTCGTAATGAAATAAGTCTGTTACAAAAATTAGATCCATGAGTCTATTAAATTTACGTCATGTGGTTGCTGACATAGTTGATGGGTCTTAACAGTGTTGATATAGCTGAAAATAAAGGAATTCCAACTGTTTCACTTGGTAAACAATTTCATGTATTCGATATAAATTAATAATTTACATCGGCACAACCTGTCGATGGCTCACATCAACTGTGACGATTTTGATTTCAAAACTGGTGACAACTTTTACATTGGAATGTAATTTCCAGTTGTATCAACAGTCAACGGTCTGACCTAAAAGTAATATACTGTATACCAAAGAAGTAAGCTTCTATCACATCTGATTAAAATAGCAATGACAAGAAGAAAGACAAGTAGGAAGTAAACAAAGTTATTGTAATTAATTGTGTGAAAAATAGAACATATTGTTTTATTACTTAATGCAAAAGAGGCTTTTTAACCTATGTTTATTTTCCAACTTCAGGGTTTACACTTGTGCTTTTATGAAAAAAATGTTGCTCTAGTGACAAATTATGCCGTTTTAACCATCATGTCTGATCTCTAGGACACAAATGTAACCGATTCTGCAAACCAATATATTCACCTATCTGCACTAAGAGTCCAGAAAAAAAATACAAAACTTATGCAAACTTCTGTCTCATGGACAAAGATAACAGCTGCTATTATAAGGGTAAGTTAAAATGGCAAGTAACTTTCTTTTAATAACATTTTGACAAAACTTATATAATTAATAACCATGAATAAACTTGAACTTCAGAACTTTAAGCCGAAGAAGAGTCAATAGTTCCGTCACCCAACAAACTTCTACTGCAGTTCCACTTTTTAATTATGCATTAAAGTGCAGAGGTTAATATTTATGATAAGTTGAGAGAAGTAGTCTTGTGGCTATAGTCTTGTAACTATTCCCCTTCTGTTACTGGTAAAGTGTCAATTTAATGTTTCTCAGATGTGCCATACAATGACTGCCACCGCTCTTCAGAGATTTACTTCCACAGCATTTCAAAGCACAGCCAGTACATTTCAGGATGACATATAAGACTTGTTCGGTCAACACCGAATTGTGCTGATAAACTGAAATAACTTAAATAATCTGGGTGGACCGATTCTTCTAGGTGTCGAGATAGCTTCGGCAAAAAACTCAAACAAACCCAACATGCACCACTCAATACTTTACAGTTTGATACATTACTTATCATCAGATATGAAGTTTTCGAGGGCTATCTGGAAAGTAGATTACGTTTTTGTCTGTATCCGCTAGGGGCGGGGCTAGCGCGACCATCTTGGTGTTAGTTCGTTATGCAGCTCAGTTGGTGTCTAGTGGTGCTAGTAAGAGGTTTCTGCTGTACTCTGTTGAGTTACTGTGACAGTTTAAAATTTCTGTGTTTATTGAAAATGCCGCAAACTGTGAAGTGCGTGCAAAAAATAATGAATACACTCTTTAGTTACAGTTTGGTAACCAAGCTTTTCGGTTATGATCTCGTGCAACAAACTTCGCTAAATTTGTGGAAAACTCACAGAGAGTTCTGTTATTGCGAACTTTCGAGTTATACAGACATCGTTATCGACTTTTTTGTCAGTCACAATACTGGGTCTTCCACTTCGCTCTTACTCGTGAACGTTAGTTCGGCCATTTTTAAATGTTATGACCCTCTGATGAACTTCACCTTCAGTAATAATGTTTTCCCCATAAACTTCACAAAGTTGCCGATAGATTTCTATCGGTTTACAGTTTTTTGCAGTAAAAAACCTTATAACTGCATGCACTTCACAGTTCGTGGCATTTTCAATTAACAGAGAAATTTTAAACTGTCGCAGTAACTCAACGGAGTACAGCAGAAACCTCTTACTAGCACGGCTAGATGCCAACTGAGCTGCATAACGAACTAACACCAAGATGGTCGCGCTAGCCCCGTCCCTAGCGGAAACAGACAAAAACGTAATCTAATTTCTGGATAGCCCTCGTAGTATGTAAACCGTTTTCTAAGAATAACAATTTGTTTCAGATTATAATGTAATACATCAGGGAGAGTGTTTTCCTTGGGAGCTGTGTGTCAACTGTCGAAAACCCTAGTTGTATCTCCATTTAATCTATGAACGAATTAATTCTGATTACATAACTTTAGAATAATTCTTTTTGTATCATTTAAACCATTTTTCCATTGAAAAACACCTTATCAAGTACCAATAAAGTTTTTCAAATGAAGAGTATGCTTACCTTTTACTGGGTGAACTTCATTCAATACATTAAATTAAAAACGTTCCTATAGGTATACAAAATACTTTAGTATTACTGCTACAATAAGAAATTATCACTAATACAGTAAGTAGTTTTTTATTAAATTCACGGTGTAACAGTGACAGTGCTAAATCAAATAAACTAGGTGAAACCCGTCAAAATCGACATTTACTCGTGAGGTTTAGATGAGCAAGCTGGTCTAGTGGTAGAGCTTCGGGCTTCAATGCCCAAGGTCCCGGGTTCAAATCCCGCCAATCACCAATGAGATAATGCCATGAGATAATGCTGTGACCCTGTAGGTCTAGCCTGAAATAATGTGTAAAACAGTTCTGGACTAGAACCTAGCGACTAGGATGTATGGTGGGATAAATCATAATCATAAATCTTTATTGGTCATTAAATAACACAAAGTTACAATAGACCTCGTCAACAATGAGAATGACGTCAAAAAGGGCCTTAGATTATTAATTAGTTATTATATTACTAAACACAGCCATTAAAAAACCTCAAGATTGACACAGGTAACTTACAAATAAATCTAATTTCACTGACTTAGCCAGAATAGCACAGGAGAACCTACACTTAATATAACAATGATAACAAGAAAATAAATTAACTAACATAATTTGAAAAACACAGAAACTAAACTATATACAGTAACAAAAAGTGAGGTGCTTAAACAAAGTGTTTGAAAGACTGGGTAAACAGTTGGCGAGGCACTACCTAAGAACTTGATAACAATTTTACTACTACAATTAATTGTGTTATGTAAAAAAAAACATTTAAACTGTAAAAAGGGTTGTTGGCAAGCCAAACTATCATTATTTGTTTTAGCTGAGTCCAAGGAATGTCAAGTGTTTCACTTGCAAAGCAATTTACTATTTTAATGGATATACTAGCAAAACTTTGCTGTACTGTTGTTAGTCTGGTGTAGGGCCTATCCAAGCAGTTCTTCCCCTTGTGCAATATGAGTGAAAATTATTTCTAGTGCTTAAAAATATGAGGGTTTTGTTTTACAAAAATAAAACACTCTAACCTATACAAAAATGCAGTTGTCAGGATACATTTTGGTTTAAAAGGAGGTTTACAATGGTCCCTAAACCCTGAATTGGTCAACAGTCTTACAGCCTTTTTTAGCTTTAAAATAATTAGAATGTGGGTAGAGTTACCCCACAGCAACAGACCATACTTTAACACACTTTGGAAAAAAGCAAAATACTTGACAATTTCTTACTTAAGTTACATAAATGGGTTGGCCAGCTTAAAAAAAATATCCAAATCTATGCCTGATAAATTTACACTTGACGACAAATTCTTTTCTTCCTCAGGTGTGCGACCTAACCTAAGAACAATAGTTTGAGTCTTTTCAGGATTCATAAAAAACCCATTGACACTGAACCAGTTTCTAGCTTCATTGAGGGAAAGTTCGGACAGCTCCATGAGTTTACTAAAGGTACCTTGACTATTTAAGAAAGTAGAGTCATCCGCATAAATCACAGAGGTACTGGACATACATGTATCTAAATCGTTAATCATTATAAGGCAAAGAACAGGGCCTAACACCGAGCACTGGGGCACTCCGCAAAATACCTCACTCTCATTCGACGAAATACCCGCAACATCGACCTGCTGCCTGCGGTCTGATAATTAAGACTTAAAATATATAGATGGTAAAATCTAAAAAGATAGTATAGTATGGTAGGACAAAAAAAAAAACCCCTTGAGGTTTGACACAAATTCAGCTACCAAAGATATATAGATTGAAGTTATTAACATCTTAAACAATCAGCTTCATTAATTCTTAATTCTTACAAAATGTAGACGATGAACTCGTTGAATACAACATTTCCAACAGGTCACCCAACAGATTTTGCGAAATGTTTGTTTCTTGTTCATCTGCTATGTTCATATTAAAGACTCTTTTTACCATACGGAAAAAGGAAATTATATAAAATTGGGTCTATCATCCGATGGAGGGGAGTTGAGGTTGCTAATAACTGGTTCCATCTCCTACTGGAAAAATAATGTACACTAACACAATCTTAATAGACAAAATTATCAAATCACTAACTAAACCGCTGCTTGTTTGCATTATTAAAAATTTAAACAAGTTGGGAGTCGTTTTGATTGGTTATCTGAACATAAAATTTATTTTTATTTTCGTTTCGCAACTGTGTTTGTTTACTTATTGTGCAATATGGCGAAAAATATAGTTCATCTCACAGGCAAAAATATATTTTCAACCTTCGCTCATTTTCCGTGAAACTTGAGCTCGGGTCCAAAGTCACTTCTCGCCCTATTGGTGAAATATATTACTAAATTTTTTGCAATTTAAAAGCTTAAGATAAATAAATACCACTGTGCCGCGTATTATATTTACCAAGAGTGTCAACACGTGGTGTATTTCAGACAACTTAACTTGTAATTCTTTAGTTCAAAGTGAAGCTTTAAGAGGTAGACATTTAATGAGTATTTTATTTGAGTTAAACTTGTTATGAAAACACTTCTCTTAGAATGGCAATATTTAGTGGTTAGACAGCCTGAAAAACTACAATTTACTAGTTGAAACTATTTGCATTTGCCATTAATTTTATAACATTTAAGTAGATATTAAGCCATTATAGAATTTACTGAGATGTTGAGGAGAACCATAGATAAAACATACACTTTAGTAGATTTCCCTTCCTCGAGGAATAGCTGAAGCCAATGTTATCGTTAGTTCTGTCTGGTGCACTGCAGATGTCGTGTTTTGTTTACAATTTGTTTTTTGTTATTTCAGTCATTTAAACACCCGTTTAACCAAATAAAATGTAAGGGACAGGAAATGTTTTACTTTTTTAGTGTAAAGTTTTACCTTTCTTGTACTAGTTTCGATTCTTTACTATTCAGGTATGTCTGCTATCTTCACTAACAAATCTTTATTTAATTATTTACAACTATGGTTGGAAATTTTAATGGTAAGATTAATAAGCATTTATTTTAAATCATAAAAACTGTCCAAGTCGATTGAAGCTCTTTTAACGTCACCAACGATAATAACAAGTTTTAAGAATTTGGAAAAGAATACAAGAGGAAAAAATGAACAAATAAAAGATTGATTTTCAAATTTATTCCACAAAAATAAATATTTGATACAGTTTCTTTAAGGATGCCTATTAGTGTAAAGCAATCTTCTCATCAAAGACACAAAGAAGTTGCATATAATAAAACATACTTAATAAGTTGTAGATTGGTACAAAAAGCCTGTCTTGACAACACACAAGATACAAATTACAGTGCAACAATAACAATGGTTATAACTTATACAACTGGTGCCATTATGAAGCAGAATAAGTTTCTAAAAATTTGTGACGACATGCTGACTCCAAGGTGCGGATGAAAACAGCGATGTCATCGTCCGAGAGGAACAGGGAAGTGGTGACCCGTATGCAGGCTGGCGTCTTTGAGGAATCATTGGCTAGAAAAGAAGCCCTACTCACAGCTATTCGTTCTTGCAGGCACTGTAAAAAACATAACTAATGGATACTATTGCATAACTGACAATTTGGTTTGAGTTTATAGAAAACATTACTTTAGTTTTCTTAGTGCCTGTATCAAATTTTGGACAAGAACTAATATTGACTTGATTCAAAAACTTAAAATTGTTGTAGTGTCTTAGTTTAGTGACAGTCTGTAATCAGTTTTGATCTTTATGTGAATTACTTAGTATCTCTGGAACTCCAAGTGGAGACTGTTGTTCATCAATAAGGGTAGGGGTTTCTAGAATGCTTGTGATAATTATCAATAGAGACCCACATAAATATGTCAAATTGTATAACTTAGGTCTCAGCCCTCTGTTTCCTTGAGATAAGGAGAGCACTTATCTGTTTAGTTGATCCTTAACTCTGTCAACCCTATCTATTTTATGAAGCTATATGTTAAAGCCTAACCCTACACTTTGACACTTCCTAGATGATACTTAACTTTGTTAATGGACAGTTCTCAAACTATTTTATTAGACATTTATTGATATTGCTAGAAGGTTCTAGAAGGAGGGCTGCGTCCCCCACTTAGAGATCCGTATTTAAGCTGGACTCTGGAGCAGAGCCGGCACTTCTCGGTTAGGACCTGCTACTGGAGGGTGTTCTCAGAGAGCCCGTCAGTGCAGCTATCAACTGTTTAGTCGTATTTTGAGACTTAGAACTATTTTGTATTTTGGGACTTGTAATATTTTGTGTGAATTTCTGAATTGTAGTTTGAGTCAATATATTGTGTTTTACTAGAAGCTCGGTTGATTTTAATCATTTAACTTCCCAAGCGAACCCCCACATTCGTGTTGTACCGGCAGCCACTCGATGGATACAACAAAATGTTCTCAGGACTATTGGCTTGATTCACTTTTACAGCCGATAACTCAGTGATAATCTAGTCATAAATAATTGAATAATTCATACATTTTTCAAAGAAATTAACTCTCATATTACATTACCAGACCAGACATTGGATGGATTAGTTAGAAAGTGACCTATTTTAGGATTAGGATCAACAATACAATTTATCATAAAGTTACTTTGTTAAAATTAATACGGTGCGTAAAGATATAGTTTTATTAGTTTTGTAATTTTAACAAGAAAAAAAACCAGTAAACACTTTGAATAACACACATTGCTATAAATATGTGCTGTATATATGTCGATTAACCTTTCAATTAATTCATATTCAGATAGATTTTTTTTTATTAAGTCCTAAATATACTGTAAGTATATTTTCTAGCTTTTAGTATATGCAAACGTTGTAAATTTGTCTTCTACTCATATCTTCTTTAGTTGAAAATGCTGTTAGTTGTAGCAAAATATAATTTTGTTGTGTATTAAGTGTTGTGTTTTTGTGCCAGATTGGACTCTTTCCCACCCAGGAAAGAGTTTCATATTTAGTCAGATTAGCTTCTATTCTCACATAAAGATTCTACAAGTCTCTCTCAAGTTACTGATTTGTATATGTCAATTAATTTTGTTGATTAAATTGGCAACGTCTTCAAACAGAAGACTGTTTACACATTTTACTTGATATAGTAAATAAAATTGACAGCTATAAGGAAAGTTGATGTACGTTTTTACTAAATGACAGACTGTATAGTACTTAACATAAATTTTGTTGTGAATCACATACATACTGATAAGAGTATTTTTATTTTAACAAATTTTCTGAATGGGATTGGTTATAATCCACCAAACTCCTATCTGTATGCCCCCCTACATAAAGTAATTTTGGGGTAAAGATGTATTTTTGTAGTAAAGAAAAAAAGCTCTTACCGGTCAATCCAAATTCAAAACACTTCTAAAAATTCAAACAAATTTTTTTAAGCCCCTCAGCTGTAACTTACCTAAAAAGTAGCCTTTACCTTTATTAATCAGCTCAAAAGTTGACACTGCTGTTTCGGCATCACAATGCCATCATGAAAATCAAAAGTAAATGAAGATCTTAGAAACTAATATCAAAAATAAAATTTTGTTATAACTAGAGGTATTCAAGCATGAGATTTTCAACCCTGGAACTGCTGGTAAGATTTGCTTCTCCTTTGTCCCCTCCTAACTCTAAACCACCTTCCCCACTCTGCTTCAAGTGTGTTAATTTGTTCACATCAACCATTCTATAATTAAATCAAAACTGAGGCATAACTACTGATAAAAGAATTTTCTATGAATCCTATTTCTCTGAATACTGACACCAAAAACACCACACTTACTTGACGATTTGACTCATTATCTAAACATTATCTAAAGGTTAAAGGTACTGTACCTTTAATGATACTAACCAATTCTATGATGTCACCGATTACTGATTGGGGGTTGGAGCAGCAAACATCGGGTTTGAGTAGCAACAAGTGGACTGGACTGTCACAGTCACCACAGACAGTAAAGTGGTTATTGATGATGGAGGAACTGTTGAGGGCATCGTGCATCACTCCACACAACCGGTTGAGTTTTTCTAGGATATCCGGTTGTTGGTCCAGTCGTCTGAGACCCTCCATCGCAGCAATCACATGAAGAGGAGGCAATGATGCAGAGAAACAGTAACCTACAAGAACATTATGTTTCACTTTTTATACTCCTACATAAGTTACATTTAGTTTATTAATTTTAGTGAATCTCCCATTATAGGGAATATGCTATAATCAGCATGATCATACTGTGAAAACTGGGTTTTATGGGGTAAAAATTAGGTTTTCCCATTTTTGATGATCAAATTAAAATTTTGCAGATTCTTTCCAAACCATTTTGTAGAGAACAAAAAAAATATCTACATTGAAGCGCCGTTGTACGTCTAATGAAAATAAAAAAAACTATAAATTTTTTATATTTATATTAATTTAATGGAGTATAAGTAAACTATTGTAGTTTACTTGTTTACGAATATATTTTGATCAAATTTGGCAAATTTATTTATTTAGCAGCAAGCTACTAACATTTAAATAAAAAACATACTTTATGAAATTCCTTATAGCAGCAAACGTAAATACTCATTAAAACTAATGTTATATTAATGAGGCAATCTAACATGTTTAAGGCAATATTTCAGTAGAAAAGCAATTGGGCAAATGGAAATTCGCTTAGTCAGCAGGTTTGCTGCAGTGGGGGTGTTTTTAGTCCCAATTTACCTATACCTGACATGGCAAGGTCAGATAAAATAGAAAAAACTTAAAATAAAAAATAAAATAATTACAGGTCAATCACATAAATATTACGTAAGTAACCTACCATGGTGTACACTATACAGTCATACCACTTGAATGTAGCTCAAGATCTCATGGTACTCAATTGAACATAGGGAAGGTCGGAGAACTTAAATTATGGTGTCCCCTTCTCAATAATTGGTAGTTGAAAAAAGAACACAGAAAGTTGGATAACGGATGATTGGTAGTAAAGACTACGAATTTGGTAACTTATAATTTTAAAAGAGTAAGTTATTTAAAGAACCCAATTGCATCGTCTTATTTATTTACCAAAAATACCAGTAGGCCTATCCCTGAAACGATAAAAAGGAAAAATATATTTTTGACTAAATTTTTTTATGATGTTTTATAGTATTTTATAGCTGAAAAAATAATAAATATATATGCATACATAATTATGTATTTAATATACATATTTATATGTATTTAGGATATATGTTTACACTATTTTTTATACTTCTCAAACAGATAGGTGCATATATCTGCCTGAAATAAAAATTAGACAATTTTTTTATGTTCTTTTATAGTATTTTATAGCTGGAAATAATAATAAAATGATAATGTATATTATATAATAATGCATTTTATATATATATTATAGGATATGTTTACACTATTTTTATACTTATCAAAAAGTAGGTACATACCTGCCTGTATTACGTAATTATCAAATCATTCAAGGAATATAATATTTTGAGAACAAATTTAAATATTATATATATACATATAAATATAAATGTACATTATATAAATGGTCCATTTTTTTATAAAATTTTCTAATTTCATGGCTGATGTACCAGTAGCCTACGTCAGCCTAAAATCACTGGCAATTCACATCGCAGTTGTTATAAACTGTTTTTAGTGATATTTTAATTTTAAGTTATGGACATCTTGTGCAGTTGCTTCACTAGAATTGTTAAGGTGTAAAGATACAGCACTGTTTATCAAGGAATCAAATCCTGGTTGTCGGTGTTGGTCTGGTGGGAGAGGCCTCTAAAGCAGTAAACAGTTCATTTGTGATATGTCTATAGTCTTACCTAGTCCGGAGAGTCTCTGATGGTCCACGATGAAAAAAGTTCCAACACAGAAGCCACCGATAGAAGCTAACGAGTTCTCCAGACTGGCCATTACAAGATCCACCTCAGTCCTCTGTGGAAAGAAAACATATTCAAATTTTAAATCTAAAAGGAAGTCATCCTAGGATCTGATGTAATTTTTTTATTCATGTTTAAGTACAGTGGAATCTTGATTACCCTGTTTGGTTATCCAATAATACCAAGAACTTGCTGTTTCTGTTTTGTATGACTGATTGTAAGGCGTAGCAGGTACGTCGAGACAAATCCTGTTGCTGCTCCTGCCTGTACTCTGGCCAGGCTTTAGGCACCTGTTTACTTACTTACTACTGTGGCCACAGGTACCACATTTCTTCCTAGCCTCCTTAAGCTAGGCCCTTCCATCTGCACTTGACTAAACTTTCAGATTATTTTAGCGCATTGCATACCCCACAAAGTTTGTCAACTCATCATACTTAAATACCCCTTAGCTACCTGTTTGTACTACCCCTTTAACTTCTTAGCACTGTTGCAAACGGAGAACTGTAGCTTAGAGGACTCAGTTGCAATAGTGATATTTTTAATTTGGTAATAATTTGTTAAGTTGTTTGTGACTTCAAAATAGAAAAAAGTCAGTGGTTTCAACGAGAGACCGAATAAAAGCCTTGAATAGGAGCTATGTAGTAAAACATGAAATGACATTTTTTGGGAAAAGAACAACGTTTTAGATATAAAAAATATAAATTAAGTAAATAAATAAATAAATTAGTACCGTAAAACGGGGTAACTTGAGACAGTGTGGTAACTTAAGACAATTTGCAGATGTTTTTTTTTTACATTTTTTTGTTGGCATACCTGATGAGTTATTGGGAGTTTCCTTAGTGTGATCACGTCTTGGAAGTTGATCCCTTAACTACTGTATATTAAGACATATTGTGATATTCAAGGTAACATACTTTATTTATTTATTTACTTTGAGTTACAGATGTTCAAAAATTATAGGCTGTATAACTTACCTTGTAGCATCAAGTCTATTATTAGGAATTCAATGATTGTTATTACTTACCTAACCTCAAATCAAAATCAAATCATCAAATCATGTTTATTAGCACATAAACGTACAGAGGTTTTAGATAAATGCACAGGTGCTTCGTCATTCTTCTTATAGCCTAATATTATATAATGTCCTTTTTTACAATGTATTTATTAATAATAAATAAAATAGTTTTTTAACATTTGAGGAACTCTTTAAATAGACTAGTCAAAAGGTTTAATAAAAAAGATAACGTCAAGCTTAAAACTAAATAACAAGATTTATAGAATTTAATTATAGATAAAACATAATACCCCCGCCGCAGCAAACCTGCCGTCCAAGCGAATTTCCATTTGGCCGAATTGATTTTCAATTGATCTATTTAAATAACATTATTAGGTTTAACGAGTACCTAGGTTTGCTGCTACAAGGAAACTAATAAAGTAGTGTGTTTTTTAGTAAAATACTGATAGCTTACTATAAAGTAAATAAATTTGCCAAGTTTGATCAAAATATATCCATAAACAAGCAAACTACAACATTTTACAATATTCTCCATAAGAATAACATGGGAATTTTAAATTTCCCATTTTTTTAGTTTTCTCCGTAACCAATAACCGTACAAAAACACTTTGATATACTGAATTGTTTGTTTTTTTAAGCTCTTTAAGAAGGTTTAGAGAAAAATTGGGAAATTTTGTGTTTTGAGGGTAAAAAGTGAGAAAAACCAATTTTTACCCCATAAAACCCCCCATAAAACCCTGTTCCCATGGTCCGATCATGCTGGATCGCGAACTCATTCAAGTTTATCCCGCCTTACACCTTCAAACCAAATTTCATCAAAATCGGATAAAAATTACTCAAGTTATCGTGTTCACGGACACATATATATATATATAAATCTATATATATATATACCTATAAATATATACATATATAAAAATTTGAACGAATGGTGTTTTTGGCCTCTGGGGACATTAAAATGAAAAAGTAAATCGGTCCCGGGCCTAAGTCTTACCATGAGACCTACGGTAATAGCTACTTCCCTATAGGGAAATTCGCTAAAAAATGTACAAAACATGTAATTTTAGTCAATAATAAAAAATGTACAAAACATGTAATTTTAGTCAATAACAAGGTCTTCATTAAAATTTCACAACAAAAACGATATATATATAAAATATGTAACATTTAAAAATCAACAAGATTAACATGGAGAAGGAACTTTTTACCCTATAAAATATTATGGAAGTAACAGGACATGCTTATAACATTTGAGAGTCATTTAGAAAATCGTCAACTTTATAATAGGCCTTTCTGATCAAAATACTCTTAATGTTATCTGCAAATTGTGCTGGACTCAAAAGCTGAGTTGTCAATAATAATCTTTTCACTAAGCTATTGCCAACCTAAAATTTATAAAAAAAATAAAACACCCTGTTCTGTCCTTGGTGGGGTAACTTGAGACAACTGATTTGACGAAGAAGGTGCTACAGTCAGTGCTATGAAGCGGACTCTCAAGGATAACTGGAAATGGCCGGAAAAAAGGATGAACTTGACTATCGTTGGGAAGATATTGTTGGTGGTATTAACCCCCCTAAAATGCTCAATAAGAGGGTTTTTTTTTCTGTGCCAGAATTGAACGAAATTTACTAAGTTATGTCTGACATTGTGAAAAAAAAATTGTTTCCTCTTTTTTAAATACATTTTTTTTAAGTTTGTAAGTTAATATGTGTATTCCTTTGTTTTCCTAGATATTTTATTATGTCTCAAGTAACCATTGCATTATCTAATTTGAGACAACTGTTGTTTTAACATCCGTGTCTCAAGTTACCCCATTTATATGGGTAACTTGAGACACTAATAAAAATAAATAAATAAATAAAATTTATATATTTACACCAATTATTAAATGTAGAAACCATAGTAACCAGGGTAACTAATGTTTTATTCTAGTTTTTGCAGATTTCCCTATACAATTATTTGGTAGGGGTTTCTTTTAGGTTGAAAAATGTCTCAAGTTACCCCGTTTTACTCGGTACATAGCTTTCATCCCTGTCTTGGTATTGTTTTGGGGGTTTTTAAAGTAAAAAGTGCTAGCTAACGAAGGATCACTTAAACTACTTACCTATAAACTATACCCAAATAAGTACTAAGTAATACTTTTATTTTCTCATAAGAGGAAATATTTTACTAAACAAGAGTTTGATTTTGGTATAGGCCTACCTAGCCTAGTATAGAATCATATTTATTAATTTCTCTCCATGCATAAGATGCGCTGACATTTTACCACTTCATGAAGGAAGGAGTAACAATATTTTACAAACTGTATTATATTGATACAAAAATGTATTAACTTACTGGGATCCCAAAATGCTCAGTGACTCCTCTTCCAGTCTTGCCAAGAACACCGAATGATATACTTTCATCCAAGAACAGTCTCAGCTTGTATTTTCTTCGGAGTTCAACTAGTTGAGGCAGAGGACAAATCTCACCTGTGTTTGCACAGATACCTTCTACGACAAGAAATCGCCTTGACCTTTGTGCTTTCTTTGGATTCTGCAAAATAAAAAAGCAGGATAATTTTAAGCTATCTGGTATATTGATATAGGTACTGTGAAAAGTGAGTAGTATGGTTGATTGTAGTGATGTGTCAAAACCGAGTTTTAAATCTCAAAACTACCAAACTAAGGAACAGTTTTGGTTTTGAGATTCAATTGACAAGTTTCAAGATTAAAAACTAAATATTTATTAAATCGAATATTGTTAATATTCCTATTCCAGTGTCAGGAGTTTAATTCATTTCAGTGTTTGTTAAGTTTATAAAAAAGGATGATTTTAGGTTTAAAGTGCACTAACCAATAACCATGTTATTCAGGTTATTATGTCTGAGTAGGAGTAAAATTTAATTCAGTTTTGATTGCATTATAAACATTTTATTATTACCTGTATTTTTTTAAACCCTAACCAGGCCAGTAAAATGTTTTGAGTTTCAGAATTTGATTTTTTAAGTTTCAAATTTGAACTTTCTGGTTTAAACCTTCACTAGTTGGTTGGCGTTAAAACGATTAATTGTTGATTGTATATTTAAACTCTGATTGTTTAGATTGTAATAGCTAGTTTAAATTTATATAGAGTAGTTTATTCAGGGTGAACAACTTAACTGTGTTACACTACAGCGTGTTAAACTTTGAAAAAAGCTAATGACATAATGATTATAACCACACGGCAAGCAAATTTTTCAAAGTTTAACACGCTGTAGCTCCTAAACGAGTAGGTTTAGAGAGAAAATGCAGAGTAAAAAAGTCTTAAAACTGCATCTGAAATCTAAAACACAAGGGTGTTCCATAAGAAAGTTAGCCACCATATTGGAAAATGGCGGCCATTTTTGAAACATTGGAATTCATATTTTTTAATGTCATTAAAACCTAGTTGAAGTTCCCCATTTAATGTTCTCTCTAAATCTAATAGTTTCTGAGATACCAATGGTGGCACAGTTAAGTTGTTCACCCTGTATAGAGTTGATACTAAAAAAATTCATCGATTCCCTCTATTGATACCTGAAAAATCTATTCTCGATTCTCAATACTGATAGAATTTTTTATAGTTTTACCATATTTTCTGAATGGATTGATTATTCTACACCAAACCCTGTCTTTTTGTCCTTCCATTAAGTAATTTTGAGGTAATTTTATATTTTTAAGTAAAGAAAAAGTGTGTGCAGCAATGATACAGCCCAACTAGCCAATTTATTTTTAAACCCATCTAAAGACATTAAATAACTACCATATTTTGATTGATTCTCGATACCGATATCTAAGTCCAAGTATCGGTGGTATTGAGAAACAACACATCCCTCATAAATATACAGTAGGCTCCCTCTTATCCGGGCTCCTCGGGACCGAGGCCAGTCCGGATAACGGGTTTTCCGGTTAAACCGACGTCCCCAAAAACTCGTTAAAACGTGGCGTTTACTGTGATTTTTGACTTAAATTTAGGAGAGCATTGTATTTAAACACGGGATCACTGGTCTCCAATCTTTCCCACGAGAACAGTCGTTTCAGTACCGCCCACTTCTTGCCGATCTGGTCCGGTTAAACCAATGTGCTGATAAAAATTGTCCGGTTGAAGAGAAGTCATTTCCGCCAAGTGTAGTCCGGTTAAACCGATGTCCGGTTAAACCGATGTCCGGTTAAACCGATATCCGGTTAAAAGGTGTCCGGATAAGAGGGAGTCTACTGTATATATGCATTTGAACAGATGGTGTTTTTGGTCTCTGGGGACAACAAAGCGGAAAAGTAAATTGGTCTTAGGTCCAGGTCTTACAATGAGACCAATGGAAATAGCTTATTACCTCTGTGGAAAATTCTCTAGCAAAGAAGGAATCCGAACACTTATAGGGAAACTAATAGTATAAGAGAAAAAGTTACGGTAACAAACAATTTACAGCTTGAAGAGGAGTACAACATTTCAAGTGACTTTTCCAAAAAATAATAGAGAAAAATACCTTGAGATCTGCTTTTTTAGTTTCTTCTAGCAATCGTTCAAGATCTTTTATGTCATTATGCTTGAAGACCTTGATTACACTTCTTGAGGCATCCAAACCTTTCTGTATTGCAAAATTAGCCCTCTCATCGCTGAAAGAAAACATTTAGATATAATGTATTATAATACAAAGGTCAACACTTATGTGAGTTGATGATAATTTGAAATAAAATAATGTGTAAACTTTTAATTTAAATTATAAAAATTTGGTATACTTAGGTAAACATTCATTTTATAGACTATTTATAAAATTCTTTACTTAGATGTTGAATCCAACAAATCAAAACATATTTGTAACTTATTTTTAATGATGGGTCGGTACTTAACGTCAAATGTCGGTCTAACCCGTTCTTGGGAAAAGTACCGGGACCGAGAATCGATGGTGAAATGTCTGTACCTGATACCTTCGGTACCAAGTTATTTTGTTATATTTTTATTTACTCATTTACAACATTCAAATTGTCAACCATGATGATTATTTTTCCCCTAAGACTATTTGAAAGGGCATATTTATCATGAAATATTATCAATAGTAGGCTATAGTATGATTATTTCAGTGTTAGTTGGTTATGTTGTCGTCACATTTGTCAGCTGATAGAGTGGTGCAAACATAGACTGCAATAACTGCTCCACCATCTTCAAGCATAAGTCAGAAGGCAAGCTTAATAAAGAATTGATCAATTAAATTGTTTATTTTGACCAAAATTATTTAATACACTACCTTAATACCATCCTTTCCTTATCTGAGGTTGATTGATAATAACATTAATAATAGTTACAAGTTACAGGGTTATTTCATTTAATTCATACAGTTCTATATTTTACTTTGTTTTGTACAAACTATGGAAATACAGAAGCAACATAAATAGCGCTGAATGTACGACTCGTACCACAAACTTAGTCGAGTTCACTCTAACTGTTTGACTCAGTCCAGTCCAGTTAGTGGCTGAATTCATACTTTTATTTGTTATTGAGAGAAAGTTTAAATGTAGTTTAGGTCGTCTGTCGTCTGTCAAGTTTCTTTGAAATTGAAGAATGGGCCTTTGTTTTCATCAGATTTCTTAAATAATTTATGTTGATGTAAATAATTAAACTTGTTTTGTCTGTAAATAATAAGTGGAAGTGGACCAGTTTATTACAGGAATGTAGAAGTAGGGCTACCATAAGTTGTTGTTGTTATCGACTAATTTGTGATAAATTCTCGATAATTGCTTCCCAAGTTTGGAAGTATTTAAAAATTGATGAAGCAAACAACAGATTTGTTAAATGCATCATATTATTTAATAGGCTTATCTCCAGAGGTGGGGGTCTAAAAGGACTTTTAACCTAATGAAATACCTAAAATCCCACAATACCGGTACAGGTAGGCCTACAAAAAACCATCACAGTCAACTAACTAAGCCTTGATTAAAATCTTTTTTTTCAACAAACCTGCACCTTAAACTAAGTTATAACCTCAAATGAGTATATAGACCTATTTTCTAAAAAGTTTTGTTCAAAACATCCTTTCCATAAATACCTTTATTCTAAATTTCCCTTAATAATGGAGCCTAAAATTAGCTTAATGCAGGCTAGGTACACTATAGGTACAAAATTACTTCCTTCTACATATTTAGCTAGAACCTATGCAGTTAACTTAGTTTAGGCTAACAAATTTCCAGAGCCACTTTTCTTTCCAAGGTTATATTAGTGTTAGTAGCCTATGTTAAATTTATTGGTTTAGCAGTGAATCATTTCAACATATAGGCTATATATTTAACACTTCTGGAATGGTATATATTGTTTTGATTTGAATGAGTTTGGCTGTTAAAGTGTTTTTGCACAAATAGTCCTAAGCTTTATTTTCTTAATCCCTTAATATAACGAACTTACACTAATGAAAAATAATCAGTTTTAAAAGTTGAATTAGGGATATTCTGCTTTTAAAATAAAACAATTAAGTAGCCCAATTTAAAATGAGGTACCGATGGTACCGGAACCGAGAATTGATTTTGTAGGAACCGGTACCGGTATTGACATTGAAAAAGTGGTACCCGTAAAACAAACTAAATTTTGGTGGTGGTGGTATACTAACTTTTTCGTTGTATACCTGAGGACTTATTTTAAGAACAATTAGGCCAAAAAAGACTTTTGATTTTCAGAAAATATTTTATTTAATGGATTATTTAAAAGTATTTTCTTTACTCCTACAAAGGATTTCCTTTTACAATGCCATAAACAAAAGTTGCTTCCTAATTGTTTTTTTTTTCAATCTAATGTGATACAGAGAAAGTTATAAGTTATGATTAGAAATGTATCAAACTTTAGGCTACATTATTGTGTGTTATGTAGTTCAATTTAATTTTCCTTTCTATAGAAGTTGGGTATATCAAATGAAAGTTCGCACCCACTGGTTATAACTTTCATGGGTTAGAACAATATTCACATCCAGGGCTCCATCCCATTGGCTTTCAAAATGTATATGTTTATATGTTATATGAAATAAAGTTCTTTTTTGTAATCCAAAGCAGCTTATTTCAAAATACTATTCATTACAGAGTCAACTCAGAAAACAACAGAGATTGTTTGTTCTTATGTTTTCAATTTGATTTACTCAATGTTCAAAAGTAATATGACTGTGATATCTCATTTTTGGATAGAGAATGATACAGGGTTTAAGCTGAGCAAACATTTCTTTGGGCAAAAATGCTACAAGTTCTCAAAGAGCTATGGCAGTATTGCGGAGGTTTCAGCGAGAATCGGAACTCGAGCTCAAACCGAGTTTGTGTATTTAAAGATCCACAATGTCATACAATAAGTTTACTTGTCATAGTTCTTTAATGAGAAATGCTTTACATGTCATGATGTAGAGTAATTCAATTCTATCCTTGAAAAGACAACTTCATCAGATTAGTACGGGCATACCCTAAGAATACAAATAAACATACGAATAATAAATAATTTAATATATCAAAGTTAAATTTATCAATCACAGTACAAATAAAAGTACATTGGCAAGTTTTTTTTTTATAATTGTAAATAAGTTAGTTTACTATCAACAAAGATATTGAAAGCTGGGATTATTCTTGAGTTGTATACTTTCAGAGAAAAGAACAAATATAATATAGGTTGATTTTCCAATATTGGGAGATTATAAAACTTACACGAAAATCATGTCCCCCTTTTTTGCGTAGGCTGGTATAGCACTTGAAATGGTTGAAAACGCATAGGAATAGACCACAGCATCCTCAGCTCCCATGAATTCTGCCAACTGTTTCTCTAATGCCAAGTGAACTTCTGGAAAGCAAGGACTGGTTGACAATAGATTATAATTGTTACAAACAAAATTAAACTGTAGCCTATAGGCAAACTGAGACAAGTAAGTAATGGACGAGGTCACATATTCATACCCTGAATCTACTAGTGTTACAGCATGATAGTTTGTCAGAGTTTTACTGACTACGGATTAGATTTCGCCCTGAGATTAATCAGCTGACTGGCTTACAGATGCCGACTCGTCATGTCATCTGCAGCTGAGACTAACTGAATTTTGTACGTATGGAACTTCAAATCTTGTTTCAAAATGCAGTGAAATACTGGTTCGGGGTATATTTAAAGGAGCAGCGTGTTTTCTTACTGATCGATGTGGATTATCCTCCACAGCATCTCGAACACACTCGATATTTTGTTCAGAACGGACTTCTCTATGGCAACCGATGGGACGAGGGTTCATAGTTGAACTTGTAGCTTCAAATTTACGCATCCAGCATTTAATTAAGTTCACTCATGGCGTTTGCTTGAGATCATGAAATCTGTATTGAGCGCAGAAGTGTTGTCAAACTGTCACATACGAAAGCGTTTGGTATAGTCGCGTACACAGAAAGCACGCTGCTCACTGGTAATGCGATCCATGGCAAATGGTTTTCCACGATCATGGCTACAAAGCCTTGATAAGCTCCTTATCTTATCTCTCTTGGACATTCAACTTTCCCCAAAATAAAAGTGCATTCCTTTCTGGGACACCCAGTATTTACAAAATTAGAGGTCATTCATTTAGAGCTGTTTATACATTTTTTTTCTTCTAAAAGCTGGGACACCCGGGAACTTAAAATCACAGGGGAGGTCCAAAGTGAGAAAACCCTCTCCTGCCTACTTTTACCCTCACTCTCGGGAAGTGAGGCTGCTTGTCCGTCAGGATTGCACTGAAACACCCGATCGTAGGAGACCAGTTTTTCCAGCAAATAACCTGGTTCCTTTTTGACCAGTACCCAATGAACTAGAACTAGAGTGAAGGTTTGAATCCTGCATACGGCTGCTGAGGGCAAAAGACCACCAGTTTTTTTTCAAATGCATAAATGGTCGTGTTTCCACAGAGCAAATATAAATCTTGCTGAGGTATTCTGAAAATTTATTAAATGATAATTTTGACTACAGATATAACACAAGGTTTAAAAATAATGTTCAATTACCGATCCATCGTCTGTGTCTCATTGAAAAACACCAACATACATGGGAAAAAGCTGTACAATAAGTTCCCACTAGTTTTAAAAAATATAGCCAATAAATAGGCCTACTATGTCATTTAAAAAGAATTTATCAAAATGTTTTGTAGAAAAAAAAAACTGTTAGGCCTACCATAATAATGAGTATTTGATGTAGCCTATTTTTAAATCAAAGTCAGTATTTTTATTTCTATTTTATTTTTAACCATAGAATGTAAGATGGCTAACTATGTAGGGTATTTATTATTATTTGACCATGTCACCTGTTTTGTAGCTATGCTATGTATAAACGTTTTGTGACAAAAAAGTTTGATTTGAATTGCTATTATTATTACTTAAATTCAATCAGAAATATACACGAAAACATAACTATTGTTTTCCAACCAATAATATAAAAATATATTTAGGACTAGGCCTAAAACAACCTCAGATAACCCTAAGGGCTCGGATAACCGGGGCCCATATGGTCAAGAGTGTGCTGTACGTACCACTAGCTTTATCTATTACAGATTACCTTGAACTGTAATGGCTCACCACTTGCTTTGCTGGATATATACGCACAGGCCCAGGGCCTATGTGGATAGGCAAATGCAAGGTCAAAAGAGGCTGCCAACGTCTTCTAAGTAATTCTAGAGTTAAATTTTAATCTTTAGTCTCCAAGTACTTGCCAGTTGTTCCATAGAATCCTCGAGGTCCACACGAGCCGACCCCATATTTTTCTATCGTCTTCATCGCATCTTTTTCAACACTATCATCTCCGATGAATCCAAGATAGTTGTGGGTTGCAAAATTCAAGCATTCTATTCCATCAATGTTTATGTATTTGCCAGCCTAAAAACATGATTACAAATCAAATAAATAAGCATGTGTAAGAATGGGCCTTCTTGTATAAGAATTTTGTTTTATTGTGCATCTGGAATTCAGTTGAATGATTGATTAATAAACTTGACAACTCTGTCAGTTGTGTTATGAGAATGATTCCTTAATTACTTGTAGGCCTAAACTTTTATTGATACGATAAGTTTCAATTATCGTAGTAGAGAAACATTATTTTGCAAATCCAAAATGTCCCTTTGGGTGTTTCGTCAACATTTCCTCAATAGTCTAACTAAATCAAGACCAAGGACAGTCACTTGTTGACATAACGCATTTCAATGGACTGAACAACAAATTTAATACATCGAGGAATTCACAAGATTAGGTTAAATGTGCTATTATTTTGCAATAGAAAAGTAAGCCACACTTAAACCGTTGAAATCCACAACCTAACCAAAAGATGACCTTTGTATGTTCCAGAAACAGGCTGTCCAGCAAGCCATGTAGGCCTAAATAAAATTTAAGAAAGAAGGGTGTCTAGCAAGCCAAGAAAATAAAATTTAAAGAAACAGGGTGTCCAGCAAGTCATGTAAATGAAATTTAAAGAAAAATGGTGTTTAGAAAGCCAAGAAGATAAAATATAAAGATACAGGGTGTCCAGCAAGCCATGAAAAGAAAATTTATAAAAAAAGGGTGTATCTAGGAAGCCACAAAATTTTTTTAAGGAAACAGGGTGTCCAGCACTAGCTGTACTTTAGCCAAGTACACAACATTAGCTTTGTCGAAATAGCATTCCAAATAGCTCTGTCTCAACATTAGCAGTAGCCTATATTGTTAATTTCTGTGATTGCAATGATAAAACAATCTTTGAAAAACATGAGCGCTATTATCTGAAGGGCAGTATGATTGTGCAGAGAAAAATAGAATAATAAACCGTTAACTGAGCAAAATCATTTTTTGAAGAGACAACCGGGAATCTTAACACTCTCCCTTGTCAGTTAATTCTTGTGTGTTGATCTTGGTTGGTTTTGGTTATTATTGTTACATAGTCAACATTAGTGATGGTCAAATCCAGAAACTCAAATTTTTCAATAAAAATCCAAAAAAATTGAGCCCCAAACCTCAAATTCAAGTAAAATTTGCTTAGGATACTATATAAAATATACTGTGAAAATGCATTCCTATTAATTATTTAAATTTGAATTGAATAACTATAGAGAGACACTTGTGAAGAAATTACATTACTTTAATGTCATACCTTCCCTCGTACGACTCTTGGCTTTAGGGCAAAGTGAGATGGGGACACTTCAGTGACTAAAGGTTCTGGCTCGTAATCTCTGATCAAGGCTTCTTTTTCCTGCAACAACAGCTCAAATTAACATACTCAGTTTTAACTTGGGACAAAGCCAATTACAGTAAAGAACAAAAAATATCTTACAAGTCGATCCCTGTCACCCGATTCCTTAATCTGAATAAGAACATTTCAGCGTGTAGTAACTGGATATTTATTGAGGACAGGAAATCTACGTTTGCTCTTTGTCTATTGATAGATGTAGGCATTCTGTTCCCTTGTTAAAGCTGTAGTAAGATTTACAATGTAATGGATCTAGTAGTGTTGTGAAGCCAATTACTGATTTCTGTTGGAAACCAAGATAAAGTGAAAGAATTACATAGTGTAAACTAAAGCATCTTTTATATCACATAACATTTCATGGTACCAAAAATTAAAGGAGAAAATCAAAAGTAGACAGGAGCGCAATCTGTAAGAGGCTCATTCAACTATTGTATATTTGGCTACAACTGGTCTACATAGAGTGTGTCTACAAGTCAATGGTTTAACACGGTACAAGTCTTGAGATTTCAATGGATCCATAAAATAATTGAATTTGTACTATTACACAGTAGTTTAAGTAGAGGGAACATTCAAATGAGAAACAACTGGATTTTTGTTAACAAGATGGTTCTCGGATCACCATGTGGTTGCAACACTCTCCTTTTCACCTCACTATTTTGTCTTCCATGACTCCTTCATCCCTTGAGTCATTTGGGTGATTTTTAAATCCACTGTGGCTAAATTATAACCAAAAATGAGGCACAACCAACAAGTATGTGATACTGCCACCACCCCTTTGTATTTGTTACTTTTCTTTGGTTAAACAAGTCATGCGTAATTCGCTAAATTCATTAAACTTTATGTATAAAGGACATGAAAAAATGGTACTTGAGGTTTGTGACGTTTGATTCACAATACATTACACATTTTAAGTGGCTATCAAGAGAATTGAGCTGAATAGGACCTACAATACAAAAAGAATATCAAATATAAGAATATTTTATAAATATGAATTGTAAGCAGTAAATCAATATTTCCCATACTAAATAACATTTTTATGGGAAATAGTTTTAGATAGGCCTACAACAATACACACATTAGGCCTACCAAGATTATTTCACATTAAAAAAATCAAGATACCAATTAAGAACTAGTTAGTTAGTAAACTTACTGCATACTAATAATAAATGCATTCATAAAAATGTATGATAGGCTAATAAATAAAACTGTCTAATATCAAGCCTCACAAGCCAAATCAGCATTATTATTATTATAAACTGAAGTATGTACACTATTCAAGAGAATTAATACAGAATATTTAATCAACTTTTAAAAACTTAAAAATTCAAAAGTAGGCTATTACACTTTTTTTTAAGTTCGCTAATAGTCCTACTTCTTTAACTTCATAATACTTAAACGTTCATTGGTGTACCGTCTAAGTTCTAATACCAAAAGGTTCTATAGTTAATACAGTAAAATGATTCTTCTTAATAGCAAAGGGAGTTTTTATGAATTTAATACAAAATAGTTTTAACAAATAGTTTATTGTTAGCATATGGCCACAGTGGTCTTTAATGACACACTATCTGTAAATTTTTTGTTTGACCAATGGAATGTACTTTAACAACACAATCTAGGTCAACTTTTAAGTCATTTAACATCTTCGGCTTATTAGTCCTTGGAGCCTAGACGTACCAACTCAGAAAACAATTAAAGAACTACAAGAAGACTACATTAAGACAATTTATAATTTCACAGTATACTAAATATTTAAATTACAATCACTCTAGTGTTTGAAAAAATATTTTTGGACGGTAAATAACTCTTCAGTGGCTGTTTGAAATTAACAAAATTAACATTGCTCTGGTGGGCGAATCCAAGATGGCCGTTAGCTTCCATGGACTCCCTTGGAGAACAATTTAAAACTACAAAGAACATTTTCAATCTCACAGTATACTAGATATTTAAGGTATAATCATGTTACAAAAAATATTTTTGGACGTAACTCTTCAGCAGCTGTTTGAAATTATCCAAGATGGCCGCTAGCATCCAAGGACTCTTAACAAGTGACTTAAATCAAATGTTCCCTTGTAAAATAATCCATTTGTATGTGATAAAAGGCCATGAAGGCTAGACAGTTCACAGGTCTTTTTTGCAAAATCATGTGTTTATTGAATGTTTAAAAAACTATTAACATACCATCGCACAAGGTGGTATGTTCTATCTTTCCTTCTCTCTACTTAGTCAGTGTCAATCAAACATGGGTGTAAGATGACAAACAGATTAAAATTTGTTGCATTATTACAGTACCGATATGTGGACTTCCAGATTGTGTATCGTTTAGAGTCATCTACAATGCTTAAATGCCCAAAAATATTTCTCAACACTGATTAAAAGCGCTAGAGACCTAGTTAGAATTGTTATATGAACTCTTGACTCATTAGAATTTTCAAGAGCAAAAACATGATTACATTTTAAGCAAGTTTAGATTGCAAATTCCTATTTATATAAAACTTACATATAGATTTATCCTACTTAAGTTTCGACAACATTTTGCTTAAAAGACCTCAATAGTGTTGCTGAAAAAATACACAAACAAAAATCAAAGACACACACATTGAGTGCACAAACACTAGGCCTATGTAACTACAATGTTTATAATCTATTTTTGTTGATAGTGAGAAAAATGACTAAACATATTAAGAGATGAATCATGTTAGTCATATACTCTTGTCAAAATGCTCAGAATTCAACTTTTAGATACGGTAGGCCTAACAAAAACTGTTGCAATGAAATGCAATAAATACAATTGCTTTACTGGTAGCCTACTTATTACAAGCAAAGTAAATTATTATTCCAGGTAATGGTGAAGAGGAATGGTCAATTGGGAATCCATCACAATAATTATTATATCTGATTTATGGCAATGGACACATGTGAGTGTTCTGATGACAACTCAAAGTGAAATGCAATGTTAAGATTGATTGTTGTACAGGTCACTGGTGCTTTAAATGCGTATAAAGATAGGAAAAAATCAGCTGACAAGCATTCATTTACCTGGATGTAATTAAATAGTGCTGCATCAATAGTTATTTGTGCAACAAGTGAGCAAAGCAAGTGAGCAATTGACTCACTCGAGAGAAATGCTTACTCACGAGCCGTAGGCGAGTGAGGAATGGTTTCTCGAGTGAGGCAATTGCACTTTGCACTCGAGTTGCACATTATTTTTTTCCTACAGTTACAATAAAACAAATAAATTAGTAGTAAAGAAACGTGACATTTTTACACAGAAGTGAACTTTTAATATGACATTTAATGATCAACACCATCAACAATAGTACAACAGCTGACCAGCTGATTTACAGCCAGTACTGCCAACGTATTTCACGCGCATACGACCTTGTCTGCATGTTACGCGCTCACTATTTCGTGCCTTCACGTTGCAAATCAGGAGTGAGACAATGTAATTAGAGTGAGACAATGTTAACATTGTCTCAGTGATGAGCGAATTGGCCACTTTGCTTTCTCAAATCAGTGAGAGAACATGTACATTGTTAGGTAACTGTAGGAAAAATAAATTAACTACCGTAGTAATAAACAATATATCTGTAGGCTATAGGCCTACTTGAGTGTAAATCAAATATGAATAATTTACTACAGCTTTAAAACCCTGAAAGAAAAATCTACTTCGATGTGAGTTCTGTGATCGGATAATACTTACATTTTCTGTGAGTTTTAGTTCATTTGTTGTGCTTTTCTTGCATATTAACCAAAGTACCCATACTATGAGTGAAAACTCCAAAAAGAGATGATGTGCTTGTCCCTGGAACAAATATTGACCAACTCACAATTTTATCAATGAAAAAGCAAAACACTTTTTAAAAAATTAGCACAGATAACTTAGACGTAATGTGTCAATACTGGAAGGCAATTCTCTGCACCATTGGTTTTTTTGGGGAAAGTCCTGTTACCCAAACCCGGCATTACAATATAGTTACAAGTGCTTTGGCACCAAGAGGACACGGGTCTATTGGCTCATCCTAGACAATATTTTAGATTTGCGCTCACGGTAAGAAACGTCAATTTTTACCATTTTGAAATGATATTTATATCGAAAAAACTAAAAGATAGATTTTTTGAAAAAACTTATTTGGATTCAGGACTCAAAATACTACTAGTATGTAAAATTTCATCAAAATCCAAGATGGTCAGGTTGAGAGCCTAGTTGATTTGATATGGAATGACCCTCCCGTGAATATTAAAAGGACTACCCAACTAACTTAGCTTAGGATGCCAAAAACTAATAATGTCAACCTTTACCCTAAGAATACAATGACACGGTTCCAATAGCTGTAAATTGTATTTTTATAGTTTATTTTATGACTACATAGTAGGCCTATGACTACGTCTACTCTTACCCCAGATAGGCCTATAAATTCTCTTAATTTTTCAACGTAACATTCCATTTCAAATTTGCACACTGTAACTTATTACTTATGCAAAACAAGAATATATGAACTTGTGTTTGGATGTAAAATAATTATTATTCAATAGTCTGTTCCAACTTCTTTAGTTATAAACATCAGCAGATCGCCATTTCCAACCTTTAACCTAAAAAATAAATAAAAATGGGGAAAAGAGAGGAGAAGTATAAGGATTGGTATGGTTTTGCTAAAAAAAATCAAGCAGAAGACAATACCAAACCAGGAGGCAAGAGAAAAATTCTCAGACTCAGGGAAAAGTCCGCAAAATACAAAGAAACTCATAGGGTAGGGGGAAGATTACAATTTTGTATAATTGCATGGTAATTATAAGTGGGTGAAGGATAAAAATAACAGGTTTATACTATATTATACACTATTTTCAGCAAAGGCAATGAAATAGTTAACCTATTCCGCTATCGCGGCCAGATCAAAAACGTCTTCCAGGGTCACTGCGCAATCATGAACATGAACATCCCGAAATGAATAAGAAAAGGACCCTAGCTTTATTGCCATTGGCCAACTCGTGGCAATGGCAGCGAAATTTCCTACTTTCGCTCGCGCAACTTACAGATACTTTATGCAATCGCGAAAATAAGGGCACAACCACGGCCACCTTTAACTTGATTTTGGACGGCACATAAGTCATATTTGTACCAGGGCGTCACGCATGCTGGGATTGATCTCTCGGACGTCAAGACATGGGTTGTTGAGTGCCAACTGACATGCTGACAGCATTCTTGAGGGTACCCCGTAAAAGCATTGTTGTTGTTGTTGTTTCTTTGTTGTTGATTTTTCTCATGTTAATTTTGTGATCTATTTTGTTTGTATTCTTGTTATTGATTGATATATTCATTGTTATATTTTGTTATTGTTATATTTTTTATACATTGTTATATTTTCTGTAACATCAATATCCATTGTTTTGCCATGTAATAATTAGTTTAAAAAATTGTTTTCTACTCCTCTGTTAGTTATTAAATTTTTATAATATTCTCATATTTGTAGCTACTTAATGTAAAATGGTGTTTGCCGTTGGTGTTCAATAAATAAATAAACTCCTCAACGATCCTGTTCAAGGCCTTAGTTCGTCAGCTAACCCCTCCCCTCTTCACTAGCCCTATCCTCTTCGGCCAAATCAATCATCTTGAATCCGTCCAGAGACGCTCGTGAGACATCTTGGTTGCCGCGCTGGGTTCAATTTCATGGACGTCCCAGCCGATGCAATATCTGCAGCTTATGGTCTCCAAAGCTCGGAGTGTATAAGAAGAGTTGCTGATGTTGCCTTCCTCTTCAAGCTGCTTAACAACCAGATCAGCTGCCCTTTTCTGCTCGAGAGGATCAATTTACACGTTTCTAAAAGCACCAGGCATCAACGCTTGTTTGCGCTAGACCATGCTTTGACCAGCTATCTACGTTTCTGCCACCCATACAACGTCTGATGCGCTCCGGGAACGAGATCTGTTCATCGGTAGACTTTTTCGCTTCCAGTTTGGAGGCTTTTAGGCGAGTGGCAGCGGAGGAATGTGACGCTCTATAGTTTTTTACTATTAGTGCCGTTATCGACCATGTTGTTTGTTTTTTTCTAATCATTATTAGTGTTGTTCATTTAATTTTAATTATTGTTAATCATTTCATTATTTAATTTTGTTACTCATTTCATTTCTCTATTATTGTTATTCTTTTCATTGTTTATTATTGTTAGTACCTAGTACAAAACACAAACATTCACTGTTGTAGCTGTCAAACATTATCTTTGTAAATTGGTGTATTGCCGTTGGTAAATAAATAAATAAATGAACTCCAGGCCGTGGCCTGGTGGCAACGTTGCATGTAGTGTTGTTTAGCATCATACGTCCCATAAGATAACATGGCAGACAGGTGACACCAGCTCATTAATTCGAGTATTATTCATTCATTTAAAGTTAAATTTAGGAACATAAATTTATAAAAAAATAAAAATAAAATGTATAGAATTGAAAACCAAAACAATATAAATTGAAAACACATTTCTGTACATTTTAAATGGAGTCAATATTCTCATAGCCCAGTAACCAAGGGGTATTCTGAAAAAAAACACAAATATCATTAACTGCCTCCAAACAAAACAGCTGTTACAACACTATTTGTGACGTTGCCACTTCGAAGGCCGCGGCCTGGAGGGTCTAAAGGGTAAAGGAGTTTAATTCCATGCAGCGGCCTTCGTGTCAACATCGCAAGTAAGTGTTAAACAGCCTTTTCGTTTGGAGGCAGCTAAATGGTAGCCCTAATTGTGTATTTTTTTAAGAATACGAGAGATTGGTCAACTGGGTTATGAAAATACTGACTCTACTTTAAATGTAGGTACAAACATTTGAGTTTCAATTTAAATATTGTTTTGGTTTTCAACTCTGTGTTTTGTTTTTCAATCTTTTGATAAATTTATGTTCATAAATTTTTATTCTATAAATAATAGGCACACTCGAATTAATGAACTAGTGTCGCCTGTCTGCCATGTTATCTTATGGGACGTCTGGCGCTAGACAACACTTGCAACGTTACCAATTCTACCAGGCCGCGGAGGAGTTAAAAGTGGCCGTGGCTCGGTTCGGCTCGGTGCGAAAATCAAGCTGCCCAGCTGCCCACACACACACACATCTTACATCAATTATCTGACCCGAGCTTGGTCTAAGACGATTATTTCCAGGCTGGACCGATCCCTTGGGTCAACTGTTGACGCTAACTGAACCGAAATACTGGGGAACCGCTGACATTTACTGTAGTAACATTTGGAGGGTGACAAAAGAGAACATATATGTATATAGTCCTCGCCACCCTAAGTTGAGGCAGCCAAAGGCCGCACTAGATACACGCCGTGCGGCCTTGGGCTGCCTCAACTTAGGGTGGCGAGGACTATAGTTCATCTAGAATCTTGATATCAATTTACATCTAAGAGGAACAGGAACCGATATCAAATTTAATCGTCCAAATAAGAGGAATTATTTGTGATCAAGCCAAACAAAATTTAGATTTGTAGAGTACCTATATGCGACTTATGAGATTATATAACTTTTTCTCTTTTTTAACAGAAAGCTACTAAATTAAGACAATTTGAATGATTTATTCATATCACTATTACCATATTGATTATATGTATAATCAATGCTATCACTATCATGGGGCAGCGCCTGAAGTGCTTTTTTTTTATACCAAACCTAAATAGAAGATGATTTAGAAGAGGAGACCAAAAACACTGTTCAAATTCATAGCTTATATTGGGTTTTCCATTTTGTTAACCCGAAGAAACATAAAATTTCACAATTTATCTCTAATAAATTTTAATTTTGTAGGTACTCTTGAGCTAATTAATTTTGTGTTGTTATACCTGTACGCTTAATGGTTACAGAGTAAGGTCAACAAATTACTCTTATGGAGAGTAATGATATGGAACTGTTTTAGTTTTCTTTCTTTTCTTGTTTATGGATATATTTTGATAATTTTTATTTAGCCAATTTATTTGTCTTAGGACTATACTATCATAAGCCATTCATTTAAATAAAAAAAAAAAAACACCCACACACACTTAATTATCTTTCCTATAACCAATCCTTGTATCTATTATTTTTTATCTAAATAAGGAATAAAATATGACATGTTTAAGGAAATATTGAAGTGAAAATCCAAACAGTCATAAGGAAATTTGTTTAGACTAGGTTTGCTTGGAAGGGGTTAACTTTTAACTTGTATTGCCACACTTTTTAAAACTGATGAAATTGGTAACCTTCAGACTTTTAGTTGAGCGAATAAAAAAAATCTAAATCAAAGGTACCCAGTTATACTATTTTGTTAACACATCATATTCAGCTGTGTCTCCATGATAAATCAGTCATACAGAAAAGAGCCATGGTTTATGGTGTACCTATTTACAATCTAGCAATAGCAATTAAGGATTGTTATGGATGAGCTCGTGCAAACTAAACATGTGGATGTGAAACTAATTTTTGATAAATTTATGGATGACTGTTCTTTATTTTTACCTTCACCAAATAGTTGTATTGTGATATAACATTATCGTTTGAACATCACAAAGACATGTTTGTTAGGCATGAAATACAATTTCAATTATTTTATCTTAAGTATATTTCATAAGAATTGTTATGAAAATCAGATACTTTCTAAGGAACTTGACAAAAAGTTACATTGGAAAGTAAATTTGCATTGGAACGCATTAAGTTATTTCAAAACCTATACCCTAATTATTTTACTTGAACTAATTTAAAATGAATGATAAATAAGGAAAATTATGCAAAGAGAAATGTTAACACTATAAAAATAACTATAACGTGGACAAAATTATGGGAAATTTGAGATAGTTGGTCATACTGACGGACTTACAAAGACAGGTAGAAACATAACTTTCTTATCAGAATCTATTCTCATATCAGCTTTAAATCCATCTAGTTAGTTATCTTTCCTGATATATTTTAATTTGTTCTTTGATGTTATAGGTTAGTGAGTAACAGGGGTTTGTTTTTATATTGTTCTAATGTCTCCTATTGAATTTTCTCAAGGTGTAAGTATGTAGTTTATTACATTAGTTGTTTTGATTTATTTTAATGATACAAGATTAGTTAGCGATTTAAGGTTTTTCCAGGGATGAAATAATTGTAAATATTGGTATTTTACTTTCAAGGTTTGGCTGTAGAATTTGGTTTCATGTCTTTATAGTCCAGTAAAATAAGACATTGTGGTATGCAAAAGGTTGGGTAGTTTTGATTTTTGGATATGTTGGGCCCATAACATAAAATCCAAGTTATCCACCTCGAGGTACCTCCGTGTGCCGCGGGGCCTGCCACTTGTTAACGAAATAGCATAAATTTGACCATTCCTTTGGTTTTGCAATCTATCTCGCGAACGGTTGGTTTTACTGAAAGCATTGCTTTATTAAATTAAAAGGGAATAAATTTGTGACAGTTTAAGCCCAACTCCATGTATACGAGTATAGCGTAAATAATGGTTGAAATACAGTACAACTATCTATAAACTTATTACATTTAAAAGATGGGGCAGTTATGAAAACATTTAAAAGGTCTTACAAAATATCACTTATATTTCCAAAATGCTATGTATCTTCCTTCTTGCATCTTGTAGAAATTTATTATCTTATAGACTATACGTATATAATTGTAAACATATAATATAATGTTTGTATTTTTTTGTATTTGTGTTTCAGCTTCAGCATGAAGTTAAAGTCTGGGATCGGTTCATACGAAATCGTGAGACAGTTCAACACCGATTCATAGATTCCCCAAAAAGTGACGAGAAAGTTTGTGATGATGCCATAATACACCAGGTAAAATTAAAAGTTGATATTTTCATAATTTTTGTTGTATTGAGGAATACAGTGTTCAATATATATTTGATTAACACCCCCATGTCTTTGAATTATTTATACATTCAATTAAAGTTTTTTTTCCATGTTAAATAGATTTATTGCAGTTGGATCTTTTTTGTACATACTGTACATATTTATTTGGCACGTTTGTTTTTTGTCACAGGTTTTTACATGTAACAAAAATAAAAACTTTTGTTATTTTTTAATAGCAGCAAACCAGAGTACTCATTGAGCCCAATGTAATTAATACTAGACACAGATTGAAGCAAATTTATCTTTGATTAAAAACCATTTAAAATCAAAATTCAAAAGGACATTTTCATTTTCTTGGTGTTTTTTTGTTTGTTTGTTTTTTCGGGGGAGTCTCTTTCATTATCTATCATGTGAATCGTCCATAGGTGCATAGATGGTTTTGTATTCAGTTCTATGTCAATTATTTAAACATTAATCAATCAACACATTGGTCAATTATGACCAATTTAAACTGGATGGTTTAAACATTAGTCTTATTCATATCTTGGATTCAGTGACATGTTATTTGTTAATAACACAAGGCATCAAGGTCTTAAAAATAAAGAGACACACATTTGGTTTTGTCTTAACCCAGACTCAGTAAAAAACCCTCTGCTTCAAATATTGACTATAATAAAGATAGACGGTATGCATAAATTTTCAAAATAATTTAGAGTGAAAAAAGTGAAATTTTCCCAAATATTTTACTTCATCATTATAATATTATAAAAAGTAACATATATTCCTGATCACAGTCACAAAAAGAAGCGGATGCTATGATATGTGTGGGGTGAAATGTTCTGTTTGACTTTTTTGGCCATGCTTGAAAATAAACCAGTTGAAAGTAAACAATTTTGTGATGGATAATACATACGAATTGAAAATGTATATATTTTCCTTAGTAAATTACTATTGCAAAAAGTTCAAATCTTGCTGTATATATATATATATATATACATATATGTATGAATACGTGTTTTTGGCCAGTGTGTATTTAGTCAAATTGCACTTGGGGAATATAACCCAGTGCTTCTACAGTATTACACCCCTTCATGTTTTGGGGGAGCGAGCTGGCGCAGTGGTTAGAGCACGGGACTTCAGTCCCTGAGGTCCCGGGTTTGATCCCCGCCAAGGCACCATTTGATCAAAGTGATAATGCCGCAACCCCTAGGTCTAGCCTGAAGTAATGTGAAAAACAATCCCAGGCTCGTGCCTAGCGTCCTAGGAAAAAAAACCCTTCATGTGACTTAAAAATGTCCATGAGCGTAGGTTTAAGGATGAATTTCCTTTTACCCAACAGATCAATATATTACATATGAGGATTGTATTATGAATCTGTAAAAAAAAACTATTTGCCTAGTCTGCAGGTTCGCTGAGTCAGAGGTATTTATATAAATGTGTATTGTTAAGGCTGAAATATCTGACAACAATAATAATTGTTATCACTGTATATCCATGTTAATGAATGTAAGGTACTTATTTTAACCAATGTAATATTGTACTATTTGTATTGAACAAATGCAAACAAACAAACAAATGCATGAGATAAGTTTAAATTTGCCAAGTCGCAGTACATTGAATAGGATGGTACCAGCTATGCATGAGGCCACATGTTCCTCCAATTGACAGTTTACAACACAATGGAAGATAAGTGATTGACATTGTGTACTGTATACATTTTTTATCCTAAAGCTTGGAACAGCTAGAGAAAGGTTAAAACTCTTGTAGACAGCTAGGTAATGTAAAGACACTACTTACTTTCACCCATGAATATTAGAACAGATAGTGGCATTGGATCATAAGCATAAACAAATGAGTAACAGGCCTGAATTCTACACCAATAACATTAACATATGGTTTAGACAGTTCTATTTAAGTAATGTTAAATAATGTTTACTTTCGGGCCGGTAACATCATTTTTTTATGTTTATGATCCATACGGTGTTTGTTCAAGTATTCGTGCTTTCACCTATGGCCATCCTATATCAAAGGGGATATTTATAGTTGCACCAAGAAAACTTTTCCATTTTGTTCTGTCCTCTGCATCATCTTTTGTATCTATTACTCTCTCCATTTCTGACTTAATTTTGTCCCACCAGGATATGGACACTATATCAACATTCTTCTCCTTCCTTGATGTTTCAGGAACCTTACTGGAAGTCTAAGGAGCTCTACAAGCAGCTGCTGGCGTCCTCGCTCTCCCTCCACTGTCGACCCGACAGCTGGTCCGCACAATGGCCAGTCAAGTCTCGTTGTAAGCCTCACCTCCTTTCCCCAAACATTGTCTTGGACTTGCCCAATATGCGTCAAAATGTCTGTGAGTACTGTGTTGTATTCCTACACATCTAAGCATGGATGTAATTTAATTGTGTTAAGATCACTAACCTCAGGAACATGAAAAAAAATTCTTCAGCTATGTAGGATATGTCAATATGTGGTATGTAAAGAGGGGAAAATAGTAAACTTTTTTCAATGATAAATTTTGTATTTCATAAATGTTTTAAATGACTTTTTCTTTTGTATAAACTTCTGTAATCAGTGTTATAGTACATTTAAATTGCTGTATGCACTCATTTTCTCTTAGCAAATTCTTTTTTACAGGGAATGAAGTACAGTATTCATACATTGTTAAATTCCAAAAGTAAAATTTTAATTGTTTAGGTTTTTAAATCTGTAGATACAATGATTATCATATACAATAATCAATCAGTTCAGATTAAATTGAGTACAAATTTATAAACCAACACCAATTTCAGTCAGTCCTGAAGCCAGATCCAGAAATTCCATGTCCATATCTGAAGCATTCACAATCTGTCCAGCACAACATTTTTCATGAAAATAAACTAAAAATAAATAAAAATAATTTAATCATACAATTTTAAGTCCACTCAAGGTAATTTTCGTATGTATAACCTGAGTTAGACATATAACAAAATAATGAATTCATGTACACATGTATATTACAGTTTTACCAACAACCCAGAGGTTGGCATTATCTATAATCTATAAAACCTTGCATTTATATCAGTCCACATGGGCCTCAGGCCAGTACGTGGAATGTTTCAAGTAAAGCAAAGGCGATACAGAACAAGAGTGCATTATGTACTGAATATTTTTAACAATAATTGGGATTTAACTCTGGACTGAAACCAAGCTAGCATCTGTTATTAACTGACCAATATTTGTAAATGTACCCTCCCAGACAGCACACTTTATCCCAGGGACATCCCATAGTAGTCCCATATGTCCTGAGAATGTCTCGGGATATGTGCGCTATCCTCAGGATATCCCGCAAAATCCCGGGACGAGTACGAAATCCACAGGATATCCTACAATATACCGTAATGTCCCGGGATTTGTAAGTTAACCTCAGGATATCCTGTAAAGTCCCGGGATATGTACGAATGCCATAGGATATCCCAGAATGTCCCATGACATCCTGGGACATGTACAAAATCCACTGGATATCCTGTAATGTCCCGTAATGTCCCGGTAACAAACTGAAGAAAAAAATACTACCACTGATGAAATGTACAGTATATCTAAATTTAAATGTTCAACAAGGCCAATATATAATAATTTGTTTTTTTCACTAGTGCTTTCAGAAACTTGGTTTCCATCTTCAGGCTGTGTTTACACTAGTACAAAAAGGAAATATTTACTCAATAAATTAATTTTAAACAAAGTTAAAACAGATGATTTAAAGGATATTGGAAAAATTAAAAATAATACTAGAAAAATTAATCTTTTGAATTTTGGATATGTTACAGTGTTGTTCTTGATGAAATTATTTTCAGTAATTCCGAATTTATAATTGGGCCGTCTTCATTATTTAACAAATAATTTTGGTCTGTTTTTTTTTCTTTCTAAAAATAAGATTCCCACGCATTAATATGTTGAGGTTTTATAATTTATTTTAAAAGTTTAAGGTTTCCCAGATTGAAAATATGTCTTGTTAATACTATGGCTAGCAAGGGTTGACTTTACTTTACTGACATATTACTACCACTGAGTTCAGGAAAACTAGAATTCTATCATAGTTGTGTGGAATGTGAATTTAATTCTAACTTTAAATTAATAAAACAACAAAAAACTAATTTTAATCATATAACAATCAATTATTACAGTGCTAATCTAATGGTGATTAAATAATCTATATTCAAATACCAGTATCCTCTCCAACTACCAGAAAAACAATTCAACTACTTGAGGCCTAAACAGATTAACAGAATCATATATAGCCTATACTGTAGTATCAAAAATATTTTAAGTATTGCGACCATTGCAACTGTCGGCTACTCTTTAACCACTTGAAAACACCCATAATCAACAAGCGCAGATAGCTCAGGAGGTAAGGTAAGAGGCTCACAAGGCGAAGGTACCAGGTTCGAAACCCGTCTGGGCCAAAAACTTTTTTCTCGTTTTTTTCTTCAAAATTTGTGTTTATTAACTATTTAATCAATTTACTAAACTTATAATTAAGCTTTTCATACTAAATCTATATTATTTTGTGTTTTTTATGTTCAGGCCCAGACCACACTTTATCCCAGGGACATCCCATAGTAGTCCCATATGTCCTGAGAATGTCCTGAGGACTACCCTGGGATGACCTCGGATGTCCCACGGATATGCGTGTGAGCTTATCCGTAGGACATCCCCGGGCGGGGACATTAGGCATTCCTGTGGATATCCTGTGATATCCCAAGTTGACCATAGGACCACTATGGGATATCTTGCATATCCTGTCGCAATATCCGTGGGATGTCCTGAGGAGAAAGTGTGCTGTCTGGGCTGTATGTGTGTGTTAGTTATTAACATGTCTTAAATTTAACACCTTTAGCTAGGAAAACATCCTTGTGATGATGGTTCCATATTGTAGGAGCTCAAACTAGTTGTATCTGAAATTAGGCCTATATAGATTGTCTAAAAGCAGTTATTTAAACCTTTTAGCGAAATTCCCATTGGGAATAAGCTATTGTACTGTAGGTCTCATGGTTAGTCCTAGACCCGTTACCGATTTACTTATTTGTTTTGAGGTCCCCAGAACGCAAAAACACCCTCCGTTCAAATTCATATAAATGTGTCCGTTAGCATGATAACTCAAGCAAAAATGATCAGATGAAATTTGGTACAAACGTCAAACGTATGTAAAACTAAATTTATTCAAACGAGTTTGCAAACCAGCACAATCGGACCATGGGAGCGAGGGTTTATGGGGGGTTTTATAGGGTAAAAATTTATTTTTCCCATTTTTGACCGTTGACCCTTAAAACACAAAATTTCATAATTTCTTTCCAAACAATTTTGTCGAGGTTAAAAAAAGAAATAATTTTGTACATGGCAGCGTTGTTGTAATGTCAAATGGTTAGAGGGATAGTTCAAAAAATGTTAAATTTAAAATTCCCATGTTCTTCTTACAGAGAATAAATAAACTGTTGTAGTTTGCTTGTTTATGGATATATTTTAATCAAAGTGGCAGTTTTGTTTATTTCATACTAAGCTATCAACTTTTCAATAAAAAAAACACCTCAAAACCTTCCAGTTTTAACGGAATATTTTATTAGAAATCAAGCCAGGTAAATGGAAATTCGCTTGATCTGCAGGTTTGCTGCGGCGGGGGTATTTTAATAAATGGGGCATGAACCCTTGACATTGCTGTCATAGATTTCTGTTCCGTCACGCTATTTGAATGAGCTGGATTGAATTTTTGTTTAAGATGGGTGCAACATAGTGGACTGGAGTGTGACTGGGTATCTGACAGTGTCGTTTCCAAGAAGTGTGTACCTTTGGCAGGCTTCAAACAACCAGACACTCAAGATAGACTACAAGGATACCTGCTGTGTTAAATGGAATGTGGACGGAACTGGACTGTTTATGGCGTCTAGATGTGGCGCTTTCAAGGTATTTCACATTCAATTCAAAATAGCTTCATTCACTCTAACAAATTTGTACAATTCCGTAGATGAATAGTGTAATGTAAATAATTTACTCTTGCTACCTACATTCTTACATAAATATTAGTAGGCCCTCGTGTACAGTGTGTATTGCATATTACTGGGTCAACTTCCTGGAAATATTTACTTTGACTGCTTCAAAAATCAAATCCTTGAATAATAAATTCAATAAGGTAATCCTATAAATTATTATTAAGTTTATTAATTTGCTATTTATCTTTCAACTGGTATATAATGTTAATGAGAAATTCATTTTAAAACTTACCATATTTCTAGTAGTTATACCTACATAGTTTTTTTTTTATAGCTCTAGTCTTTGATGATTGGGAACAATTTCATGTCGGATACTGATCTTGTGTAAATAATTTGTAATATTCTGATCCTTCTTTTTTTTGTAAACATAATAGTTTGATTATTTTACATAGCATTGATTACAAAACATGTTCTAAATTCACCAATATGAATTCAAAGAAAATGCTCTCTTGGGTCTATAGCTTAACTGATAGAGGTACTGAAAGTCGTTGTACTGCGAAAACAAATGTTAAGACTATTCTTCCAAATTCATTTATACTTAGCAAAGACATCATCAGTACCGTTTACTTAGTTTTATTATGACATGTCATAATTATCAATTATACAACAATGTTGAAGTATGAAAAATGTACCATCTTTAAACATAACCAAAACTTGTGAGACTCTTAGTAAATTAATTGTAAACTGTCATCTAATCTATTAGCAATAGATAAATTTACACAATTGCAAACCCTTTATTTTAGTAACAGGCCTACATTTAAAATATCCCATACACATCATATCTTTGGGATATTGCTAAAAAATTTGTTTCACTGATTAAAATGTGTACGTATTTAGAAAGGTCGGAACAATAAGTACCGGTAGTTGTATAGATTGAGTGCCATATACAGTGAGTGCTCTCTCCTATATTTACAACTAGAATGACAACAATCTTTAAAATCACAAATCATGTTCCCAACTCATTACCATCATTTATACACGCAACCATTTGTATACCTGTATTATTGTGTGAATGCAACTAAACAATACTCACTCATAACGAGTTTCTACTGTATAGTATTCAGATATGAACATTAATGAGGAATTAACTACAAAAAGATCCGCACCCTGTCATCTCAGCTGTTTCATATCTTGCTGTGCCTTCCATCCTAGAAGTCCCATCATGTACATGTAAGTATGAATAACCTATCCTATATCCTATATCAACATACAACAGACGATTAGGGGTAGATAAGTTTGTAAATGTCACTGGGTTTTTACATTTTATTCGTAGAATTTGTTTCTAATAATAATTGCATGTCATTTTTCATTTTTAATATATGACACATCAAGTAATATAGCAATTCAAGTAACATACCATAATTAAGGTTAATAAATAGTAGATATTTAATCTTCAGAACTTTGTACAGTATGGATGTTTTTTAGTTGGTACCTACATGTCTCCTTCAGAGCAACAAGTCCAATTCAACTTAATTCAATTTCAAGTTAATTGAGTAAGTTTTAAATTCAATTCTTTGAGGGAAATATGTCAAGGGGGTGTTACAAATTGACTATCTCTTAAATTATATCCAAAAAGCAGTGATTTTGTATTAGATATGCATAAAAAAGGAATCATGTAAGGTACAGTACTTCAGCAGAGAGATCCAAACATTTATTTCCTAACTCTTTGAGACCCAGGGATTATTTATTAATTCAACGATGCCTATTTATGTATACAGGGTGTATATAAAGTCCCGCACGGGCTTAATATTTTCTAAACAACAACAGATAAATCAATAAGATTTGGTACATCAACACCACACCTAAAAATCTACTTTTTTAAGGAACTATCAATTTTCTGTCATATCATAGGGACGTCAGGACGCAAGGACGCAAGGAGTCAGAAGGAAATCTTAAAAAGGAGCATAGGTCAATATGCACATCAGTTTAAAGGGCTTAGCTAGCAGAGTTCAATGCCGGAAACCGCGCCTAAAAAGGATCATCCGTTACAAAATGGCGGCCGTTCAAAGATTTCTTGAATCTGCCATTTTGAATTTTTGAACGACTACCATTTTTCACTCAGGCGTTCTTTGAGCTTGAATTTACGGCATTGTAATCTACTAGTGAAGACCTTTAATTTTATGTGCATATCGACCTATGCTTATGTTAACCATTTTCTTCCGATTCCTAGGTCTGTGCCCCTGAGGAGTAAGCGTATTTTTTTTTTTTTTTTTTTTTTTAAGGGAGAGGAGGGAAAATATTTTTACGCACACAGGTAGCCAGCCTGTAGTGTGAGACTTCTGAATCTATCACAGACTACTCAAATTTACAAATTTAATTTTACAATTTAATTTACAAATTTTAAAATTTACAAATAGTAATCATGCTATTAATGGAACTATTTGGACAACTGAACACCAGGTGTGAGTGTGCAGTGCTGTATATGACTCTGTAGATACTGGCAGCTTGGCCAGTGGCGGCACGTTTTATTGGCGACAATCACTAGCTCTCTCTACGGCATTCATAAGGATAATATTAATTTTATAATTTATTATCAATGGATTAGGTATGCACAAACCATTAGCAGTGTATCATAAAATCAAAGAATATAATTATTATTGGGTGGAGGGTATTGAAAATTATATTTAAATGGAATAAGATTAGGTAAAACGAATTAATTCATCAATCTTGACCCAAACCTCTACCTGTGGGCAGTTGAGCGCGTTCCACCGAGCTCTGCTAAAGAGAAGTTGGTCCTCATGAGTTGAACCAGACTAAACCATCAATCTACACTGCTGTATCCTGTCTGTATCCGACAATGCTTTCACCGTTCATCCAAGGATCAGACCTAGCACTAGCAGTCTAACAATATTGTACTGGATTTCCCAATGCCCAGGCTGGTAGTGTCCCAGGCATTATTATAAAAGTATGCTTGCATAAATAGTTTTAAAGTAAGGTTTTGTTACATGGCCATTATTCTTACCTTTTGTGACTTGAAGAGTTGATGTGAATAAATGCAGGTTGAATAAATGATAGGGAATAGTATTCTTGCACTCTAAGTAAACACTGTGTAATTTAGCAGCTAGGAAAATGATTACTTTGGTAATTTATTTTTTTCTTTTAAATTATATGGTGGATTGATTTTTTTAGGGGCTGTTGCTTGGGTTCAGTGACTGCCCACTATGTCAACAAAGGTCTTCACATGTTTCTCCAGATTGTGGCAATGCATAAAGAGGAATCCATTGTTAGTCTCGGGGCCTCCCCCGATGGAACATACTTAGCTGTTACCCACATGTCAAACGAGATAGCCATATATGAGACTACAAAGTATAATTGTCTGTTCAACATTGTTATGATGGGTCCTTCTAGGGTAAGTGAATATGACTATAACAAGTTACAAGGAATGTTGTGTTACTTGTCAACATTAGCTATGGTATGTTTAAAAAATATATACTATTTAATCACACATGGCTTTTGGAAAATAATTTACACTCGATTAATTAAAGGGTAAAAATAAATCTTACATTCATCAATGACTGTAAGATTTAATACCATTTACTTTATTTGTTCAGAAAGATTACATTGATTAACAGACAAGTTTATGCAATAAAGTATTTAATATTCTAAACATAACCCTGGATAAAAAGTCCCTGGTTGAAACAATCTCAGCTATGATATTTCAGCATATTTTAGCAATTAAAAAGAAAAATACTGTAAAAAGTTAAACCTAAGACAAAAAACCCCTTTTCTTATTGGGTGAAATTTTCAATAAAATCAATAAATACCCTTTCATAAATACCCTTCACTTCCGAAAATTTTATAATTATTCTCTAATGCTAATTCACCTTTCTCTTTCTTTTTTTGAAGTTTGTTGGGCCTATATGAACTTTTGTGGTCCTGTCTGAGTGAATAATATTGTAAACCAGCTGTTATAACTACCTTCGTAAATTAACATAAAGTTCAAACTATAATAAGCCCCAAAGTAACATAAGAGACTTATTTGGTGGTTCAGAAACTGAGTAACTATCCCTGCTACCCTGCTAGTTGGTCTTCTTCCTTCAGATGACCTGGGCTTACTAGGTAACACCACAGTTGGGACACCAAAAGTCAGATATGCCAAACCGTTGACTATAGTCACAGAAAACATATTACTATAACCCAGAATGCCAACCGCGTGGTAAAAAGCATTAAGTGTTTTGAGAGAGCTTTGCCTGTCAATCGTAGGCAGCGCCACCAGCGTTGCTATGCTGAGTGCATGGCAACGCTGGTGGCGCTGCCTCAGGCAAAGCTCTCTCAAAACACTTAATGCTTTTTACCATGCGGTTGGTATTCTGGGTTATAGTAGTATGTTTTCTGTGCTATAGTGGCCTATACATATAATAAAATACCATATGATGGTATATAGTAAATAGCCATGATTACACTAAAATTGTTGAATAATTCTTGGTGGGATTGGGATGTGTCACCAAACATTATTAATCTGTAAAACATCATGCAACTGTTAAAAACACCTACTTATAAGACTTGGTGTTAAGTTTTATTGTAATATTTTCATTAGTAAAGAACTTATCAAGCTGTTCTGGGACTTTTTCCCATCATTTATACGTATACACTACTGAAATACCCATACATAATGGCTACAAAAGTGACTTAACACATTCATTATAACTGATATTCTTGATTGATAATAATACAATTGACTGAGATCATTTTCTCTGCAATTAACTCTCTGAAGAAGTTCTATATAAGGACAAAATGACATTGTTGTCATGGTTTGTGTGTATTTACTGTGTATCCATTAGCCCCTGGACTTTAGTTTTCTCAGGTAAGCTCTAGCTGAACTCCATCGCTTCCTGAAATATTCCTGAACACAAAATAAGTGAAAATAAAAATTGAAATAGTCTTGCGAATCAGACTATTCATAGGTGTTTTGTTTCATTTACTTGAAACTCTTCCTCACATACATCCGAGGTATCCACCATGACTCATATAATACCCATACGAATAAGGTGATGGAATGTGACAGGTTGCTGAATGAAACTACAAACTTCGCAACGAATGATTAATTTATTATAATAAAATAATGTAACTTTCGACTTGCCTTATTAACAAATTTATAATCACAAAGTACTAGCTTATGAGAAAATACAATTCCGAATTAAAGTTATAGGTTTACAATGCTAAGATGAAGATTGTCATGATTAATTCCATTTTAGAAAAAGGGGGGATAGGCATACCAACTTAGATTAATTTAGGCGACCAACCGAAACGAATTTTGAATTTAGACAAACTTCAGCTGAGTGCTCTCCGTCCGTAGCCAAGTTGGCCGTGGAGGGGCACCAGCATTGCGGCTATGCCACGTGACGTCAGTTCAACGTTGGCCAGTGCTGCTGCCTAACGATCACTTGGGGCGTTAGACAAACTGTAGTTGCGCAGTTACTGGGTTCAGCGAAGAATTTGCTGAGCAGAGCCCAGCAAATTCCAGCCATGCGCGTTACACTTCTGGGAACATTGGCCTGGCCTGGGGTTGAGTCATGGTTGACGGAATATTCCATGGTGAGGAAACTGGGCTGACGCAGAAGTTGGGCGGTTAAAACAGTTCAATATTACAGACCCTCCTTTTATATTTTAAATAAAGCAAAGCTTTTGTGACGGTATTTACAGGGTTTCTTGAGGGTGTAGCAAAAACCTCCCCAACTGATATGTAATGGGTCTAGGAATTTTTGGGGCCGTCACAGGAACAACACTAAATTGTTATAATCTATAAGCTATAACAACCTTGAACTTCATCATCATGTATTATGTATTATTTACACATTTGTTGAATGTAGGGTGTTGCTTGGCATCCGTGGAAGAAACACTTGCTAGTTGTTGCTGATTGTCTCGGTTATATGGCTTTGTACAATGTCTTGGATCCTCTCAATCCCCTGGCTACTTACGAATCTGCATACGACTGCTCCATTCTTAACATCACCTTCAACCCTATATCCGCAGAACTTGTGGTCAGTCAAAACGTCTACAATGATGGAACAGGTAATTGGTTAAAACATAAAACTGCAGATTGGTATTGGGTGCTGACGACATGCAGCTTGAAATGTATGGGGTGTTGAAAAAAAAGGAAACGCAAACGCTAAGAGCTATTTCATGAATATTGCAACAATGATCGATCAGCTGATCGTCGAAAATTGTTGAAAGTGTTTCTTTTACATTTTAACAGTTTTCACGAAGGCTAGGACTACGATAGCCAAGCCACAGCACAGTGTTCAAAAACTAATAGTAAACTATTAATCATTTATTTTTGGGTTTCCTTTTTTTTGCACCACCCAGTACTTAGATATAAAATTCTGGCACATGTGATTTTTGTGTAATTTAACTTTAAAGCATGAAATTAGTGTGATATCACTTTTAGTCAACACATTTTTTGTTATCAAAGTACAAAATCCATGATAACTTTAGCTAGTTTTTCTGACTGTATTATAAAATTAATTTGTCATAATCTTGTTCTACAAGAAAATATTTCCTTGTAGTAAATTGCCATTCCCTTTGTTAGGTAGCCCTTATTCCCAGCTCTCAGTTCTTGCTTCCTTCGACAGAGTTGTGGACAGAATGGACGGCCATGAAGGTCCAGTCCAATTCCTCAACTGGAGTCCTGATGGTACGCAACTTGGTAAGTTAGTTGACAAGTAATGTTCTGTGGTCAAAAATTACCTCTCTCTTATATAATGTTCCCAACTCATCTCACCATATGACACTATTCTCACAAGGTAAACATTAATACTTTATTGTTCAAAGTTAATTTTTGGTGATGGTGATTTTATGTTATCAAAGGAATTATTGGGGACATTTTCCATTACAATTAGTAAAATACTCCCGCCTTTTGGATTGCCAAAATTGGGCAAACCTGCATACCAAGGGGATTTCCATTTGCTTGATTGAATTTTGACTTAAACTTGTCAGATTGATTCCATGTTTGAATAACATTAGGTTTAACAATATTAGGTTTGATGCTACAGGGAGGATAATAAAGTTTGATTTTTAGTAAAACTTTAATAGCTTAGTATAAAACAAATTAATTCGTTAAGTATGATTAAAATATCAACATTTTATGCATATGACACCTTATTGGTTGGAGGTCTATGTACCAATTTGCAATCCAAAGTTGGAGATTCAGTTAAATCGCTTATAAAGATGGTTACCACTGAACATCCTTCTGTCCAAGTCTGTTTTCATGCAATTCCTGACTCTCAATAAGAGCCATCAAATGGTCTCATTGAATAAGTGTGAGATACAAGAGTTCTCAGTAGCAATATTTTTACGTATAATTATGAATAATATATGTTGTCATGGTCCATTAATGTATAAGAACTTTAGTATGTTGAACCGCATCTGCCATGCATTTAGGACGCTGCAACCTCTTCTTGATTGGGAAGTGTTAGTTGCAGTCTACTATGGTTGTTTTTTTTTCATTCATGATATATGATATTGAAGTCTGGGGTGGTTCTATCCATGCTACTATAAGGTCTTTGCCGTCCAGAGAAGGGCAGTGCATATCCCTAATGGCTTACCACCACTTCAGTCATGTAGAAGAGTATATTTTGGGAGCAAAATATTTTATCATTGCCTTCATTATTCATCTACAGAGAAATAATGTAGACAGTTAATTATCTGAAGGATTGGTTGGTCAATCATAGATATCCCACTCTGACGCTCTCTGAAAGGAATGCAAATTTGTCTGGACTCATCATCTATAATCCTCTTCCTAAGGAAGTAAAGCAGTGCAGTTCAAGGTTTTTGGGAAACGGCTAAAACCATATATATATATTGGAAGGCGAGTTTTCCAGTCCAGGAATTCCTGTCTGCCTGATCTCATTAAGGCAGTAGTTCATACTACCAAGAATCCCATAGACAAGTAAGAAACGGTTAATTTTTTTTTTTTACCAGGCCTGTTTTTGACTATGTCAGCGCCCTAGGCACAACTAAAATAGTAGCGCCCCTTTGCAATATGTATAACAGGGTGCCCATCAACCGGGAAATCCGGAAATTAAGCGGATTTTTTTGTAACCGGGAAACATGCGTGAATTTTTTATTTCTACCTGGAATTGTCAATTTACCACAATGCCGCATGACAACAATGACGTTTCCGTGACAGCGGGAGACGATAATATGGCCGTGAGGGATGATCAGAACTTTGCCGCGATCGCATGAGACGATGATAATGTCTAAACGACCGCGGGATATGATCATGATTTTACCGCAATACGATAATGAGATCTACAGAGCCGTGAAGGATGATCAGAATATTGCCGCGATCGCATGAGACGATGATTATGTCTAAACGACCGGGGAACATGATAATGATTTTACCGCGATCACGCAATACGATAATAAGATCTAGAGAGCCACGAATGATGGTCAGAATACTGCCGCTATCATAGAAGACGAAGATAATGTCAACACAACCGCGGGAAATAGTCAGAAATTTTCCATGATCGCGGAAGACGATAATGATCTTCTCATGACTGCGGGATATTATTAACATTTTGCCATAATCGTGGGAGACGATAACGATGTCTTTACGATCATGGGAGACTATTACGATGTTACAGGATCGCGGGAGTTACAATAGTGATGTCTACTATTGTACACGGCTGCGAGGGATGATCAGAATTTCACCGCAATCGCGTAAGACGATGATAATGTCCAATCAACCACGGGAAAGATCAGAATTTTGCCTTATTCGTGAAAGACAATGATGATCTCCAAACGACCGTGGGAGATGATTACCATTTGCCACAATCCGCAATGGTGGGAGAGGATGACAATGCCTCACGACCGCAGGAGGCGATGATGTCTTCACGGCTGTGAGGGATTATCAGAATTTTATCGTGATCGCGCAAAAAGATGATAATGTTCACACGACCCCGGGAAAAAATTCGAATTTTGCCTCGGTCGCGGTAGACGGTGATAATCTCCTCACGACCGCAGGATGTGTTCATATATTGCCACGATCAAGGAAGACGATAATTATGTCCACACGTCCGCCAGAAATAGTAAGAATTTTGCCGCGATCGCGGGAGACGGACAATGATGATGTATACACAACCACAGGAAATAATTAACATCATGCCGCAATTGCGGGAGACGTTTAAGATGTCTACACGGCCGCGAGGAATTATCAGTTTACCGCAATCGCAAGCAAATACAGCCACAATTTTTTTTTATTTTCCAATATTTTGGTGCCCCCAAAAAAAGCCAATTGCCTCGCGCCCTAGGCACGTGCCTACCGTGCCTATTTGGTAAATCGACCATGGGCTTAACAAATTGTGAATTTAACAATAGAATCCAGTCTTTTATTGATAACAACTTTAATAAAAAGGAAGAAATTAATATCAGTACTTAACCATTAGAGGATATGATAGCAGCCGGCATAACATCGCCTGTTCAGCTGACACCATCATATAAAACAATAGATCGTAGGAGCCCAGACCCGGCATCGCCCTGTCCAGCACCACCTGCCTCAATAACACCTTCAGCAGTCCTGCCGACACCTTCAGCAGTCCTGCCGACACCTTCACCGGAGACACCAATGTTGCCACCTGCCCCACCATCACGACCTTCAGTGACAGCTGTGAATGAGAATGTGATCAAAGTAGTGCCCAGCGACTTCACCTTCTGTGAGTTGCTAAAGCAGAGCAATAGGCCAATGGTGGAAGTGAATAAAACAGCTCATGTGCCACAATTGTTAAATTTGGAGGTAGATTCTACAAGTCAAAGCCAAAACGATACCTTTAATTTTTTAGTAGATCAAGCAACCCCCATTGGAAAAATAACAGTAGAGTAAGCAATTTTTTATGTATTATTATCGAAACATTAGAGGGTTGCAATCATCAATTGAACCTTTAGAAGTAACTCTAGCTGAACTAACACCTAGTATTGTCAGAGCATACAATGATAAGTTCTTCTCTGGAAAAATTAAATATTAGTGGTTACAATGTTGCTTCCAGTTTCGGAAAAATCGAGAGTTGTGGTGGTGTTATTATTTTAGCAAAACCATTTATTCTTTGAATGAAATTATACTACTTGAAATTCAAAATCTCTTCACTGAACACATTTTTGAATGTTGTTTAGTAGAAGTAGATAAAATTATCCCAAGGAAAAAACTCACTATAATTGGTTTCTACAGGAATCCAACTAAGCAAAATGAATATGAATTTATCAAAGTACTTAATACAATGCTTGAAATAATTAGTTTTAAATAAAAGTATGTGGTTTTTATGGGAGATATTAATATTGATATGCTGAATTTAAATGACACCAGCAGGAAAAACTTACTGCGTGTTGTAAGCTAATGGCTTCCAGTCATTGGATGATTTTCCGACAAGAATCATCGATACAACTAAAACTGCAATAGATAACATTTTCACAAATTTAGATAGGGGCTGTTATAAAACTATGGGTGTTAACACACAACTTTCAGACTATGATGGCCAAATAGTTGAAGTTTTTAACAATACAAAAAATATAGCCTGAATAATTCTTCCTTTTATTTTGAGCATAAATAAATTTGTATGATAAAAACGTTGAACAATTTATATCCGCTTTACAGCATGAGTCATGGCTTAATCTTTATTTATGCCCTTTGGAATACAAGTATGATGTTTTTATGAAATAATAGCAGTTACCCGGCGCGTGTTGCTGCGCTAACAATTATTGTTTTAAATGGTAATTTGTTCGTTACGATAACTAATAAAAATGTATACCAAATACAAAAATATAATATTTATATTACTTAATTGCCAGTGGACAAACAATGTTTTTATTTTTTCATTAGGTGTATAAATATATAAGTTTTTAGGCGGACCTACCACCACGTGAGCACGTAACATACTGCTGTCCGTGTGAAATCATGTATTTTCTAAATTTAAACCAGCGATAGCCCTTATGCCTTATAATGGTGATTGGGAAAGCGAGATGCAAAGGAAATTGTAGTCGCTTAGATTCAAAGGGTAATTCGGATTAAATATTCGGTATTCTTGGGATCATGACTATTACTCCTTTAAACTTACCACTGATGATTTGTTGCTTCGATCAAGTTTAGTATCACTTTTTTAGCGAATTTCCCTATAGGGAAGTAGCTATTAGCGAATTTCCCTATAGGGAAGTAGCTATTAGCGAATTTCCCTATAGGGAAGTAGCTATTAGCGAATTTCCCTATAGGGAAGTAGCTATTACCGTAGGTGGCACGGTAAGACCTAGACCCGGGACCGATTTACTTTTTCATTTTGATGTCCCCAGAGGCCAAAAACACTATTCGTTCAAATTTTTATATATGTATATATATATATATAGACTTATATATATATATATATATATATATATACGTCCGTGAACGCGATAACTTGAGTAATTTTTGTCCGATTTTGATGAAATTTGGTTTAAAGGTGTAAGGCGGAATAAACTTGAATGAGTTCGCGAACCAGCACGATCGGACCATGGAAACGGGGCTTTACAGGGGGTTTTATGGGGTAAAAATTGGTTTTTCTCACTTTTGACCCTCAAAACACAAAATTTCCCAATTTCTCTTTAGACCTTTTTAAAGAGCTTAAAAAAACAAATAATTTAGTATGTAAAAGTATTTTTGTTCGATTATTAGTAACGGAGAAAATTAAAAAAATTGTAAATTTAAAATTCCCATGTTATTCTTATGGAGAATATTGTCAAATGTTGTAGTTTGCTTGTTTATGAATATATTTTGATCAAACTTGGCAAATTTATTTATTTTGTACTAAGCTATCAATATTTTACTCAAAAACACACTTTATTAGTTTCCTTGTAGCAGCAAACCTAGGTACTCGTTAAACCTAATGTTATTAAAATATATTTAACTGAAAATCAATTCAGACAAATGGAAATTCGCTTAGTCGGCAGGTTTGCTGCGGCGGGGGTATTTTTAATTGTCTGTCTGGTTCCGATGCACAGCTTGGGTGGATTTGCGTTTCACATTAGTATTGTTGGAGTTCATTCTTTACGACAGTAATGGGGTGGGTTAATAACCGAAATTCAAATTTCAAATTGGGAGGCATTTGAATACCTGAGATAGCAGGCACAATTATTATCATTCACTTAATAATTTATATTAGATTGTGTGGGTATAGAACAAAAGATAAAAATATTAAGGCATTGCCATCCCTTTTATTTTTTATAATACTTTGATAAAGGTTTTTACTTTTTATGTTTACATATTTAATAGTGGAGAATTTAAACGTTGTTGAGTACACAGGTGTGCTGCGATTGGGGTTTTATAGATTTGGACTTATCCAAAAGTAAAATAGTTTTCTGTGCTGTATTCTGTGGAAACAGTGGGGCACTATTTCAAATCATGACTAATACAGAATGTTGTGATTATTCAAACCTACAAAACAATTGGTAAAAGTAAACATCTGCTTTGAATATAATATTTATTTGTAAACATTGTAGTTCCAATAGTCTGACATTGGACCCCTTAAAACCCTCTGGGGCGAAGCCCTTTTGACGAATCTGCACCGAACTTCACACAAACCATCCTTGAATAATGATTAAAATTCATTGTTGTAGCCCCGGAACTGTAATATATAAAATATTTGGCTTTACATTACCTTTACCTTTTGGAACTGAGAAAGGTAATGTAAAACCAAATATTTTCTTGAATAATGCTTAATAATGCCTGAAAGTTTTATTACAATCTGTCAAGTGGTTTCGGAGTCCATAGGGTACATCCATACATACATACTTCCTCTTTTATAGATATAGATTTATGCGTTATTTTAATACATTCTTTCCATCAACTCTCTCAAGACAATATACTAAGTAGATTTCTAATGAACAGACAAAATTGGAGACAAAGTTGAACAAAGTTTGGACAACGTTGGAATGACAAAATATTATTAATCTTAACAAAGCAACTAGAGAGTTGAATTGCAAACAAATTTAAAAAAATAAGCAGTTTAGGAATAAATTGTATTCTTCTAAAAAAAAACAAAAAAAACAGTATTATAAAAGAAAAATTGGTAATTATGACAATGTTAATATGGCATCTTGGAAGATCGTATATTCTGAAGTAGGAGCCAAAACTATAAATAATCATAATATAAACCTAATAGTAAATAATTATGTATGTTCTGACTCTTCCCTGGTCTGTGGCCAATTCATCAATTATTTTGCAGATGTAAAAGAAACTTAAACTTTCAAAATTGTTGATAATATTCTGCATCATGTACTTCCTTCATATAAAAGGAGCTTCAAATTTAGCTTTATTGATGAAAGCAACATTGATAAAATTAATAAAAGTGTCAAAAATTCCTATAGTGCTGGCTACGATGGTATTCCCGTGGTTCTTTTTTAAAAAGCTAAATCAGTCCTACTTAAACTAATAACCCATCTTATATTAATTAACTCATCTTTGATATCAGGAATTTTCCCTAGCAAACTCAAAATTAAAACTGGTGTATTCAAAAAATGAGACAGACAAACAGGATCAAACTTCAATTTCAAAAATCTATGAAAAGGTTGTTTATTACCAACTGGTATGCTTCTTTGAAAATAATGGTACATTTGATGACTACCAACATGGATTCCGCAGTGGCAGATCTGTCATAACAGCTTTCATTAAATCCATCGTTGATAGTTTAGAATAAAGTAAATCTAAAGTGGTAAATGGTGTATGTAGTGGTTCATGGACCTCAGTAAAGCTTTTGATCCATTTCTCATGAGTTGTTACTTTCAAAGCTCAGTGGAAGTCGACAAAATAGTACTGCATTGAACTGGTTCAATTCATATCTTTTTGGTAGAAAACAATAACCAGAACTGAGTCACTGTAATAATAAAAAACTATAAAATTGCTTACAATTCTTGTACTTGGCAAGTAAAATATGGGGTGCCCCAAGGATCAATCCTAGGCCTCCTTTTATTAATCTTTTATTTGAGAAATTTTCCGTAATTAAGAGATTTTAGCAAGCTTTGCTTATATGCTGATGATGCAAATTTAAAAATATCCGCAGAAATATATGCTGAACTTGAAGCCGAGGCCAATACTGATACTGTATATATATTATTACTCAACAGTATTTTAATTAGAATAATTTGCTTTTGAACACAGATAAAACTAATTTTATGTGTTTCCAAGCAGGCAAAACTAAAATACAAAATCTGCCAAAAATTGTAGTTAATAACAACACAATTCGAAATAAAAACCAAATCAAATGCTTCTAGGATTATAAATTGTTGAAAATTTGAAGTGGAGCCATCATATTGATCACTTACTTTCTAAAATATCATCTGGTCTATTTGCGCTAACAAGATTAAAACCCCTATATGAAAAGGAAACTTTAAAAATTATATTTTTCATACATACATTCAATCATATATTTTGGAGTTTCACTTTATGGTGCAGTAAAAAAGGAAAAAAATTAAAATCAATTCTAAAAATGCAAAAGAAAGCTTTTAGAATATTATGCAATTTAAAACGCAGAACTTCAGTCAAAGAACATTTTAAAACTGAGAATATTATGACTATTTATGGGATGTATGTCTATGAAACAGTTTTATCAGTAAAAGACAGATTTGATGAATTACAACTTACTGGAGACTACCACAATTACTTTACTAGAAATCGAGAGAACCTGGCCACAAGCTTGCATACTCTGCAACTTTTCACAAAGACACCTAAATATGCCGGTTCCAAATTTGACAATAAACTTCCTAAGGAAATTAAATTTGAAACTTCAAAAAATAAATTTAAATCGAAATTGAAAAAAAAATTCTAACAAACAAGGCTATGTACTCCTTTGAAGAGTTTTAGTTCCATAAGTTATTGCTTCATTTCATATAAATTGAAACTTTTGGTTTTAAAATAATTCTATTTATTATTTTAATTTGGATTTTTTCATGTAAACACTTTTACGTTGCACTGTTTGTTTTACTTTATTTGAGCAGAAAAGCTATTAATATTGATGGAATGTTGTTACACCATGCATGATAATGACGAGAGTTTTAGTTAAGTTAGTTTTATTAAATTACTCTTGACGCCATTCCTTTATTGATGTATTGTACTTAAATGAATAAAGTTATATGAATTGAATTGAACTAAGCATGGCATTATTATTAATTTTATTTATGAAAATTTTGTATAGAATAAAATATGCTAATTAATTGTTTGTTTTAATTGTTTGTACCGAATTTCATTGAAATCAGATCATTTTACTTCCAGTTATTTTATGTATATGGATTTGAACGGAGGGTGTTTTTAGCATCTAGGGACATAAAAACAAAAAAGTAAATCGGTCCCAGGTAGAGATCTTACTATTAGACCTACCTAGTAATAAGTTATTCACTATATGGGAAGTTCGCTAAATATAAATATTTACTGCGCTTTCGCTTAAGGATCTAGAATATGATCCCATCTTCAAGTGAGTTCTGAGGGAAATAGACTAGGAGGGAGTCCTACAAAGTAAGTTTTTAGACGTAGAAAACGTCATACAATTTTTGTGTTTTACTAATATTTATGAAAAATGGCCACAATCATTAAATCGTAGTTGAATTCTTTGTTGGAATATCCACTTATGATCACAAAATTAATTAGCTAGTACCTGTAGAGTCGATAGTTTCATCCTGTCATGATTGTTTTTTAAAATAAGTCCAGCGTATAGTATAGGCCCTACTTCTTAATTTAGAATCTTAGTCTTCGGACTAACTGCATTGTTGCATTAGAGGAGATAGAGAACGACATTTTGGATGCGTTCCAGTGATCCATTTTGGGCAAACTACAATTTAACTTTGGTTTGTTTTGCTCCGAAAATATATTGCAGCAACATATCCAAAAGTCGTCCACTACCTTCACCAATTCAACGACATGGTTATCTCCCAAAGACCAAAGTTTTGACTGCCTACTTTGACAGTGCCTACCATCAGGATTAAGAAGATAGAAGAAACTGCTTACTAGGGTATTATCGAATTAGCTACCATAATGTTGTGGGTTGGTATTAAGACCGAAAACCTTAATGGTTTTGGACCGCTTTCCCAAAAGTGTTTAATCTAACTCTCTGACTTAAATTAAAATGCCAATAGCGTGGGGAAAAACGTATTAATCATCCAATTAAGTTAATAAAAGTAGGTAAATTTAAAACTGGTTTAAATTACAAAATGTCAACCAACCAACCAAAATTGAAATTAATGGTTGAACAACGTTTACTCAAAAGATATGTTGACCTGACATCAGTGGTGTGCATAATTGAGTACCATACTTTTGTCCATGTATTCTACTTATCAGATCAGAACTTAAAATGCACCTCTGTGATCTTTCGGTAATATGTGTTCAATATATTTGTTGTATCAGTGCTATGGTGTGTTTGATATAGTTTTTGTTTTGTTTACCATTTGTAAACCTGGTATATGAACTGATTAACACTAATCAATCCTGTATAAAAGGATTTAATAATATATCTTTCTCTATTTCTGTTTGGTTACTGTGTTATATTTGTATTTATACTTGTTGTTCAAGAGTAAATCGATTTAAATATTCTTCTAACACTTTAGCTAACCAGATAGAAAAGAGTGTAATACATAGTATAAAATATATTTCACAAAATCTTCAAAAAACCCGCAAAAATAAGGGAAAAATAAGTTTTTCATGATTTTATCTAAACTATTGCATATTCTCTTTGGCTATGTTTACAAAGCAGACCAGGCAATCTTTTATTAACTACATTCACTATGTATTTTCTAGCTACTTCAGGAAGTGACGAGACAGCTAGGATCTGGGACTTTCTCCCTCAAAATTTCAAACAAAGGACAAAGAAGTCCAGCAAAATAAACTCAATTTCTGCTTCTCTAGAAATAGGAAAACGCATGGGATTGTCTATTAGATAAGCTACAAGTCTTTTGACTTTAAACTACAATTTAACCTAAGCAAACACTCTAAGAGTTTTACATCACAATGGTATGGTTGCATAGTTACCTTCTAAGAATTATATCCATAAGTATAGTAAGTAATTTCTCAAACCCCTTAAAATCTTTAAGGATATTTGAATTTTTCAATCAATTAAATGCATTGTGTCAAAAGCTTTAAAAAAGGTTATACTTAAATAAATTACTAATTTCAATTGGTCAAAAATATTCGGTACTTTCTGGTAGGCCTACTCAAGAATCAAATGGTCTAGTTAATTGAAACTTATTTCACATGCAAATAGCCATATCATTCATTAACTGAAAAATATATTTTTTCTAGTCAGTGTTAAGAATTTGGATTTTAGTTTAAAGATATATGTTTACTTTAGTAACTCTCTATGTTTGTTGTTATTTTTAAAATATTTTTTTATTTCAAACAAATTGCTTCATGTCATGAGCATGTTTTTAGTAGTACAAGTCTATGCTGTATTTACTTTGTTATTAAATATATTATTCCTCCAAACTTTAGTTTTTTATTTAATTAAATTTGTTTTCCTCATTGCAGCCAAATTATAATCTTTAAGGAATGTTCAAACTCTCCACTCCTTGAACATTTAAAAGTATTTTTGAACCACATTTAAAGGTTGTGGTTTCGGGACATTTTATATAATACAATTTCCATTAATTGTAGGCCTATGTAAATACCTACTCAGTTATAATCCAAGATGTCCAAGTTCAGGCGTCAAAGGATGTCATGATTATTTCAACTGAAGAGGTCGTGAACTCACATAAAGTACATAGGGACACGAACACGGACATTGGAACAAAACCAAGACCCCACTACACCACACTACTATTGTGGGGTCTTGGTAAAACGGTATATTTAAAACGAATAAATGATCAAGTCAAGACTGCGTCCTTTCACGCTGAAGTTGACTTCGTGAAGCTAAAACTAGTTGCGACATTAGCAACATTTTGGATTACAAAGAAGCATGTATTTACACCAATTCATATATTCAACGTATCCGGAGGCTAACGTCGAAAAATGAAAATACAATTTAAATGTATATTATTTTTAAATAAAACTCTTGGACGTAGCAGAATATTTAAACAGATAATTTATTATAAATTGGAAGATAGTATCAGCCTAATACTGATAGAAGATCTTTCTGTTAAAGGCTATACAGATGGTTGGAGCTATTTAGCTTAACAAAGTATAATATTACACTGAATAACCCTGTTGCAGCAAACATGGAGACGAGTAGAATCTCCAGATGCTTTGTTTACTTTGTGTTCAAACAGGTACACATTTAAAATAAATTTACACATATATAATGTACGGCTGTACACATAGTACAAATAACATTAGGTTGATGAGTAATAAGTACTTGGGTTTGCTGCTTTGAAAAACACTAACAATTTTCAGAGTATACTTTATGTAGTGATGACTCTGATAAAAGTGAAGAACGATGCCAATCTAATGAGAGAACTGTACTGTATCTAAGGCAACCTTCAAATTCTAGGTATAATCAGAAACTAGAGACAGATGTAAGGAGGAATATCTAAACATCCTGATTAAAAACAGCTTATCAAGAACATAAAGTTGTAAAGTTTTAGTTTATGTTTTCGTTAGCTTTATTTGGTTTTTATGCTAACGAGTTTCTCAAAGTCAAAATGTTCATCTTGTGAGACCTAGCACCGCTGAAGCATATACTCTTCGCTGTTAAATACTGTACAAACTTCTGTTCTCATTGAGATTGGAGGGTGTAGCCTACAACAAACTAGATAAAACATATATACCACTCGCAATGCCCATTTACACATACACTATTTGGAATTGTGTGAAAAAAAATACCAGGAATAGGAGAGTCTTGTCTAATGCATAAAACTAAGTTTTTAAACGTTCGTTGTTTTACTGTAGGTATTTAAAAATGTAATGCTAAGTTTAAGTAGCCTAAGACGTCCTCAAAAAGTAGTGAATACATGGAAAAGCGTTTAATCTTGATCGGTTATATAGTTTTCCCGAATTAGGCAGATCTTAGACCGACAAACAGACAGTCAGAGATTGGGATAAGACTAGTTTTTGGACTTTTTACTGTAATAATAACAAACAACTCCATTCCATTCCATTTTGTTTTGTCATGAGAACATGAAGCTCCCTGACTGCAAGCCCGGTACCTATAATTACAACAACAAACAACCTATAATAACAAACAACTGCATGATTCTACGTAATGCACAAGCAAAGCTGTATTTATACATGTGTAGATCATAAACTCTTTGAAATGGTCAAAAAGCGTTTCAGCAACGTAAATAAAGAAAATATAAATATCATTTGTTTGCTTGGTTTCTATGGAGACCAATAATTGATAACTTCACATAAATCCATCTAAAAACTGGTAAAGCCCAGGGTCAAAGCCTATGCCGTTATCGAAACGGGAATAGATAGGCATGAAGTTATCCTGGTAACATAAATTATCATAGTACATTACATATAATTTACAATTATTTTAGATAATTTGTACTCCAGCAATTGCCTAATATAGAGACGTACTGTTCTGTATATTACAGATTAAAATATTACGTTGTAAATACTTTTTTGTGGCTAGGAAATAACTAAAGCAATCCAGGACAATCTGAAAACTTGATTGATTAGTTTATTTATAATCTAACTTCAGATTACTGAGGGGCTGCAAATAAAGGTTCGAAACTAAAAAAATCTATCCAACTACGCTATCTTCGTAGTATTGAAAATGTCAAAGAAGCTTCGACTGAAAAGACTTTTCGAACCGAATATCGAAAGACCACTGGAATGTAACAACATAATGCGACGTTCTTTTATTCGAAATCCAAGGCAGATTTGATTCAGAGTCAAGAGGTGGTTCCTAACAAAGGGGCAGATCACTGGAAGGAGTTGAGGAGTGGCAGAAGAGTTCGTTATCTAGACGGCATCGATCACCGGCTCTATCGATACAGGTGATGGTACGCCGTCTTATAATGACGCTCGTGTATATAATGAGAACCGCTTTCAAATAACTGGAATAATGAGCCCGGATCAAAAACACCGCCCGGTGGTACTCCTGTCGAGGGTCCTTGGTATCCCGTCGATCCGGCATATTGATGTGTTGCGATCTCTTTTATCCATAAATTGCACTTTTATCCCAAACCAAAACCGCCCCTCCCCCCCCGCAACATCGGTACTTCGCGTCGTATGCGCAATCAGGACCGCGGCGCGTCTAAAGTTCAATAAAGGCTTTACGGGTACATTTGCATGGAGAAATTAATTGATAGCGGGTTGTAGTCGTAATTCTGAGCAAAGAGTATCCCTGTTTAGAAAATTATACGATTCACTGATAAATGTAAACCCACGGTTGAGTACTGTGATAGCTTTTGATTTCGGTGGATAAATATGCGAAGAACATCTTTCGTGTTTATAGTTTACGCTTATTTGTCAAAACATCAATGATAATATTTCTATTGAAATCGCAAATGATATGTGTACATTCCTTATTTTGGGGAAAAGGTTCGAGAAGCATTATAGGATGAAGGAGTCTATTAAAAGAAGTAGACACTAATTCTCCGTCCACAACATCTTAGGGATTATTATTCTCAAGAATTTTTTGCATTTTGTAAATAAAATAACACACCTTGGGGTAAAAACCCTAATGAAACAATGATAATATTGGAAATCGTGGTAATATTTGAGACATGACATTTTATCGTAAGGCAGACTGCAGAACTATTGATAATAGGCTACACTCCTGGAATACGTTTCATCTAGCTTTTGAATTACCATAGCATGTGTTGTTTCAATAACAACTCTATAGGCCCTATCGATTTTTAAAAATCATTTGTAAAATACTTTCCAATTAGCCATGGATTAAAGTAAAGGTTTGTAGTAAACTATACGTGTTACATGCTACAAAATATATCATGTTAGGCCTACCATATAGTTGTTAATATAGATCTCCGTTTAGACTACAAAACAAAACAAAAAAACAAGAAGGGTTGTTTTATTACCCTGGCTTAACAACAAACTCGGTGCTATACATCTTACCCTCGAGTTAAACGTGTTTTCAAACTAAAAAAAATTTATTTAAATTCCGTGTAATATAGTGGTTTTACGTGAATCACGTCACATTAAGCGAGTGGTAAGTGAAGTGCTAAAGTGCCAACCTGAGAGTGAAGTGCTGAACTACTGAAGTGCTGAACTGCAGACGTGAGAGCCAGTGAAGGAACGCGCTCTAATCAGAGTAAATGCTGGCGAGGGCGATCGTATCAGCAAAGGTTCAAATCTATCTCCAACATCAAATTTTCATAATGGCGGCCGGATGTGCCACTCGACCCTATAGTCTGATAGCGATATTTCTCCCCGGCATTTTGTGCTGCCGCCTCTTTGTCGACGGTTATTTTAAGCCTAGTGGTTTCAAAATCACGCCTCTCGATCTTCATGAGGAACCTTTAACTGAAAAATTTGCTTTTCTACGAAAACTTTTACTATGCATAGCATACCTAAATGTAATAATCGCGCTAGTGTTGTGTAAAATTAAAGACAATAAGGGTTGGGTTCACTTGTAACTTTTTTATAATTACGTTATATGTTCCTGGATCAAGTCCAAGTCTTGTTTACTGTGGTGACTAGCGCCACTTCTCTTGAAGTTACTGGATGCTTCCACGGTCACTTAATGTAGAAACGTGGTCTTCTGGCGACGACAGGTGAGTGTTAGTGCTTCATCGTTTTTTACAAGGTCGTCGCCAGAAGCCGACTCTATGTTATATGTTATTGTATATTGTAAACATATGTGAACACTTCTCATATCTACATCTCTAAGGAAAATAAAATACAATCTCTTATATTAATACGTGAGGGCTGTTTTTGTGAACACTTTTCCTCCCTTATTTATGGACCAATTTCAACGTACGGTGTGAAAAGATTCGGCCCAATTCGTAGTTTTGCATTAAGGTTTTAGAATTTAATAGTTCCTACCCTTAAACGCATGAGACCCTGTCGACCCTTTCGAAGGTCGGGGTTTCACAATAAGAACTACATTGAACAAATAAAAAAAAAACAAAAAAAACTGCTGTTCATAAAAAGAAACTCACGCTTCTTGGGAATAAATATTAATGATTGTAATATTCAGGAGGTTAAAGACCAATCCAAACAATTACCGTAATCAGTTTTGTTGGAAGAACATTAATGAATCAATTTTGAAATTAGAGGACATAAGAAAAATACGAATACTTTTCATTACTCATTCAGTCATCAATCTTGAAAATTATCATCTTGCCAAGAATTTAAAATTTTTGAATAGAATATGGGCAAGGGATACCCGCTCTGGCTCGTCCACGCTTCGCATTCCTCATCACAGAACAACTGTTTATAATAAATCATGTTTAGTAACAGCATACCGCCTATTGAACTCCATACCTATTACTATCAAATCCATAGAAAAGCGATCCCGACTGATGGTGGCGCTGAAAGAATATTACCATGATATTACCTTGGCGGGATGGCGTGCATTAGGCATAGGTGCAGCAGAGTTTGTATGTGTGTGTGACTGTATGTTAGGGAAGTTGAATAAATTTATGCTATTTTATTAATAGTAATGTTACAAACTTTATTGTATTTTTTGTTATTACTAAGTTCGCCTCAATAAAGAAGGGGTTTCATTTCATTTCAACGGTATTTATTATTTTTACAATCAAAATGGCTGAAGTTGCCATCAAGCTAAAGGTGTCATATTTATAGATTTAAAGGATCACTGAAAATTAACAAATTCTATCATCAATTAATTTATCCAACGGAATAGTTTTGTAACAATACTATTTTAAAAGTAAATTAATAAAAGCTTCCATGTAGTGTATACAAATTAAACTAAATTTATAGTTTTAAAGGATCACTGAAAATTAACAAATTCTTTCATCAATTAATTTATCCAACGGAATAGTTTTGTAACAATACTATTTTAAAAGTAAATTAATAAAAGCATCCATGTAGTGTATACAAATTAAACTAAATAACTACTTGGTTGGGGACAGGAATTTACAAGGGTCTTTACAAATAGAGAAAATCAAATGTATTTATTTGTCAATTTACACATGAGCTCGTCAATTTGACCGAATTTACAGATAATTTACTCTTTGACTGAACTAAGGGGGGCTAAGGGGGCCCTCTTTGAGGGTGGCTGGGAAGTAGCTAACTTGCAGCTCTACAGCTCCTTTAACTTTTTAACTATTTGAAATCTGTTTGTGGTAACCTCCTTAGATATAAGGGGCTACAAGAATGATGGTTAGTTCGAACAATTTTAACCTCAGTTTTGGTGGGGCTAGGGGGTAGCACAACATGTTCAAAGTGTGGTTCAGTGGTGGTGGGGCTAGGGGGGAGCACAACATGTTCAAAGTGTGGTTCAGTGGTGGTGGGGCTAGGGGGTAGTACAACATGTTCAAAGTGCGGTTGTCTTATAGCATTTTACAGGTGGGACCACTAATAACAAAATGGCATCCAAAAATTACTTTCAATAACCTAAGTCTTAAACAGCATTGTATTGTGGTAGTAAACAAAAATAATTATTTTATTAACTTTCAATTTGTATGAAGGCAACATTTTTTCTAGTTTAGATAATTGCTAATAAGATCTGCATGGAGTCCGTTTTCCTTGCAATTACCAGTTCTTTTCTCTGGTGGAAAGTTCAGCAGTACTTGGAACTGTCCACACTGTACGTACACGATATTACTGTAAACCATGTTAATTTTTAATGTTGTGTGTTTATTGGTTAATGTCGTCATGTTTTTTAGAAGAGAGCGTACGAACAGAAGCAGACGTTTTTGCAGAGTATTCTGTTAATCCGTAACAGATTGCTGATAGCAAGAAGAGCTGCTAAAAACATAATTGAAGTCTGTGGGCAGTGAGCAACGTTTTAAAAACCACAATTAACAAATGACACCCCTGAGAAGGAAATGTGTACAGGAACTGTCTGAAGATGACTTTGATAGGTGAACTGGATTCTGTGAGTTAATGCCACAGAAGTTGGAATCTAGAGAAACTTATTTGTGTCCTATTCTATCTTGCAGGTACAGACCGAAGTCATAAAGCATTTCATCGGATGGACCTTACAAATTCAAGCACCTGATGAATTCCTTTAGTGTGCCAAACAATTCCTTCTTGGGAAGGCAACTTCTTCATACCAAATTACTAAGAGTTATCCCTTTAACCTCAGAGAGCTGTTCACAGTCGTAGAGCAGGGAACAGGTGATCAGCTGTTTCCTCAAACCTACCGCAATTCGTAGAGAACCTTTACCTCGTTACCTTCAATGCCTGAGTGTCCAGGCACCCAGCAAAGCGTAAGAGCATGCCTTGTACCCAATTCAGACACGGAGGCAAGACAGTCTCACACAAGCTTTGAGCTAAATTCGTATGAGTTGAGAGCTTTTATAGTTGTTTGGCTAACAGTATAAATACTAATTTTCTTGTCTCTAATCTCTTTACTAAGATTTTCGCGAGTACAATCCAAGATAGCGGTGACCCCCGCATGAAAAACCTTTGGGTGCACTCCCATAGGAAGGCTGATACCAATGGAAATTTCTTCATTTGACTTACTCTTTAGTGACGAGGCTTCATTTCAACTCAACGGACACGTTAACCGACATAACTTTAGGTATTGGGGACAAGAGTACCTCACTAGTACTGGAGAAGGCCATACATAACACCCGCAAAAGCTCATGGCTGGAATAATTGGTGACTTCATAATAGCTCCTTTTATCATAAATGGTCATTTACATGCCACAGTCTACAATCGTATGCTAAGGAAACAATAGTTCCAGCTCTTAACAACCAACTAAAACAACTGAAACATCAGATGGAGATCTAGTTTCAACAGAGACACAGTATTTTTCAGCACGATGGAGCTCCCCTCATTATGCTAGAGATGCTGTTAAATTCATTGAATTTCCAAATCATTGGATTGTTCGAAGAGTGGTCAACATGATAATACACACATGAATGGTAGGTTCGAAGAGTGGAATACTGCGTGGTCAACTAAGGCCTGATTCCAGACCTAAATTTATTTTTTCTATGGGGCTTTTTAAAATAAGTGGTCTATGCTTGACAGCCAAGATTCCTCGAAGAATTGATAGGACGGATAAATACTGAATGCACAAAAGTAAACAATAATACTTTCCAAAATGCAAGAAACATATTTGAACAGACATTTTACTCTTATATCCGTACGGGGATAGCAATTATTTGAATATCTGATCAAATAAAATGTACAATTATTTAACATTCCTTAATGGACTTCTTCAAATGGGGAGATCAGTATTGTTAACCTGGTTAATTAGATTTAAAATATTATAGCGCACCATTTTGTCATTAGTGGTCCAATTTTATTTTATTTATGTCAATTGTTTTTTTTATGAAGACCTGTGCAATTATATGAAAGTTGACCATACTTCCCATTTGACTATTTTCAGCTACCCCTTACCCCCACTACCCCAGAGGATATTTTTTAATCAGCCATCTTTCTTGTAGCCTATCCGTGTAACATATATCTAAGAAGGGTGATGCAAACCGATTTCAAATATCTCAAATAGGCCTAGTTAAAAAGTTAAGGTGGGTGCAAGCTGCGTTTCCGCCACCCTGTGTAGTTCATTAGGTATTCATAAAACGATCGAAAGTAGCACTATAAAGCCACATATTATTTAAAAAGAATCTAAGTATTTTTAAAACTCATAAAGGATTGATCTAGATTCTCGATAGAAATACAAATGTTTTGTGAGACGGGTGTGGCATAAAAGACCTTTGATAACCAAAGACGACACGAGAAAATCCTCAATGCTTTCTACTATCAAGACACAACATAAGATTTGTCCACGTCCTGAAATAGAAATAAGTAAAGGATTCCACCCACCTGGTTTTTAATGTTTTATTGAATAATCTGAACTGTATTTTTGAACCTTAATGTTATAACAAGCCATATCCGACTATGGTCATAGATTTTACCTACGACCGTGTTTTAAAGTTGCCGTTTTAGTTCAGTTCTTAGAATTGAAAGGTTCCTCATAACAGTATAGTTTTATCTAACAACACGGGTAATGGACCAATGAGGTTCAAGGATTGAGAGAGCAGAAGTAAAATTGTAATGCCCCGAACTTCAACTAATCAGCTGTTACCAATTTAATTGTTAACGATTGGTGTAATTAGTTAGTGATTGGTACAACGAGTCACTGCATAAGATGTCAGTGGCAATGACAGGTTATAAACAAAAACATAGCCTCTCTTAGAAGTTTTGAGTAGTGATTATTAGTAATTAAAAAACGGTCGTAGGTAAAGTAGTGTACGCAACTCGCGTAAATAGTAAATAGACACTTTAAGCTTTTAAGGCACTCACCAAAGCTCGTACCTTACATTTTCTACTCGTTGCGTAAACTACTAGTACCATTGGACAGAGCATTGTTCGTGGTGTTTATTTTGTAGGAGAGGTTTAAAAAATAAACATAGGCTTACACCTGTAAAATGTTTAATGATATCATAAAATGCAGTCTAAAAAGTGTATTAAAGCAAATTTAATAACAATTTAGCTATTTGTAAAATATTTTGTGCATGAAACTGTCGTCTCAAGTCATTGAAAACCATTGTAGGCCTAAATAAACTCGCATTACTGACACAGTAAAAAAAATACCAAAATAAAAGTACTGCATTTAAAAAGTGTATCTTTACAGTATTGTAATTTTTAAAGCATGTGCTAAAAATAGCAACAAAAGTAAGACTTGAATTAATAATAGTTAATGGTCATATTTCATAGTTCATTGGCCTATATTTAACCCCGATTTTCCTCTACCAGTTGACTTTAATTAATTGCCGTTAGACGCATCGTACAGTTTTGTGCTAGGCCCAAGAAAATATTATCTTATTTAAAATTAATGAATTCCACAGTTGATTCTACTCTTAGAAATAAGTTAAAGTGTAAACATAAAAATAAACAAAAACTGCAAATAAACACTCCGAATACTCTAAGATGTGGTTTTCTGCTGTATAGTTTCAAAGGCTGAATTTTAGGGTTCGCGAGACAAAAATGTCATAGCCTTTACTTCATTCAACAAACTTTACTTTCATTCTGTCCCATCTGGGGTAGTGAAAGTCAAAAGACTAAGTTTCTTTTTGATTTCAATTGAAGGCTATCCGCATTGTATTTTCCTTACCTACAAAGAAATTTTTAAAAAATTCCGAATTCTAACCTTTTCATCCATATACATTTTTGAAACATTATCCTTCACTAGTAAAAAAGTATCTTCTTTTTGTTCACAACTTAACAGCAGATAACCATTTCGTAATTCTTCCGACCTTGCAATTCCTACGTCATTCTTCCAAAAAGAATGTTCAATACGTCAAGCTTTTTAATAACCTTCCTCCTTCCCTAAAGACCGAATAGGATTTAAATAAATACCAGAAAAGCCTAAAAGAATGTTGCTGGGTAATGCCTTCTGCAGCGTCCGTGAATTTCTTTGCCCAAGAACTGGTAGTGTAAATACTTATAAATATTACTTATAAATAGTACTTATAAATAGTACTTATAAATATTAGTACTTATAAATATTATCTTGTAACTTGAATCTCATGTATTATTGTCTGTAAAAATGGTGTTTACCGTATAAATAAATAAATAAATACAGTAGTATAGTTGATAGTTTTAAGGGGTTTTAGAGAGTTTTTAAGTTAAGACATGTTTTTAGTTAATGTAAATATTTCATTATGTTTTTGACGTAGCTAATGCATTTTTGTAAATTTGGGCTGAATAAACGTCTGATGACTTATGATTTTATGCTCTTGAGTATAGAGCATATTTACTCGAGTGCGAATAGGTTAGTTTTTTTATTGAATTGCATTTAGAATAGGCCTAAATAAAACAATAATGTTATAATTGAACTATTAATTTGGAACCCTAGTTAACCTATTAAACCTTATTTATTTAACGCGTAAATCATCTTCAATAACAAACTCGTGATAATATTTAACATCAGCTGTTGACCAGCATTGTTGCGGGTTGCGAATATTATGCGCTCTCTGGTTGCGACATGTTAGTCAATGGATCGAGGAACGTCGCAACAATGGGATCGTCGTTGTAAATATATGTTTTATCGAAGAAAGTTTTATTTTTAAATGTTTGACGCTGTCTACCGGGCCCTGGCTTTTCAAAGACAAAGAGGAGGTAATCATGTAATCATTTGTGTGTTTAGGATCCATATTGTTTTTATTTTATAGTCCGTCATACAACGGCCCCACACCGGTGACGCATCGTCGGAAACTATAGAACGTCCTTGATGGGTTTCCCTCAAGACTTTTATTTCAGCATTAGTGTATCATCTGTGTGTCATCTTTTGTCGTAAACTATTCTACGATTATTAGCAGCCATAAGACCCATTGCTTAATAAAACACCCTAAGTGTAATAAATAACCAATGCTAATTGGTATTTATACGAATGTCCTTTACTTTTGTACTGTATTTAGTAATTTGTCACTGCACTGTAGATGATTTGTTATAAGCATATGTTATAATTCATTTATTTACATTTTCGTAAAGCTGTCTTGACTACAGTTACCGTTTCCATAAGACCAATATTTAAAATATTTAAATTTCATTTACAGTTTTTAACGAAACACGAATTTTCCCAGAACAGTGGCTACCACGGATATTGTTTTTAGCCTGAAACTAAAACTAAGATATTCTTAACAATTTAGAGGAAATCATCTGTATTTTTAAAGATTGTTCAACATTTGATATATTTATAAAAGTAGATCTTTGGAATTCATAGGTTTTAAACAAACTACATTTTGTTTAGGTCTAGAACAAACCTGCACTTGTATCGATGTCATGTAGGTCTATAAACGAAACAAATTGTAATGAGCTTAACTATTATTAAGTCTTATGAACAGCTTTCAAAGGGGAATCTGGTTAAGAAACCAAAAAGTTATTAACTTGACAAAAAATGGGAAACTTATAATCACTATTAAAACCCATTTTAGCATAAGAAAAAAGCATTTGAAGTATTTAGCTATGCTTAAAATGGCCGAAATGGTGATGCTTAAATTGTTTAACTAAGTAATTTCAAAACCACAATGCCATTAGAATACCTTCAAGGATCATAAAAAAACTATTTAGTAAAATTATATAGCTTAAAATCGGTCGAAACCGCGTTTGAAATTTGTTTTAAATTAAAACCCAATGACTAGAGTCCAACATTACTTTCAATTAATTACACTATACGGCTTAGTAATTATAAGTTTAATTTTAGATAACTTATTGTTAAAGCCATTGACGTATAAACTGACTGATACATATAAAAATTAAATGCCGATATTTTACAATTGCTTTTAATGACTTAATATGAGAAAATTGTGTATAAAATGTTGTATAGATTTCACCAAAACTTAGTATGATCAAATGTTTTCATCAAATTAGTTTTTTACACATTTAGACAGTATTTCATAATATCATTGCTTTTGATGAAAACCAAAATCCATTGTAAATCATAACTACACTTTTCAACCTCACTACCAAATGAAACACTGCCGAGTAATGCTTGGTCCCCTGGTACTATCTGATCATTAAAAAAATCTAGAGCTATCGTTAAGTATATTAATTAACATATTTTTACTGCAGTACATACTACAAGAATTATATTTTTAAATTGAGAAATATTCAAGGATTCTTCAATAGTATTCTAGAAATGACTATACTTATATGTTTAACGTTATATAATTTTTCCAATAAAAAGTCCTTCTTAATCTTGTGTTTAGAATCGTCTTAAATGAATCCCTCGGCATAGAATTTAATTCAAAACTCGCATCGTAACACTCGGTGCGATAACATTTAGAGTGAATGGTAAAATAAAAGGCGAAGGGGTCCACGGGGGGGGGGGGGGTGGAGACAACAGCCCGATCAATGTCGTCATTACAATTTGGGTGAGTGTCGCGCAGAGCTGCATTGTATGCCCTTTGTTCGACCCGTACCCGACCTTAAGTGATTACCGGTCCTTAAACAAACCCACAAACCCTTTGTTTACAGTACCGTTTTAGTTTTTTCCGAAACGCGCCCTCTTCGTGCTCTAATGAAATTGAAAACATTCCGCGTGATTGCATCTCCGCTTATCCGTACGTTTTGTTTTTGCTTTTAGCTGATGTCGCGGACTGGGCTTCTTTCATCCCCGAGGGGGAGAGTGAAAAGACGCTCGATGAGTGATCCCCGGGCGCGAGTCGAGCGAATCGGGTGAGAGGTGCCTCTAAAAGGTTCCTTTTGACTTGTCAAAAGCGTGGAGCAGAGCTCGGTGTCAGCGGTTAAACACTGTTGCGTTATTTTAATGTTTTAACCCTCCAACCCGTAGCTTGGCTTCTACTCGAAGTGATTGAGAGCTCCTGAACAAATGCGAGACAAACAGTAGACAATTTTGAAAGGTTACATTTATGCCTATCACAGCTATTCGCGGATTTTTATTTCGACAAAATTTCCTTGCTGGACACTATTAAAAGGGTGAGGTTCATAAGGTCCAAATTTCACAAAGTCCAATGGTTTGAATATTAATAAACAGAGCGTTTCACAAGGTCCAAATTTCACAAGGTCCAACGGTTGAAATATTAATAAACAGAGCGTTTCACAAGGTCCAAATTTCACAAAGTCCAACGTTAAAATATCAAATGAACAGAGTGTTTCACAAGGTCCAAATTTCATAAGGTCCAAAACTATGACATTCAAATAATCACCTTTTCACAATGTCCAAATTTCACAAAGTCCAATGTTAAAATATCAAATAAACATAGCGTTTCACAAGGTCCAAATTTCACAAGGTCCAACGGTACAGTCTCGGCCATAAGTCGCTGCAGAGGTTGCCTTGGTTCGGTATGTAGGCACTACACTACCTAGTGTTGTTGCCACGCGTCACAAAACATCATTGTGGGTCCGTAGATACGTTGTAAAGAGTGTAAAGTAGTGGTATTCACCCCCTCTACAGCAAACCTGCAGACTAATCGATTTTCCATTTCCCTTATTTGATTTACACTAGAATATCTCCTTAAAATTATCACATTTATTCCCTATTTAAATAGCATTAGTTTAACAAGTACCGTACTTAGGTTTGCTGCAACAGGGAGTAATCAGTAGTTGAGCGCCGGCGGACGGTGCCTGCTGACCGTGGCAACCACTGTAGAGACTTCTGGCCCAGACTGTACCGTTGGACCTTGTGAAATTTGGACCTTGTGAAACGCTCTGTTTATTTTATATTTTAACGTTGGACTTTGTGAAATTTGGACATTATGAAACAATGATTATTTGATTGTTATAGTTTTGGACTTTATGAAATTTGGACCTTGTGAAACGCTCTGTTTATTTGATTTTTTAACATTGGACTTTGTGAAATTTGGACATTGTGAAACGGTGATTATTTGAATGTTATAGTTTTGGACTTTATGAAATTTGGACCTTGTGAAACGCTCTGTTTATTTAATATTTTAACCGTTGGACTTTGTGAAATTTGGACTTTATGAAACGCTCCCTATTAAAAGGAGAAATCCGTCTAATAATCAAACATAGTATGCAACAAACGTCACCTTTAATTTGAACGCTAACATTTAAGTAAGATAGAGTGACTAAATTTTACTCTCGGCTCGTATAGATCAAGATGTTATGCACTATTATGACATGTTTCTTTGCAAATTGAACTAATTACGTAAAAATTAATTAAAAACATCAGAAAAAAACTGTACCTATAAAAGCTTGAGAGGTCCACTACAACGCCAGAAGTAGATTACTCCGTACAAGGTTTAGCCTACACTGGATCGTTCCCTTGAATTCAGTTGGTATCTGGCGCAATTGATAATTTTCTGTCAATTTCCATGACAAACGGCTGCATCATATTTCCACATCAATGTGAAATTTGAATACAAATAATGTGGAAACAATAGTTGGTTAATATACATCTATGAGAAATCACAGAGAAGTGTTGAAAAAGAACATCTCTATGGAAAAGATTTAACGTAGTAAACTAAATCAAAGTTTTAAGGCATCAAAAAAGTGTGTATCTAAATTCGGGTTTAAGTTGCTGAACTCTGAAGTATTTAAAATTATAATGGGTAAACTTGGCCGAAAACGAATTGTCACTTAGGCAACCGTGATTCGCACCGGATTTAAGTTGGTCACGAAACCTACCTTTAAATTAGGTATCTTCATCCTACGGTTCCTCGTGCTATCTTCAGCCTAACGCTTTCTTTTGAATTCCATGATAACAAGTGCATTTGATGTTGCGTCTACAATATATATAATTCACTTATAATTCAGATTCACGATTTGAATTTGAATGGTTTTGTGTAAAATAAAAATGAGTTTTCGCTTATAAAAGTTATTGTGGGCGTCCATACAAGCGAGCTAAATGTGCCTTATTTCCAATCAAACTACTTCATTTTTGCAAGCTAAAGAACATTTTGCAAAGCATCGTCTAATTTGTTAGCACTTATAACATAACCAACACAAGAAACTACCACAAGAACATGAACCCATGAAAACACCATAAACTTAACATTTAATCTATTAATTTAACCCATGTGAATTAACCAGCAAAACTTTATATAAGCATAACTTCCTGAGGGGAAACGAAAAAACATCACATCTATTGTATTTACAGTATTCATTTTCATATGATTGGGCAATGAGAATACCTGCGGGACACAGTTGTAGACTAAATCAATAATATACTTAGGTGGACTAACTTTTTGAAAGCATTGGACACCTAAAGTGAGGATAAAATCTAGTATCTTGGAGGTATATAGAATTGATCGGAAACAAATAGCTTAAAATCCAGTTGTACGTATATTTGTTTAGAAATCTGTAACTGCGGATAAGAAATTCTTTGAAACTCAGATTGACGCCCAATATTTTTTTCACCACACTACAGAGTTTTAATGGACTTTCCACGCAAGGATTTAGTCACGAAAACAGCTGTTTACCGACTGTTTAATTAAATGGGATATCAACACTCTAATGACTTTTTACCAGACACCAGCTAAATATACAATAAGTGGTGCAATGAGTGGTTGGTACAATAAGTCGTTCCTTCACAATCAGAGGAAATAAGAATTAGAGGTTACAAACGAAAACATAACCTCTATTAGAAGTTGTGTTAAGTCCGTTAGTTGGTGGGAATATATAGCGATTTTTTACAGTATTTTTGTTTGGTTAGTTTAGGTATGGCAAAAAATATCGTACGTCACTCGTCCAAAATGTGTTTACTTGAATGGCTTTGTTGCTGATTCGAGACGCGAACTTGTTTTTTTTATATCAAAAGCACAATCATCAAGTATAGATTTGTCTGCCATAAAAAATCGCGTAAGAAAAAATAAACTTCTGTAAACAATATTGCAGTAGCCAATATATTACACACATTATTTTATGAACCATTAGACACATATTTTGCTTGAACCTATATGCGCTGTATTCGGTATATTACATTGTTTACTTGTATACAGTACATTAAATTATGAGAGAGGTTAGACGAAGTGCTGACCCAAGCGAAACTCTGCCCAGCAATGTGGTTTGTATCTTGCCCGTTATCTGAATCATCAGACCCGGCGTTACTTTATCTCATCTACACAGAACCTCAAACTAACTTGAGTACATGTTTGGGGCTTGGGTAGGTGGTTTATTCGAGACTTGATTTTTGCTGGCATATTGATTTGCGTCTTTTACACCTGGACAGATACCGCATTTAAATTTGGGTATGAGGATATAGTCAAGGGAAGAATTTTCAGAGTTCTAGACTGTTTTATACCAAAATAATTGTAATTTGCATTTAGGGATTGTGAAGAATTTTTAATACAGTGTGCATGGGTGTGATTGGACTAATAATTAGAGGGAGGAACTTCTGTCCTCGATCCCCGGGTTAATGCCCTGCCAATCACAAATCTTAAGGTATTAGGTAAAGTTTTTGGTTTGCACAATTTCCAATTTATTTTCTTTCTTTATAATAAAAACATGTTCCAGAACGTTTTCCAAGCTGTATAGTTCAACCATTACCAAAATCTGCATTACTAAAATAAATTACTCCTTGAAATATTTCTTATTTCACATAGCAGTGGATATGGGGATTTGAATTAATGGTACCGTAATAAGACATTAAGTAACCCGATAACAACCCAACGTGTTTACAACCCAATTAATTTATGCATTAAAAATATCGCTAAATTTGTTTGGGTATGTGTGCGTGTATTGAAAAAGAAACATATGAATTGAAGAAAAAAATATTTTTTCACGCCTTACGTAATTTTTTGTTCGTTTATTAAAATATTTTACTTTATTAACAGTAAATCGTTTATTTGAAATATTTTAACGGATGTTGATAAAATTTTGCCTATATCCTTTTTTAGAATAATGAATACGTGCTATATTTCAAATAGCTTTGGTATATTTTGCATGAGAACGAACTATATTTACAATAATATTTAAATATATAATATAATTGATTTAACAAGTCCCAGGAATATCTACTAAACAAAAAGAGAGGACTGGTCAGATTCTTCGACTATAGGCCTACATATACATCTCATTGATCTAAAGAGAGGACAGACATGGCACGGCGCACGGGTAGGCAATATAGGTACACAAGGAAACATTGCCTTGTGGTGTCCTACCAGACACGGCACGGCGCACGGGTAGGCAATATAGGTACACAAGGAAACATCGCCTTGTGGTGTCCTACCAGACACGGCACGGCGCACGGGTAGGCAATATAGGTACACAAGGAAACATCGCCTTGTGGTGTCCTACCAGACACGGCACGGCGCACGGGTAGGCAATATAGGTACACAAGGAAACATCGCCTTGTGGTGTCCTACCAAACATGGCACGGCGCACGGGTAGGCAATATAGGTACACAAGGAAACATCGCCTTGTGGTGTCCTACCAGACACGGCACGGCGCACGGGTAGGCAATATAGGTACACAAGGAAACATCGCCTTGTGGTGTCCTACCAGACACGGCACGGCGCACGGGTAGGCAATATAGGTACACAAGGAAACATCGCCTTGTGGTGTCCTACCAGACACGGCACGGCGCACGGGTAGGCAATATAGGTACACAAGGAAACATCGCCTTGTGGTGTCCTACCAAACATGGCACGGCGCACGGGTAGGCAATATAGGTACACAAGGAAACATCGCCTTGTGGTGTCCTACCAGACACGGCACGGCGCACGGGTAGGCAATATAGGTACACAAGGAAACATCGCCTTGTGGTGTCCTACCAAACATGGCACGGCGCACGGGTAGGCAATATAGGTACACAAGGAAACATCGCCTTGTGGTGTCCTACCAAACATGGCACGGCGCACGGGTAGGCAATATAGGTACACAAGGAAACATCGCCTTGTGGTGTCCTACCAGACACGGCACGGCGCACGGGTAGGCAATATAGGTACACAAGGAAACATCGCCTTGTGGTGTCCTACCAGACACGGCACGGCGCACGGGTAGGCAATATAGGTACACAAGGAAACATCGCCTTGTGGTGTCCTACCAAACATGGCACGGCGCACGGGTAGGCAATATAGGTACACAAGGAAACATCGCCTTGTGGTGTCCTACCAGACACGGCACGGCGCACGGGTAGGCAATATAGGTACACAAGGAAACATCGCCTTGTGGTGTCCTACCAGACACGGCACGGCGCACGGGTAGGCAATATAGGTACACAAGGAAACATCGCCTTGTGGTGTCCTACCAGACACGGCACGGCGCACGGGTAGGCAATATAGGTACACAAGGAAACATCGCCTTGTGGTGTCCTACCAAACATGGCACGGCGCACGGGTAGGCAATATAGGTACACAAGGAAACATCGCCTTGTGGTGTCCTACCAGACACGGCACAGCGCACGGGTAGGCAATATAGGTACACAAGGAAACATCGCCTTGTGGTGTCCTACCAGACACGGCACGGCGCACGGGTAGGCAATATAGGTACACAAGGAAACATCGCCTTGTGGTGTCCTACCAAACATGGCACGGCGCACGGGTAGGCAATATAGGTACACAAGGAAACATCGCCTTGTGGTGTCCTACCAGACACGGCACGGCGCACGGGTAGGCAATATAGGTACACAAGGAAACATCGCCTTGTGGTGTCCTACCAGACATGGCACGGCGCACGGGTAGGCAATATAGGTACACAAGGAAACATCGCCTTGTGGTGTCCTACCAGACACGGCACGGCGCACGGGTAGGCAATATAGGTACACAAGGAAACATCGCCTTGTGGTGTCCTACCAGACACGGCACGGCGCACGGGTAGGCAATATAGGTACACAAGGAAACATCGCCTTGTGGTGTCCTACCAGACACGGCACGGCGCACGGGTAGGCAATATAGGTACACAAGGAAACATCGCCTTGTGGTGTCCTACCAGACACGGCACGGCGCACGGGTAGGCAATATAGGTACACAAGGAAACATCGCCTTGTGGTGTCCTACCAGACACGGCACGGCGCACGGGTAGGCAATATAGGTACACAAGGAAACATCGCCTTGTGGTGTCCTACCAGACACGGCACGGCGCACGGGTAGGCAATATAGGTACACAAGGAAACATCGCCTTGTGGTGTCCTACCAAACATGGCACGGCGCACGGGTAGGCAATATAGGTACACAAGGAAACATCGCCTTGTGGTGTCCTACCAGACACGGCACGGCGCACGGGTAGGCAATATAGGTACACAAGGAAACATCGCCTTGTGGTGTCCTACCAGACACGGCACGGCGCATGGGTAGGCAATATAGGTACACAAGGAAACATCGCCTTGTGGTGTCCTACCAGACACGGCACGGCGCACGGGTAGGCAATATAGGTACACAAGGAAACATCGCCTTGTGGTGTCCTACCAGACACGGCACGGCGCACGGGTAGGCAATATAGGTACACAAGGAAACATCGCCTTGTGGTGTCCTACCAGACACGGCACAGCGCATGGGTAGGCAATATAGGTACACAATGAAACATCGCCTTGTGGTGTCCTACCAGACACGGCACGGCGCATGGGTAGGCAATATAGGTACACAATGAAACATCGCCTTGTGGTGTCCTACCAGACACGGCACGGCGCATGGGTAGGCAATATAGGTACACAATGAAACATCGCCTTGTGGTGTCCTACCAGACACGGCACAGCGCATGGGTAGGCAATATAGGTACACAATGAAACATCGCCTTGTGGCGTCCTACCAGACACGGCACGGCGCATGGGTAGGCAATATAGGTACACAAGGAAACATCGCCTTGTGGCGTCCTACCAGACACGGCACGGCGCATGGGTAGGCAATATAGGTACACAATGAAACATCGCCTTGTGGTGTCCTACCAGACACGGCACGGCGCATGGGTAGGCAATATAGGTACACAATGAAACATCGCCTTGTGGCGTCCTACCAGACACGGCACAGCGCATGGGTAGGCAATATAGGTACACAATGAAACATCGCCTTGTGGCGTCCTACCAGACACGGCACGGCGCATGGGTAGGCAATATAGGTACACAAGGAAACATCGCCTTGTGGCGTCCTACCAGACACGGCACGGCGCATGGGTAGGCAATATAGGTACACAAGGAAACATCGCCTTGTGGTGTCCTATTTTTTCAAGCTATTTTTTTATCTAAACTAGTTCAGTGCTCATCTGACTTACGTCGTCTTTCTCTTTCAACATAAAGCAATTAAATTAAAATACAACAACGACCTTCTAAATAATATTTTGTTTACTTTTGGCAATTTAAAAATTCCTTGTGTAGTACTTCTCGTTCCATAATGTACAGACTTCTATTGAATTCGTTGCTTCTATTGCCACTTCTTATGTAAAAAACCCTCAATACTTTATATATAAATAAAACTTGTAGGCTATAGTGTAATAATTTTAATTCCTTGTAGAGTGGAAATGAACTATCCCTAGCATTTTTCTTTAATATTATGCGTATAAAAAAGTTTTAGGTGACCGATCTATTACATATTTAAAAGCACTACTTGTGCGGTTCTTGGCAACGGCACGTTGGCTTGTGAAAGCACTTGTTATTTGGTTTGTTTAACTTGAAGTGGTTCTTAGTATTGATAGTTTTTTTTAAGGAATCAACAATACAATTAATAATATTAAAAATTAGCTTAATTTATATTTATAATAATTTATTATAAGTATTAGGTAGCAATATTCACGCTTATAATGTTACTCACAAGACGGTAAATATACATAAAATATGTTAAATGCTGATCGATTTCAATTGGTCACTCCAATCGTCATCAGACCCAATAGGCGAATGAGAGACATTTTAGCCTATTGGGTCTGATGATGATTGGAATGTCCAATTGATAAGACGTTTCTCTTATTTACTTACCGTAAATTTAGTAATACGTACAATGCTGATCAAGAAGTTATCTAGCAATATGTATCGTCCTACAGAAACATTAGTTCCATCGTTATACATCCAGGTCCACTTTGAATTTACATTTCATTGCGTAAATACGTAAAAAGTACTTCAAAATAATTGATGCATTTTTTTGTAGCCGAAGGAATATATGAATAAATTAATATATTAGACGTGGACGTGTGAAAATCTATGTTTTACAAAAAGGTTTAAGTAAAAAATACCCCCGCCACAGCAAACCTGCAGACTAAGCGAATTTCCATTTGCCTGATTGGATTTACACTAAAATGTCTCCTTAAAAATATCACATTTATTCCCTATTTAAATAACATTAGTTTAACGAGTACTTAGGTTTGCTGCAACAGGGAGGGTAAAAAGGTGTTTTTTTATGTTTATAGTTTGGTATTAAAATAATGCATTTTCTATATTTGATCAAAATATGTTCATGAACAAGCAAACTACAACAGTTTACTCCATAAGAAGTTCTCCATAAGAATAACATGGGAATTTTAAATTTACAGATTTTTGGAATTTTCTCCGTAACTATTAGGCGCATAATAACGCTTCAATATACTAAATTATTTGTTTTTTAAGCTCTACAAAATGGTTGGAAAAGAAATTGCTAAATTTTAAGTTTTTAGGGTCAAAAATGGGAAAACCCAATTTTTACCCCATAAAACCCCCCATAAACCCCTGTTCCCATAGTCCGATCATGCTGGTTCGCGAACTCGTTCGAATAAACGTAGGTTTACACGTTTGTACCAAATTTCATCAAAATCGGATGATTTTTGCTCGAGTTATCGCGCTAACGGACACATATAGGCTATAAATATATATATACATGAATTTGAACGGATGGTGTTTTTGGCCTCTAGGGACCTCAAAACGAAAAAGTAAATCGGTCCCGGGTCCAGGTCTTACCATGAGTACTACGGTAATAGCTTATTCCCTATATGGGAAAATCGCTAAAAGAACTTGTATAAACGAACAAATAGTATTGACGTAAACATGAATTTACAAATAATTTAAATATGTAATTAGAAACAGATCAATAAAAAAATCTGCATAGTTGAATAGCTTTTTATGTTATTTCAAATTTTAATTAATGGGAAAGTCTTTCAGGGCCAAATGTTGTGACGATTAAGATCTTCTTCAAACTAGTTTGGTAAGATTTTGGATTTTTATTCCGATTTATTTTGTGGAGGGTCCTTATTTAATTATTTCAATGGTATGGTCATTTTCACTGAGTTTTAAATGAGTAGGTAGGAAACCTGTCTTAAACATTTTGGTTGTGGAGAGCTGCATAGTTATAAATTGGTTTTCCACTATCTTTATGCATTATATCGGTACTAACTGACCCTCTTCTGTTTTGAATCGCAATTTGTGATCTCCATTCCAATGCTACTTTTAAAACAATTTTTCCCGCAGATTATGTTACCATTACACGTTTGTACCAAATTTCATCAAAATCGGATGATTTTTGCTCGAGTTATCGCGCTAACGGACACATATATAAATATATATATACATGAATTTGAACGGATGGTGTTTTTGGCCTCTAGGGACCTCAAAACGAAAAAGTAAATCGGTCCCGGGTCCAGGTCTTACCATGAGTACTACGGTAAGGATGTAAAGCTAATGAATAGAGGAAAACTCAGCAATTTTGAACTTGAAAATGGATGTCACTTTGAGAATGAATTTTTATAGTGTGTTAAGGCTAAGGCACTGTTAATGCAAAACTAGCATGGCATGAGAACGTCCAATATCTATGTAAATAATTGCACAGAGTAATTAGTTTAGCTATGCAGTTAAACCATGTATATTTATTGATTGCTTTGGAACGGGTTGTTTCTCGCTTTTCTGCATAGAGTTGCCTGTAGAATTATGTTTTCGGGTGGTTCTAGTCCCAAAAGTAACGTACAAAAAAGTTATATAATGCTCAGAAAATGTTGAAAACCCTTACCGACGCTGACGCTAAAGCACACCGCAAACTAATATTTTAAATAGAGAGAAAATACCCATTACAAATAGTCATTAACCTTTTTATATAAACCTTATAGGTACACATTGAGAAAAGTTTTAACACTCGTATCCTGCATAGGTAACAATGATAACAAATTATAGACTGTGTAGAGGCACCAAAATTTGCGATAGTAATAAAGTATGACCAGCATTTTGTGAGTGGATGTGTGCATGTATGACTTATGAAAATGACACTTTGTCAACACCATACACCATTATGAATATCACAAACTTTTCATGTGTTGCCCTTTAAAGGCAACGCCTAGCTTTCACTGCACCTCCCTAAGGTAACGCCATCCTCAAAACAAAAGATAAGGCGTGACCCTTTAAAGGCAAAACTTAAACAGGCACTGCATATCATTTGTTCCCACAGGAAGAAAGGGAAATGCTTCTAATACGTTCTCTCGAGTACCCGCACTCGGCAACCTGGACTTCCACGATGGTAAAAGTAGTTTCTTGCTTGGAACACTCCAGCGAATAAAGATTTGGATCTGGTTCCTCTAGGGACGGAAAATTCTATATTATTCAACAAAGATGAATAGTCGATGAGGCCATTCACAAGTTTGAAGAGGAACTGCAGCACGTAAAGTCTTCTCACACTGAGTGGTTGCAATTCATAGTATTTATCCAGGGTGACAATAGGGGCATCCGTAAAGTGGTACCCCAGTTTACTTGTATTTATTGCATTTTGAATTGGATCTGGTTTTGCGAGTTGTATTTAGTTTTTCCTTCTTATACTTGAAATACGGTATTTATTTTCATACCTGAATGTATTGTATGGACTTGTCGTCTTTATACCTATACCCATTGACAAGATCAACTGCGCGTATTTGCGAAGCGATCGATATATTATGCCTTTTATGCCTTATTATGTCTTTATTATGCCTTATATCAAAACAATGGCATTCCATTCGAACAAATATATTACTAAAGCATCAATATCGTTGCATTACATTTACTGTCATAAGAACTGATATGGAAAATCCTATATTGATATAGGTGCATATTTATGTGCATGTATGTATTTGTGATTATGATAACAAGTGTTTTAATTTCACTCAAAATTCTTTACTAACCAAAGTAAAATTATATACTTCATATTTAAACATGTCGCTATTAACATCCCTAACCCCTCGAATGTAAAATAGATACAGATCCAAGTATGAAAGCGGATAGTGTGATTTGGTCGGAATAACAAACCGTAAAAATCGGACAGCATACACATTGCTAACAGGATAGGTTTTGACGATCCAAGGTAGGGGACATCAGAACAAAACGACAAAATGAAAACTTGACTCCGACCTGTCCTGAAATCGATCTGGGAAATAACGAAGGCGTCCTTAACACATTTAGAAAACAATCGCCTGCTATGAGGCGAGAAGCGGCGAACAGCGGGATGGCAAAAAGGCGTTGGGCCCGGAAACCCGTGGATCGCGGTGAAATCGGTGTAAAATTCAGCTAAAACAATAAACTAATCGTCGGTGTGAACGCGTCAATACACGCAAGGGGTGGCCCCGCCCTCCAACCCCATTGGCTGATGCTCTGGGGGCGGGGCTAGCCGGCGGGTCAATCAGGGATTGTCCCCTTATTGGATTTTCAAGCTATCATTGAAGTCTATGAATTCCGGGAACAAATAACTCGTGTCGTGTCCGGGCTGCAAAGGTCCTGTAGGAAAGTAACTGCCGCCAGCCGCCAGCCGGGAACAGAGAGTTGAGAGTCGTGGTTACACCCCTACGAGACAGCGAGACAGGATATGACGACCTTCACCTCCGTCCACGCATAACCTCAGGTGACACATGTAGTAAAACTATGTAGACTTAACAACCCCTAACTATCTTACTGTACTGTTAGACTATATATGGACATTCACCCTAACAGTGTTTTCATGTATGCTTAATTTTTATTATTCCATTTTGGGGGTTATGGTGCTTTTTGTGGTTAGGTACGCAAATTCAACTAAACTGAAACGAATGTAAAACAAACATTTTTCCAAACCACAGGAACCAGAGGTTTACATTGTTAGGAATTATAACATTAATAATAATAGCTATTGGATGTATGGACATTTATTTTATATTATTCTATTCCAACGGAAATTCCATTTTGATGTACTTTATTATAAACATTATAAACATATATATATATACTTTATACTACTTTATATATACTTTATACTTTACTTATATACTTTATTATAAACATTATACTTTATATGTATAATGTTTACAAACATTATATCAATATAGTACAAATAGTACAATATAATTTATTGATTCAAATTATTTGCGAGTTTATATCTGTGTGAAAGCGTTAAACGAATTTAGCCTAGAAAACCGGTAAACTGTCAAAATAACCAATCATCACTGGTTTTACTAACAATGTTGATAACATAGGCTAAACACCCACAACTGTAACGTCAATAATACCAACTGTCTGTGTGTTACATAAAAATTAATTTATTCTCAATTTTTGATCTATCTCAACTGTTTTGAGTATTCTAAACTTCCGAATATTACATAAGATAATTATTGTAAGATTTCACACTTTTGATGTTGAATCGTGATGAGTTTTAAATCCCATTGTACAGATATTTATTCTATTTTATATTAATATACTTTCACTATTATTTTTTTTAATAATTTCACACATAAATGTTATTGTGGTGTTATGATACCAGTTTTCATCTATTTCTACAGTACTGAATTTAAAATAGAACATGATATATGTAATGTATAGAATTCCGCTACTCCATCATATTATGAAATTCTTGGACATACTCAATGAAATCATGTATATTTTTAGGTTATGCATTGCCATAATTGTCTAATGTGGCACTTGCTAAGGAACATGCTTACATTTCAACATTTGCCATAATTTGATGTTACATTTAGGATCTTTGATAAGTCAACAATTAATTTTAATCTCCAACATAAAATTCGTGCGGAGTTGCTCCCCCTCTTTATATAATTGTACTTTTCAGGTACATTTAACCTAAAAATAATATTCTTCGGCAAAGATTGAAATTTGCATCAATATAAAAATATTCCCTGTATATCCTACAACTTAAAGACAACTATCTCATTGGAATGAATTCCCGATAACATAACAATATAATTCACGGCTCTGGATATATACATGTGGCTGGAGCTTTTTCATAAATTTAAGCTATTAGGGGTTAAAGTACAACCTTGGTTATACCGCAAATAAAGTAGCATTCCTTGTTCTCAAAATGTAACAAAGTGCATTTAGCTTACAAGAATATAATGTCACCAATTATAATATTTCATTCATTATTTGGTAATGTTTTGCAAACAATTTGATTGTATTTTATATAATTGTCATTCTAGACAGTTTACCGGAGTAGCTAAATAAATACAATATCGTATTGAACGAAACCTAGGTCCTATTACGTTTCAGGGACTCCAAGCCAAAACAACGTTTTAAAGTAAAACTTAACGAATCAAATAAAAAAAAAACTAACACCAGGAATAAATTAAAAGTTTCCCACGTGAAAAGAATCGAAATACAAGACACAATCAAAGTAATAACACAGGTTTCAAGAATAAACTTTATCTTGCATTTTATTGATTTTTAGAGAGAGAAAGCAACCTTCAGTCATTTCAATTAATTATGAAGAATGGTTTGTAGAATTGAAACACAGAAAAGGGGTGTTTTGTTCTACAATATTTGAAAAACTCACGGATCGTGTAAAGCTTTTATACGACCATAGAAAGGCTAAACATGACCTTGGTGTAATAGATTATTTCAGTAGCCTAGTGTCAGCTGAACTTATGGGGTTTCTTTGTCACATATTATAGTGATAAAACTAAATAGATAATTCAAAGGCCAAATCACGTGTTAATAATAATAAAAAACTATTAAAAACTTAAACATTAAGGCTTCGAAGTAAAATGAAAATGTTCGAAAAAGTAAGCTAATATTACCGTAAGGTTGACATGTTTTAATTTGATTTTACATTCCAACGACTAAGGCCATTCTAACCTTCCAATAGCTTCGGCTCTATCTGATGGTAGTTGCAGCCTAATTTTAAAAACAATACAAATACTTTTGATACGACTATGTTGCATCTTTACTCATGCCAATATACTTTTTTGTAATAATATACAGATTTATCATATTAGTTAGGGAAATAATGCAAATTCTTCTTTATTGATACTAACTTAGTGTCTCAATCATTTGTTACATTTAACCTCTTAAAATGTATAATAAAAAATTGTATTTACAACATGGTCTGTAACTGTAATATAACAAGTAATCGTTTGGTGTGAATTGGTTTTGTTAAATAAGAGTTACAAATGTAATGAAAGTTCTACCCTCTTGTTATGAATACTATTTTTAATATCGGAACTATGGTTTTAATTTTAATTAATATACTGAATCTCTGTTGGGGATTTTTAGACCATTATTATACAAGTATATATAAAACTGACTATCAATTAAACTCTTACTCGTGTAGAAAAGGAAATAAGAATAATATAAACCTGACCACTATGTAAAATATTTGTTTCTAATTAAAAATTATTTCAAATAGAGTGCATGTTTTCATTTAAAATGTTAAATGAATGAGAGTGTTTTAACTATGCCTATTAAAATTATAACAGTGACTTTTACACCAGAAAGATGATGAATACATAACTTACTTCTACGTTAAATTAAAATACCATGGTAAAATACTACCAATTATCCCATAAAAAACCATTTTTGGAATTGAAATCTATAAAATTGTTACTGTATAAAATTGCTATTAATGTGTGTATTTTAAGCTCACACAAAACTTACTTTTATTTGACATATTTATACTTCGGTCAAAATTGAATCAAATCTGAACTGAAATACAAATAGTCATACAAATTTGTCTTGCGATCTCAGTATGTTATCAATTTAGTCTACGATTATTGTACTTAAATAATCTTCCATCGGCTAACATATAAGTTGTTTTAAAAGACTCTTAAGTGTTCACTAATTTTTTCATGCTTCGAATTTATAACTACAAAACTGCATTTGCAAATGCATATGCCGGGGGCTCAAACGAGTAAAACCAATGTAACAGGGTGTTTGGAAGGTCCGGAGATGGTTAAGTTTTTGTGTCATGAAAAAAAAAATTAATAAGCATATTACTGTATAGTAAAAAAGAGAATAACGAAAGTTAAGGGTAATCTATAAATATCCAGGATATAATAACGATTTCAAAAATTGTTGTAATCAAATATTTCTGCAATTTGTTCTGCGTTTATATAGTATTAACAACAACTTCCTAAATTGAAATTTCACTCAATGGTTCGCTCAGTTGTTTGCGTTTGCCATTTTTGTGGCTGTGAGTTTACTAGTTAAACCTGGTATAGCTTGAAACGATTTATTTTTACCATTCAGACATGACTGAATTCATCTGTCTTGAACATAAATCCAAATATATTTAACCATCCCAGGGTCTTTGAAAATCTGTTTAAAATGCATACCTCTTCAATCCTGTTTCATATGCATTTGCAACAGTTGGTAAATATTTACGCCATACCTAAGTCAAAAAAGGTTTATTTTACAATTAATCGAACTTTGACATGACTTCAAATTCTTACGTTGTTGTCAATTTGTTGTAAAAAATACAAGTGTCCAACACTTAACCAATACCATAACACTTAACTTTCTTCCTTTTGTTTTATAAGGGGTTCCAAAATTGTTATTATTATTAACCATCATACCTATATACGTCATGTTTTCTGAAAATCGTTAGAATTTTAAGTAATTGTCCAATTATTAAGTTAAATTAACTTTAGGGGATCATGATGCAGCACGCATCACTTTTATATCCATTTCGATTTTCAGTGTATGGCTAACTGTAATCAAGTATCAAAAGAACTTATTTACATTTGTAATCAGTCATATCCTTCAAAATATGTCTCAACTTATTTAAACTCAAGAATTTGTTAAATTTGTAGGTATCCATTTACACTATTGTCTAAATTTGTAGATTTTAAAAACACGATAAAACGTGTAAGTACGTACATTGTTGTACTTCGAAAATTGGACACAAAGGTCTCATCTGAATTTCCCATTTCTGTTCACTACGTCTGGATATTCCCTTATTTAGTTTCATCTCCCCGAATGCTAATACGAAAACAACCGTATCTTGTCGTTTCTTTTCTATGCAGACATTGCTTTTCGAGTTACATTTGATTTTTTCAAGAGACGATCTTTTATTTCTCAACATAATATTTGTACAATGAAGAAACCTCTTATAACAACCTTCCTCAACAACGGTAGAGACTGTTATATTCAGTTCTAGGAATGAAAAAATATTAGTTTAAAAGGCTTGCTACATTCCTTAATTTCCTTGCTGGCATGTTCTTAGTTGTTTATGTTAATGTAACTGTCAAATTATTTTAGTTAGTTTTTTTTTTATTTTTACAGCTTTAATCAAGAGATGTTTATTTTAATATTGTAAAACCTTTTTTAACATATGTGTATAATTTTGGAATAAAGTGTTTTTGGATTAAACCTATAGGTCAATAGGTATTGTAGCTTGTAATATTCATATCATCGATCAGTATGAAGCCACAAAAATGGCGGAGCGTTAGCCAGTTATGGCTCCCACGGTGATGTTTGAGTTTATTAAATTCAAAATGGCGGCCTCGCCGCACCGCGCCCTCTTGCTACTTCATAACTCGACATTGAAATTGATGGTTTCCGCTTCATAAACTCATCTTCTGTCACGTTGGTTATGCTCAGCTATTTCATCGTCAATCGCGAATAACGTAGACAGGGGATTAACTGTGATTGAAAATAACAATTTTTATGTCATCTTTATTTAAGTATAAACGGAAAACTTTCTGTGTACTAATTTTGTTTAGCAATGGGAAAATTATATTTAGTAATAACCGCCAACTTGACTCTACAAACAATTCTTACAAAAATATTTTTTTTTACATTTTTACTACAAACACCCTTTGATTCACCTTAGGGCAGTTTAAAGATGATGTAGGTTTGCGTCCGGTATGTAGTGAGAGTTTTTATTTTTAAATATTTATTTCTTGTTTTCAACCAAACTTACAACTGTTAATCAAATAACGAGATATTTGTTCAAACTAAGATGCACTGTTTCTTGCCTCTGATATTGTATTCAAAAGCACACTCAAGTTTTTAGCCTTGGATAAGAAGGAAATTAATATGGGTCATCACCCGGTCTTTAAGCTCTCTAGACAATTAAACACACAAAAACACGCTTAAGTTTTACAGTAGAATAGAAGTTTACAAGTTGTATCGAATGTTAAAGGCTGAACTATTGCAGTGGTAATCAAATACCTACATTTGAAATCGTTTCGAAATTTGAATTATATAACGTGTTTTGCACGTAGTTTTAACACATTATGTCGATTTATCTAATCTATTTTGAAATTGGGGGATTCTATTAGCCCATACGTTAGTAACTGTTTTCTTATTTAATTTTAACGGTTTAATTTAATGTAACTTTTTTATTTTTTTATAATCTGCACCCGACCGTATGTTGTTTTTATTTCCCCCTGCCGTTTTTTATTGTTTTTATTTAAAACGCTGCCGAAAACGCTCTTTATTGCTTAAACCTGTTAGCCGAAATATTCAGGTAAAATTATGAGTTATATAAATTAAATACAAATTTGCTTTAGAGTTCCTTTCAGAAAGAGGGGTTTTTACTCATAACCTAATTAAGTAAGTAACATACTAACAGATTTGTTTCTACGTTGCTTTAAAAATGTTTAATATCCAAATTATTACATAAATCAAGTTTATATTGTTATACACGACCTTTACTGATAATTCCATAAAATTGTTAAATAATTGTAAGAAACTCATAATGTTTATCAAGACTTCAAAACTTATTAACTAACATCGTTAGTAATAATGGTTATTACTATTATTAGTACTATTATTAGTAAAGATAGGTGTAAGTTTTGTATTTACTTTGTGCTTAAAGTTGTCCAATTGTTTACCTAGAAATTTGCAAATGATTGAATGTTAAAAGTGGTATAAAATTCATAGGAATTTCTTTTAGAAATTGATAAGTTTGATATACACCTTTATTCTGTCATTTATTTACTTTTATTTACAAACGGTGATACGCTAACACAGAATTTACAATGTGATGGCAGCAGAAACAATGTCCAAAATTACAAAGTGTGAATTGATTCTTACAAATTTGCATTAAAAATAATATAATAGGTTATCGGTGTGCCATCCATCAACACTCTTTGAGTACGTAATGCACGTATGATTAAGTAAAATACGCCAATTTAGATTGATTACCCTTGATTGACATTCTTGATTTTAAAACTTATGTTTTGTTTTGTGCAGCTGCATGCATATCTGAAAAAATATATAATAAAATACCCCTATCGCAGCAAACCTGTAGACTAAGCAAATTTCCATATTTACCTGATTGGATTTTCACTTAAATGTTTTTAAATAACATTAGGTTCAACGAGTACCTAGATTTGCTGCTACAAGGAGGGTAATAACGTGTGTTTTGGCAAAGTCTATATATATAATACGGCTATATATATATATATATATATATATATATATATATATATATATATATATATATAATAATACGCTAAGCCGATTTTGTGAATATCCCTCCTCCCTTTTTTTTGTCCGATTTTGATGATTTAAGTGTCAAGAAAATTGCCCTGATCTTTAGTTTTGCAAAGTGGCTTTCATTTTTGAAATCTTTATTAGTTTGGGCAGGACCTTCCATCAAATTTGGGGTTTCTTCCATAAGATTAACCATAAGATTATTAGGGGAATCTAAATATTTATTTGGAAACTTTGTCTCCACTAAATTGAGAGAACGGCTGGACGTAGAAACTTGGTAGAGGTGTCCAAAGAAAGGTCTCGTTCTGTAGATGAGCCATCAAAAGAAAAACGAAGTTAATACCCTTGGGGCTCTGCCCCAGAGGCCTTTGAAGTTTCTTTCCTCGAATTTTTTACATTATGGCCATATGGATAATGTGTCTCTACTTTTTAATGAAACAGCTGTAAAATATTTATGAAGTATTTTAAATAACACATATTATAGGGAGTTACTGAATTTGTCAAAATGAAGTACAGTATTAGCAATGTTTGTTTTCTGATTTTAACATTGATTTTCTTCTGCATCATGTCATGTTTTGCAATATAACGTTATATTACGGAATTTATTGGAAAATGTAATACACACAGTAACACTTAAAACTATTTCTTACCGAGTTAACTTATTGTACGGGTTGGTTTCTGCCTTTTTGACCACTTTTGCCTATATTTTATCATATTATTCAAAGACTTTGAAGAAACTATTGCCATTTGCAATGTAATTTTCTGATTTTAAAATTGATTTTGTTCTGCATCATGTCATGTTTTGCAATACAGTATAACGTTCCATTACGAAATCATTGGAAAATCTTAATAGTACAGTAACTCTTCAAATTATTTCTTATTGAATTATCTTATATCTATTGTACGGGTTGGTGTCTGCCCACTGTGTCTGACCACTTTTGAATATACTGTATTTTGTCATATTATTCAAGACAGATCCTCATAGATAGGTTCATGAGATTATTTTCATACATGTTTTCAATGCAAAATAATACAAGTGCAGAAGGGCACGTTGCCTATGAGCCGTGTCCATATTTTGTTAAATTAATAGTGATATAAACTGGATTAAATTTTTAATAATTTTTATGTACACTCATTATTCTGGAAAATTGCAATTTACTTCAAACTTTTCAGAGAGGTTACATCGATGTATTCTTTCGGCTTAGTGAAAACATAATATAGAGCCCTTGAATGTTATTGAACTACCTAATGAATAGGGTTGTACATGTTTACAAGCACTACTCAGCAACAAAAACCATTTAATTTATCTCTAAAAAAATGTCTCAAAGTGTACTGAGCAACAGCCTAAAAAGTATTATGTAACCCAAATAGTAACATAAAAAATGCTCAAACTCGATATTACAACAATGTTACGTTATGTTATGTACCATTTTAATGCGCTTCGATTGTGACATTTATTAATTCGACTTATATTTCTTTTAACCAACGGATTATTCATTTGCAGAAGAAGTTCATTGTGCTCTTATCGTGTCTTATAATATCCAAACACAGAAACCTTACCCAAAATAATATCTACATCATGACAGATGATTTGCAGTGGCCTATTACGAACCGCGGTCCACTTAACTTGCTCTTGAAAATTAAACTGCACATCGACTGTGAAAAAATGGCGGTACTTTCCTGTTAAAGGGAACATTCATTATTATCGATGATTTTCAATCGATATATCGATATTAACGAATTGAAACCTATCAGCTGACAACTACGATAAATAAATATTGTTCAGTATAAAAAAAATATTGAAATGAAACTGTTCCGAACCAACCTAACAAAACTAACCAAACTTGATGTAACATTTAAAAATTCCGTTTAATATTCTCATGCCTTTTCGTAATAAAACGGAATTTTTAAAATGGTACAGCAAGTTTGGTTGGTTATGTTAGGTTAGCTTAGAACAGTTTTAATCCATAAATCATAATAGACTTGATTTTAGCCTAAACAAGATAGTTGTCAATTTGTAATGGATCGTAAAGGGAAAGAAAAATATCGATATATCGATTAAAAATCATCGATAATAATGAATGTTCCCTTTAACAGGAAAGTACCAAAATGGCAGTAAGAGTAATTATTATTTAGGCAGCTGCTGTCACAAGAAAGTCATGTTTCCTTTAAACTAGATCTCATCTTCCTTTATAAGATTGGTTGATTAACAACAATGCATGTAAACGTCGCTATTCACATAACAGACAGTATCTGCTTTTTGGAAATGCAGCATTGCTTTTTCATTTGCATTATTTGTTGCCAATGAAGCCGCGCGAACATATAAACGAGGCCCTAACAGTTTGAGAACAAAAGCCAGGCTCACTACAATTATAATCCACTACACCTAATATTCCGAAGAGAGATTATATTAAAATACCCCCGCCGCAGCAAACCTGCCGACTAAGCGAATTTCCATGTCTGAATTGATTTTCAGTTGAATATATTTTAATAATATTAGGTTTAACGAGTACCTAGGTTTGCTGCTACAAGGAAACTAATAAAGTGTGTTTTTGAGTAAAATATTAATAGCTTAGTACAAAATAAATAAATTTGCCAAGTTTGATCAAAATATATCCTTAAACAAGCGAACTACAACATTTGACAATATTCTCCATAAGAATAACATGGGAATTTTAAATTTACAATTTTTTTAATTTTCTCCCTTACTAATAATCGAACAAAAATACTTTTATATATTAAATTATTTGTTTTTTAAAGCTCTTTAAAAAGGTCTAAAGAGAAATCGGGAAATTTTGTGTTTTGAGGGTCAAAAGTGAGAAAACCCAGTTTTTACCCCATAAAACCCCCCGTAAAGCCCCGTTCCCATGGTCCGATCGTGCTGGTTCGCGAACTCATTCAAGTTTATCCCGCTTTACACCTTTAAACCAAATTTCATCAAAATCGGACAAAAATTACTCAAGTTATCGCGTTCACGGACCTATATATATATATATATATAAGTCTATATATATATATATATATATACATATATAAAAATTTGAACGAACGGTGTTTTTGGCCTCTGGGGACATCAAAATGAAAAAGTAAATTGGTCCCGGGTCTAGGTCTTACCGTGCCACCTACGGTAATAGCTACTTCCCTATAGGGAAATTCGCTAAAATGTATGTAATTGATAAGGCTGAGACAATTGACATCCGCATGTCATGAAATTCCAGATTTAACAGTAAACCAGTGACCAATTTATAAAAATTATGCTAGAGGGTTATTCATTTGCACAGAATTACAGTATGATAACCGACGTGACGAAGGAAATAATAAAACTTACACAGCTTTAGGTCGGCCTCCGTTTCACAGAAAATCCACTAATACGATTTTAATACTATTTAAAGGTTACTCCAAAAGCACTCTTCATATATTCTTCCAAAAGAAGAGAAACCAGTTAACATAGTAACAATAACTCCTATGACGTACTGTATAAGAACTATGTTATTCATTGAATGATCAACCATATTTTGTAACTAACGCAATAGACATTATTGTTATTTTACTTATTCTTATTTATTACTCATAAAACAATGCTAAACTCTCAATTTTTTTATAATTTCACTCTATTTATCGCAGTTAGAGGAATTAACGTAAGCATTTAAAGCTACAATTAATATATTTACTGTTGAATTAATCAATTTCCCGAGTTAGATAAAAAAAAAAACATACCTATAAACTAGTAAACTGCAACAGCTGACTTATTCTCCATAATAATAACATGGTAAGTTAAAATTTTAAAATTGTTTGGATTTTCTCCGGAACCAATAACCGTACAAAAACACTCCCAAGATTAAATGACTAAATCGTTTGTTTTATAGCCTCTACAAAATGGTTGATAGAGAAATTTGGGAAATTTTATGTTTTGCCTCGACTAATGTTAGATTTACACGTTTGTAGCAAATTTCATCAAACTCGGATGTTTTTTGCTCGAGCTATCGGACACACACATATATACCTTTTAGAATTTGAATATGTATGACTTTGAACGGATGTTTTTTGTCTCTGGGGTCATCAAAACGAAAAGGTTAATTGGTCCCGGATCCAGGTCTTATAATGAGACCTAAGGTAATAGCTTTTTCGCTGTATAGGAAATTCACTAAAAGGATACTGCAGAACCTCATTAACCTGATAACCTCGTAATCTAGAGCCATGTTAACCGCATAAATATATAAAGTATTAAAACTAAAATATTTTTAAATGTTTTTTCTTTGACGAAATCTATCCAGTCACTACTGGTCATCGATGGATACATGGTATAAAGGTATAAAGGTATAAAGGTTATAAATAAGATTATACAGTATGAAATTATACAACTACCGCACATTTTGTATTACTGTAGTTCAGAAATTATGAACTGAATCATTTAGTGTTACACGATTGTATTTAATATACAGGTTTGATTTGCTGTTGTCATTTTACATTTGTATCAGATTCTATAATTATTATTTAAAATCGTAAAAATAATTGTTTTCAAATTAAAAGAGAGATTTTTGCATCGGGCCAAAGAAAGCATCACGCGTGGGACGTTCGTCGTCTGTCGCATGTCGCGGTGACATCAAACAGGACATCCCGGGGTGTCAAGAGGCCCTGTGTCGTCCCTTGGCTGGTTAATTGGAGGGGGCGGGGGCAACTCAAACTCTTCTTTGAATCTCTACACACTCGTAGAATTAATAACCAAACTAGAAAAATCGTAACTCGCAATAATAAATAAATAATTGATATTATCCAAGGATAGCTGTTTTTTTTAAATTATGATTTCCGAAGATTGATTTTTTCTTTAATTAATGTTGTTCTATTTTTTACTGTCTTTTTATTGTTGAGGTTATCTGCCTTTATTGTTATTTTTAGACAGTAAGAAATAAATTAATCGACCAGACAACACACTTAGCGAAAGTGGTCAGCTTTATTTTCACCAATAATATTGTAACGGACTGCAAGCATTGTAATGGAAATAAAATCATTTATTATTATATTTTATTGTATCGTCCTTACAACTGAAAACGTGATTGCGACTGTCATATTATATTTCTATTTAAGTAAATACTATTGCACAACAGCAAGCCACTTTAAAACTATTTTTGACAGAACCTTAAATACGTGTTAAGACACACGAATGTGTTTTTAATACGTTTTATTTTGAACTCTCCCAGAACAGCGATTGAGCTTGTCTGCTGCATAAAGAAGTTATTGTATTTAGCAATTAATGACAATTGTCAGATAATGCCAATGACGAAGTAGTGGCTGAAATCCTGTGCATTGACTCACTGTGCTCTAATCATTGTTTTGCGAAATATTTAAATATATAAAAAACATTTTGCGAAAAGGAAAGAAACCAAAATTACTAGGCCTATATTCTTCCAGCATATATTTTTAGTATCGGCTTTAAAGGAGTTAAAATTACTTCTTGATTTCACGGTTGATACGCCAGGCGATTGCATTGATTCCTTGGTTCCTTATGTGTATTGCATAGAGAATATCGTTGAATTGCAAACCAGCATAAATCCAAGAGAAAATGGAGTGATTAATTTATTTAAAATGTTGAAAAAAACTATACAAAACTAATTACAACATGGGTTATTAGATTTAAACTATTCAGGAAGACATCATAATCGAAAACAACCCCGCTGCAGAATCAAACCTGCGGACTAAGTGAATTCCCATTTGCCTGAATGGATAAAAAAAACTAAATATCTTAAAACTGTTATACTTATTCCCTATTTAAATTATATGAGTTTAAAGAGTACTAAAGTTTTCTGCTAAAGGGAAGGCAATAAAATGTTTTCTTAGTGAAATATTAATAGTTTAGTATGAAATAAATACATTTTCAAATTTGATCAAAATATGTTCATGAACAAGCTACAAATGTTTACTTATTCACCATAAGAATAACATTAGAATTTTAAACTTGCAGTTCTTTTTAATTTTCTCCTAAACCATTAAGCATATAACAACACTTCAATATATTTAATGATTTGTTTTTAGCGAATTTCCCTATAGGGAAGTAGCTATTACCGTAGGTGGCACGGTAAGACCTAGACCCGGGACCGATTTACTTTTTCATTTTGATGTCCCCAGAGGCCAAAAACGCCATTCGTTCAAATTTTTATATATGTATATATATATAGACTTATATATATATATATATATATATACGTCCGTGAACGCGATAACTTGAGTAATTTTTGTCCGATTTTGATGAAATTTGGTTTAAAGGTGTAAAGCGGGATAAACTTGAATGAGTTCGCGAACCAGCACAATCGGACCATGGGAACGGGGCTTTACGGGGGGTTTTATGGAGTAAAAATTGGTTTTTCTCACTTTTGACCCTCAACACACAAAATTTCCCGATTTCTCTTTAGACCTTTTTAAAGAGCTTAAAAAAACAAATAATTTAGTATATAAAAGTATTTTTGTTCGATTATTAGTAAAGGAGAAAATTAAAAAAAATTTTAATTTAAAATTCCCATGTTATTCTTATGGAGAATATTGTCAAATGTTGTAGTTCGCTTGTTTATGGATATATTTTGATCAAACTTGGCAAATTTATTTATTTTGTACTAAGCTATCAATATTTTACTCAAAAACACACTTTATTAGTTTCCTTGTAACAGCAAACCTAGGTACTCGTTAAACCTAATGTTATTAAAATATATTTAACTGAAAATCAATTCAGACAAATGGAAATTCGCTTAGTCGGCAGGTTTGCTGCGGCGGGGGTATTATAAGTTCTAAGTGAAAATGGTTTGAAAATTAATTGTCTTAATTAATTAATTTACCTATATTCTTAGGATCGAAATGGGAACAATCCTATTTTTACCCTATACAACATACTATAACCCCTGTTCCTATAGCCCGATCATGCTGGTTCGTAAACTAGTTCGAATAGATGTAGGTTTACACTAATATCATATTAATGTATGAACTTGAACGAACAGCTAAAAATACCTCCATGGTGTTTTTGGCCTCTGGGGACCTTAAAACGAAAAGGTAAATCGGCCCTGGTAAGGTATCGAATGGTAAGCCGTTAGACCTTCAACAATAGATTATAGATTATTCCCTGTATAAGAAATTCGCTAAAACGGTTCAGATAAAGATGTAGGTTTATTGAAAATTCTAAACAAACTTGAAACCTTAACTACCCTGTTTGTTTTACCAATTTTACTCATATAAGTTCTTTATTCCAGAATTACAAAATTACATTGTATTGGAATAATCAAGTTTACAATGAAATGTACAAAAGATAAAATATAAAAAAAACTCTACTAACTAAAACAATTTGACCTGCTAGTAAATCTGACAGAACAGAAATCACTGACTATATGACAGCGGAAAATCGCGGGCTCTGTAGACCGCCAACCAAAATCATCATTCAACCAAAATGCACAAAAATGTCGTGTGTGCAAAATGTTTATTTTGGTTGTCATTTGCAACCAAAATGTTTTTAAGTTTTCTCCCAAACCTGAGCAGGTCAGTCTCCAGTTTTACTCAGCTGAAAATGAGGGATAGGGCCGATGTTTCAAATAAGAAGGTAAACACTGATTAACAATTGGATTTAACTGGACGCTTTAATATTATTTAAATACAAAACACATTTTACCGATTTAAATGTATCAATAACTACTTTATTGTGTAAGGAGAGTGAGAGACCAACGTACTTGGAAACACTATGGACATTTCAGTTACAATAGAAGCATGTAGTGCGTGGTATATTAAGGACAAGGTTGACATGGACACGGGAATGTTTGGTACAATTGGTACTAAACATTTGGAAATTCTAGTTACACACCTACTTTGCTAATATACAATATTAAATTACATATAAAATAGCAGTAGTTCAAGAGTAAATGTATTACTTAAAAAATCACGTTAAAAATATTTGTGTTATATTAACATACAGTACTCGCTTTGTAAAAATCATTATGATAGGAGAAACAAAATTAGATATGCAAAATATGATATACATTATGAAATCAATATATCCAATTGACGTTACAATCAAATTCGTCCATTTGATAAGTTCAGATTTTAATTTAGTTGTAGCTCATCATGTGAACAAATATTAAAACTTGCATGGATTTCACTTCAGTTTGCTTTTGATGGCAGGAAATAATCATTCTGTGTTGGAAAAGGATTTAGGAAACTGTAGGATTGGCTGAAACAGATGAAAGGGGAAAAGGGAGGGAGGGAGAGAACGTGACGGGAGGTGCGTCTGTGCAGCAGTAATCGATGCAATGACACCTGGGACCGACAAAAGTACAGTTGACATTGCCAAAGAGTAGTGAAAATAGCATCAAGCAATGATAATATATCTTTGCAACTTTATTCCAAACAAAAAACTAAAGTAAACACCTATTACCAAACGTTGATTATTTTGTAAATATAAGGCATAATATATCTTTATCTTGTCTTCAATCCTATTATTTAACCGTTGACTCTATATTAACAGTCAATCTCAGGAAACTAAGTCACATACAATTTAGGTGTAATGACTGACTCAAACTTGGATTTAATGCACTTGTTTGTTAACAAATTTCCTTATAGGGAAGAATATATTATTGTATTATTGTAGATATTATTGTAGGCAGCACGGAAATACCTAGACCCGGGACCGATTTACTTTATAACTTTCATGTCCCTAGAGTCCAAAAACACTATTTATTCCAATTTTATTATATGTAAAAACAAACTTTTGAACTCATATCATAGCATTTCAACAATCATCATCCAACCAAAAATACCAAATTCTAAGCGAAATCCTTTCTTAGCCAAAACTCGTTAACGTAGCATTTCCCATGTTCAGCGTACATTTATTATTTATTTTGACATGTAGGTTGAGCTCTCGAAGTTACTGAATACCCTTACGAGTCGCCAAGTACAAAAAACATTAAACATGTAACACATACGATTGTGGAAACTAACAGCTAATCTCCCCACAGCACTTGAGATTACTTGGGGCTCAAGAACAAGGGAAATAATTGAAACCATGATCCATTCAGTGAATATAGAAACAAAAAAGGAGGGTTAAAGATTTGTTATCTTGTCTCACCTTTACATTATAGTCCGGAACCGTATGACTTGAGGTTAGGTCTAGTGGGTCACAGCACTATAACTTATATAAAATCCATTGGTGATTGGCGGTACTTGATCCCGGGTCCTTTAAGTCCGAAGCTCCGTGCTCTACCACTATACCAATTCACTCCCCAACCGCATCGGTAGTTTAGCTGAAGAAGTATTACGGTGTATACCGAAATAACACGATTGTGGAAGGTAGTTTGGCTGATGAAGTGTTACGGTGTATACCGAAATAACACGATTGTGGAAGGTAGTTTAGCTGAAGAAGTATTACGGTGTATACAGAAATAACACGATTGTGGAAGGTAGTTTGGCTGATGAAGTGTTACGGTGTATACCGAAATAACACGATTGTGGAAGGTAGTTTGGCTGATGAAGTGTTACGGTGTATACCGAAATAACACGATTGTGAAAGGTAGTTTAGCTGAAGAAGTGTTACGGTGTATACCGAAATAACACGATTGTGGAAGGTAGTTTGGCTGATGAAGTGTTACGGTGTATACCGAAATAACACGATTGTGGAAGGTAGTTTAGCTGAAGAAGTATTACGGTGTATACAGAAATAACACGATTGTGGAAGGTAGTTTGGCTGATGAAGTGTTACGGTGTATACCGAAATAACACGATTGTGGAAGGTAGTTTGGCTGATGAAGTGTTACGGTGTATACCGAAATAACACGATTGTGGAAGCTAACAGCCAAAAGCGCCACAACACTCGGGATTGCGTGGGGTTCAAGAACAAGGAAAATAATTGAAACCAAGATCAATCCAGTGATGGAGTGATACTTGTACGTGCTGGTAGGGCGAGTCAGAGATAAGGTGATCTAGGGCACGCTTGGCACGTCTAACACGCGTGCAATGCTAATTGGCGGTAGCCGGGCCTAACTGATGTTCCCCTCACCACTCAACAGATGTTATCTGCTTGTATACTGACCCTTCGATCACTACATTACTCCAGGCGTCTACCCGCGATCACCCATCGTGTATAAACAATCAGCTGTTTTTAACAACTACATATGTTATTTATCCGGATCATCGGCTTAAGGATTTGCCAGCTCCGATTTAGTTGCATGGCGTTTAAAAGTGGCGTATAGTTAAACAAAAATTGTTGTAAAGTATATATATATATATATATATATATATATATATATATATATATAATAAAAGGGATGTGACGAGGAAAGAGATTTTGCTTTTGTGAGGAAGAACTTGTATATTTGTTTTTTAATTCCACTTAATTGTATATATACAGGGTGTCCCGGAACTCTCTACCAATATTTTAGGGCATTGTTCCTGGGTAAGAAACATATCTAAATATCATATTTAAATTGTCCGGAAATCCTTATTTACTCAGATAGCCGCCATTTTGTTTTTTTCACTTATTAATTTTTTTTCGGAAAATTGGTTAAACATACGAAGTTGAAACTTTGCACAAACATTTATGACAACTAGACAAAGCTACAAAAAAATTATGTCGATTTTTCAAATTCATAAAACAAAATGGCGGCTGTTTAAAATTTCGTTTCTTAAATTACTCGAAAACCGTTGATTTTACAAAAATTTTACAAAAATAACTTTTTTAAAACAATTTTATTACAAATCGATCGACACCTTAATCTTTAAGATCAGACGAGTATTAACTGAGATATGGCAGTTTTAGTGATACGTGACCGCTTTCAGCATGCGCTGCAACTAATATCCGGCGGTCACGTATCACTAAAACTGCCATATC